>NC_056725.1:1723110233-1723437733 GCF_019279795.1 Protopterus annectens
TATAAAATAAGAAGTAATATATAATGAATGTGTCTACAGAAGGTAGTGGTGACAGTGAAAACTGAGGCAGTGAAAGAGAGAAACACTTTTCTGTATACTTCAGATAAAAATGATATTGCAGCAAAGTCAGAAATAACAATAAAAATAAAGTCTTCTTCTTCTGACTTTTCCCGGTTAGGGGTTGCCACAGCGGATCACCTGTCTGCTCATGATTGGCAGTGGAGTTTTACGGTGTTGAGTTGCTAGCCTGATGCCAAACCTTCCACAGAAGGCACACACACTCATACCTAGGGCCAATTTAGAGTGTCCAATTCACCTACAGCATGTATTTGGGAGAAAACCCACGCGACCACAGGGAGGACATGCAGACTCCGCACAGAAAGCACCCCAGCTGAGAATCAAACTGGAGAACCTCTTGCTGTGAGACAGCAATGCTAACCACTGCACCACTGTGGCTGCCCAACAATAAAAATAAAGTAAAGATTAAAATGTTTATATACTCATGAATATCTGTAAACATAATGACAAGGTTACAGATGGAGATAGGCTGGAAGCCATGTTACAAGAAGACAGTAACAAAATCTTCTTATATAGTTCAAGAGGTCTTCTACCAGTGAAAGGCTGCTTTAAAGCAAATCTCAGAATGAATGACAACATAACTATTTCTGTTTTCTATGGGCTTGTAGGACATGGAACAAAGCTCCTAGCAGCCAATTAATCAGAAGTAATACAAATAATGAATAATGCAAAAGAGATGTAAGGTAAGCAGACTTGACAGAATGCTGAGTATAGCAATTTATTTGAAGAAACTGGAAATCTGAAATGCAATGAAAAATGTTGTGTAGTGACCCAAAAACAACTTCAGTAGTCCAGACACATAAGGAAAATCCATTTCCATATGAGGAAGAATGTTGAAGAGGAACCACGTTAAAAAGATGGGCACCACTGAACAAGTATCTGGTGTCATACCGTTAATTTGTCCCATAGTTACCTCCCAAAGCCCAAGTAACCTAACAAAGTGAAAAGCTATATTGATGTGCCAGTATCTAACAGATTAACAAAGGGGGAAGACACATCACACTTTTTGCAGACAGCATAATTACTGAACTAAGTGGATCAAAAACATTCTGCAAAGTATACTTAAAAATCAGGAATATTTCACTAACATGCAGGATTTAATGATATAGTTATTTATTTATTTTACATTTATTATCTGATACGTGAACTGCAGAAGTAAAGGAAAAAGACAAAGATGCCAAGAGAAGAAGACAGTTTAAGGTCCTTGCTGCCCATTCACAAGGTAAAGAGTTCAGTTCTGACCTCTGGCCAATGCCTGTGTGGAATTTGTATGTTATCCCTGTATATGGAGTTTCTCCCACCTCCCAAAAATATGCTGGGTGTTTTCATCTTAAACTCATCCAAAACTGGAGTTTGTGGGCAGCAGCACAGACTCTAGATGGTGACTATGGAGGGAAAGCTGCATAGGACAATTGTTTTAGGCAGCAACTGTAGTGCAAAGTATCCTCTGGAGAGGCATGGATCACCGACTGCACACTCAGTGTAAAAAAATGGTTCTGAATGATTTGGTTATGTTGACTGATGTTTCCAAAAATGGACAAGGGGATTTGCCAGTGATAAGTGGGTTAAGGACCCATATCCAGGAGACAAGGTGGAAGGGCAGTGCAGTAAAGCCATTTCATTGGGATCCAAAGTCTACAACTCAGGTGGAGGATAGAAAAGAAATGGTGTGTGAATTGTGGTGAAGGCGAGCCTTCAGAAGAAAAGTGAGGGATGTCATCAGAATTAGTGACAGAGTCAAGACCCTCAGACTCCAACATAAGGATAAGGCATTATTCGTAATCTCAGCCTGTGACCCACATCAGAGTTGTGATAGCAAGGAAAAGAGTGCATTCAGGCTGCAGTTGCAGGGCTTACTAGATAAAACAGGAAAACAGGAGCTAGTGTTGATAATGGAAGATCTGAATGCACATATCGGGAGAGACAGAACAGGATATTAGGATTGCCTGGCTCTACATGGGTGAGGCATCAAAAGTAAAGAAGAGGCCATCCTAGACTTCTGGCTGACAAATAGCTTGATGCTGGCCAACACATGGTTCAGAAAGGGATTCATTGAGAAGATTACATACAAGAATGGCCAATATGCAACTCAGGTTCACTTCCTCCTAGTAAGGAAAGGGTATTAGGGTAGAATCAATGATTACAAATCCATCTCCAGTGAAACAGTCAGCTCACAGCATAAACCACTGGTTGCATAAACAGCTGCAATCAGTTGTCAGTGAAGGATCTATGTTCAACAGAGAGTAGGAGTGAAGGATCTATGTTCAACAGAGAGTAGGAGTGAAGGATCTATGTTCAACAGAGAGTAGGAGTGAAGGATCTATGTTCAACAGAGAGTAGGAGTGAAGGATCTATGTTCAACAGAGAGTAGGAGTGAAGGATCTATGTTCAACAGAGAGTAGGAGTGAAGGATCTATGTTCAACAGAGAGTAGGAGTGAAGGATCTATGTTCAACAGAGAGTAGGAGTGAAGGATCTATGTTCAACAGAGAGTAAGGTAAAGACCTGGAAGTTGAGTGGAGAGAAAGCACAAGAGTTCAATGAAATACACAGGATTCTAACATCTCAAGAAGAGGACATAATAGGTGCAGTTGAAGAAAAAGAGTGGCAGCACCTCAAAACAGCATGTGTGAGAACTACAGACAAGAAATCCAGACAAGCCATGTATGGAAATAACGCCAGTCATCAAAGGAAGAAGGACTGCAGGAAACAGTGTGAGATAGAAAAGACAGACCAATGCAATAGCTAAGAACAAGGCATCAGGGGCATTATACCGGCTTCTGGAACATGGCTCAGCAGATGGTACAAAGAAATTCTATCACACTGCAAGGCAAAGACACAATAATAAAGAATACAGTCATCAGACACTCTTCATAAGAGACGCCAGCAACAACCTGCTCAATAGTCCGAAGGACATCAAAGACAGAGGGACAGAGTACTTCCAGCAGCTTGTAAATGAAGAAAACCCCACAGAAGATGTAATGCTGCAGACATAGCCTACAATTAAAAAAGACAAGGAGCCCACCTTAGAATAAGAACATCAGTGAGGAAAATTAAGTCATGGAAAGCAGCAGGCTTGGATGAGGTCAGGGTAAATGTGATCAAGATCTTGGGTGAGTTAGGGGACAACAAGAGAGTTCTCATAGCAGTATGGAGAGAAAGGCGTATCGCAGATGACTGGTGAATAAGCATTCTAGTGTCAGTGCAGAAGAACAAAGGGGACATTCACAACTTTGGGTGGTACAGAGGTATCCAACTCCCATTGCAATGCATGAAAGTTCTGGACAGAGTGATTGATAAATGAATATGCAGAGTAGTAGAAAATGAGAGGGGGGATCAACAGTTTGGATTCAGATCAGGATACAGCACAAGCAAGCCAATGTTGTGATAAGACAGACAGTGAAGAAGAAGCTAGAGATGAGGAAAAAGTCCAATTGCATTCTTAAACTTCGAGAATACATATGACAAGGTCCCAAGAAAGCAGTTTGTAGTTACAAAAACACTAGTAGAATTAGTGCAGACTATGTACAAGAATCCAATGACACAAGTAAGAGCAGCATTTAGACTCAAAGAGGGTTTGAATCAGGGTTCAGTTCTGAGTCCACTGCTGTTCATGCAGTTGATGGACTACATTACCAAACAGGTTGGAGAAGAACGATCAACAAGGTTGCTGTATGCAGATGATATGGCATTACAGGCAGACTCTGGAGAAGAACTTCAGCAAATGATAAGGGAATGGAATGAAAAACTGAAGACACATGGGTTAAAAATGAGTGCAGACAAGACAGTTGTAATGGCAGCAAATGGAGGAAATTAAAAGAAGCTGAGAACTGAGATAGAAGGAAATACAGTAGAACAGGTTAACAGCTTCAAGTATCTGAGAGGGGTGATTGAGGAAAAGGGAAGTCTGAATGAGGAGGTCAAAGCTGGAATCAAAGGGGCTAGTGCTAGCTTGCACAGAGCGTCAGGGTAGTGTGTGACAGAAGAATGCCAAAGAAAGCTGACATGTAAGCTGTACAAAACAGTGGTATGACCAGTACTACTGCATGGTACAGAAATCTGGGCAGTAAAGGCAGAGTAGTTGAGGAAGCCAACAGTGATAGAGATGATGTGTCTGAGATGGGTGATAGGATGCACTGTGTGGGACAGACTAAGAAATCAGGGCATTAGAGCAGAAGGCCAAGCAACTTCAGTTGCAGAGAAGATCAAAGAGAACAGATTACAGTGGTTCAGGCACATGTGCAGGAAAGCAGAAGACAATTTGGTGAAGAAGATTTGGGACAGACCAGCAGATTGCAAGAGGAAATTATAGCACCCAGCAAAGTGATGGATGAATTGTGTGAGAGAAGACCCATGACAGGCAGACATGACTGTCAAAGAAGGTAGAGGAGTGACACTGAATTGTGAGGCATGGCAACAGTTGATGTAACACTCTGACACCATGTAGAAAATGGGAAACACAGGGGTTGATGATGATGATGATGATGTAGTAACCATTGTTTTGTCAGCATTTGAAAAGAAACAGAAATGACTGAATAGGAAAAATTGTAGGAGTGGTTGCTAACTTTTCTCATGGAATACATGATAATATGTGAGCACAGCTGAAAGAACTGGAGGGGAATAGTCAAATAGCTCCTGCTTACTGTACATCAGCTTACAAGGGGAACTATGTACAACACAGATAACTGTTAGACAAGAAAATGTAAGATCTAACAAGGTTGCTGAAACATCATAATTGAGACCATGGCTAGAGCTTTAATGTTTTATTTGCAAGATACTAGTGTCTTATGTTAGCTCAGCAAATCAGATTTAACAGTAAAGTGATTCAATAGGCATTACAAGGCACCAAAACTTTTAGAAATTACAGTGAAACACATATGATTGAGAGAAGTGAAAACATATATGATTACACATAGAACACATAGGAGATATGTGGTATTTAAACTATTTACCATCATTTTAATGAATAACACAACATTGTCTAACAAATAAATTGCTACTACTTGCATTGCAAAACACCAAATGATATGAATGTCAAGATGAGCGGAATGTGACAGTTGATATTTGCTGTTTTTTTTCCCAGTATTATTTTAAAATGTTTACACAGCCCAAAAGCACCAACTATGCAATCAATTCACCAACAGAAATATAAAGTGTGTTGTAAATATGTTCAAATGATACTAATCCATGGCATATGCTGTAATTAACACAAGGATGCAGATAGTGACTCCTAACACCCACAAATACAAAGTTAGAATGCACAATGTTGAGCAATGCACTCAAGGAGACCACCTGAAGTTAACTCTTCCCATCTTGATAATAGGAGTTCAAACATAGTTTCTTTGTCCAGTAAACATCTTCTCTTAGGACACAGAGGTAAACCACACAATAGTCTACTCTTTATATCTTCTACATGATTCTGCTTTAGCTGTATCGCATGTAAGACATATAGCATGTGCAGCTTGTGTTTACCTAATAAACTACGCAGTTGTCTGTGCTATCCTTCTGCTACATTTTAACTCTGTGGATACCCTAATGTTAAAGTGTCCCATTGATTCCAGAAATTAATATCAAATAATGGAGGAATCCTTTCAAATGTATTATTACATATTCCATGCTGTCTTGGTCTATCCTGTATGCAGTGATGGGAGTAATATATTACAGTATGTCATATATTACAGTAATATATTATATTTTCTAGTTACTAGTAATATAACGTTGCTTTTTCAAAATAATAACTAGTAATAGTAATATAACTTTTTTGGTAACTAGTAACTTAAATGTGCATTACTTTTGAGTTACTTTTGCTTAAACCAGTGGTTCTCAATGTGGGCGATATTGGCCTCTAAAGAGTGATGGAAAGCCTCTAGGGTCCCTATATTGTATGGATAGTAATCAGATGTTAGGAGGTAATAGTCACTTAGAAGTGACAATTTGGATAAAAAAAATTACAACATAATGTTGGCACAATTCATAGCACATACCATTCATAACAGATCATTAGAATTAGTCTGCAACAAAATTTACTTCATTTTTTAGCATTGCAAGGAGGTGAAAGCTAATCATGGCCAGACTCCGGCCCTGCCCTGGTACTGTGGGACTCTCACCCACTAAAACATCCCCTAACACTGTATCAATTCTAGCCTACTAGAGATCATATCCTTACCTTGCCGTATAATAAATGGCATTGGTTCTCCATACCACTGCCAATCAGAATTAAGCTCATCAGTTGAGCACCTGATGCCCCAACTCACTACACCAAGCGGGACTCTTCAGGTGGATCTATGATCAACCAACTTTTGTCTTGACAATTTTTTGTTATGTTCTATTTAAAATTCTTTTCAGGTTTCGATTTTTAGTTGCTGTAAATAGACAAAATGTGATAGGTTTTTATAGGTCTTGTGCTGCTGGTTGGTTTGGTTTAATTATTATCTGTGAGTCTCTAGCTATAAAGACTAGTCTTCATCTTCTTTCGGCTGTGCCTGTTAGGGATTACCATGGTGGATCATCAGTCTACAGAACAAGTGGCAGTGGAGTCTTACATTGTCGTGTTGCCAGCCCAGCACCCAACCTTCTTCAGAAGACACATGCATGCACACACTCACACCTAAGGCCAGTTTAGAATGTCTAATCTACCTGCAGCATTTCTTGGGAATATGGGAGGAAACTCACTTGAACACAGGGAGTGTAGATCATAGTGTGTGTGTGTTATACCTTTAAAGCCACTGTAGTTCATGTGCATGTACATAAAAGTACTGAGCATGTGCAAACAGAGTGACTTTTTGTGTAAGCAGCTGGAGTGAAAGCTAGTTTGTTTAAGTTTTATGTTCCATTCATCCATTCTGATGTGTTTGTGTGTAATAAATATCTTAAACAAACACCCAAGCATCATCGTCTTATTTGAATACACAAGACTAGTGACATGGTGTCCGAATGGGTTTCCAAAGTCAAAACTTCCTAAAACCATGAGGTGCACAGTCAGAAATGGAGGAATATACAAGAGTGGCTCGAACAACTTGCAAACAACTCATAAACAGGTCAGAAAATATTTCCAGGTACTTAAACTTGTTTAAATGATTTTTCCCTCAATGAATATAAAGTGAAGCATTCAAAATGAATTACTGAATAAACAAAATATTCAACATTGCAACATATTGAAAAAAAAAGTACTTGAAATAATTACGAAAACATTTGAAACAATATCTGAATTGTATAAAATGTTCAAAAAAGAGAAGATGGCTGTATTTTTTCACAATGTACTACTTTTTCACATTAACTAAAGCTATTCAAAGTATCTAAAGTAGGAAAATTGTTGGCAATGTGTGCAGTATTAAAGTAGTCTTTTGAAAGAGTACAGTTATTTCAAAGCGTCTGTTGTGCAGTTGAATATAATTACAAGTACCTGGTGTGTGTTTGACACTTATTTGGCATGGCAGAGGGATTTCACAGACCTGGTAACCTTGTATTTGATAATAATATTGCTGAAAATTGGAGAGTGTTTGAGCAAGAATAGATTTTCATACAGGCTGTTTCTTCTGATAAAGACGCCTGTATAAAAGCATTTATTCTGTTCAATTTAGCTGGAGCAGAAGTCATTGAGACAGAACGTTAATTTGTGTAGGTACCTGCTGTTTATGCAGAGGAGGGGGAGACTGCCATATTGTGGTACAGGCTTAAATGTGGGCACACCTTCAGTGCTTAAAACATAAAATGAGAGAAATGTGCAACCCTCAAATTAATATTACAGTGGAAAGGCAGATATTTTAAACAAGAGATCAAAAGCCTGGTGAAACTTTTGCAGCATACATTACTAACTTGAGAAACAAGGCAAAAACATGCAGAGTTGGTGATCTGAGAGATGAGGTGATAAAAGACAGCCTTGAGTGTGGTGTTCATAATGATGTAACAAGAAAGTTTTTGCTTCGAGACAGTGATTTAACTTTAAGCAAAACCAAATTGATTTGTCAGATATATGAGCTTACAGAAAAGCACACAAATATGCTTACAAATGAGAAGAGCATGCTTGCAGCTTTTTCCAGCACAAATGTTGATAGTATGCAGCACACGGTTAAGAGGTATAGGCCAAAGGGTGTGGCTCCCACAATGAAACCCAGGGCAGCTTTAGTAAAATCCAGCAGCAAAACTGAGGGGTGATTTAGCAAAATCCATGGTAAATCTCATAGTCAACTGTCGTAATTGTGGAGGCAGTCACGAACCTAAACAATAAAATTGCTTGGCTTTTGGTCAGCAATGCCACAGATGTAAAAAGTGGAATCATTTCAGAAAGCTTTGTAAATTTAAAGAGGCATATTATTTTATTAAGAGAGAGCATTCTAAGAAGCAAGTTGATCAAGTAGAAAGCTGCAACCCTACTTTTTATGCTGATTGTGTCTCTGTGCTTGAGGAAAAGGTTAATGCAGTAGATTTGTTGGCAAAGAGCAAAGTATTTTGTACTGGACTGATTAATGGGAGACCTGTAGAGCTCAAGGTTGATACTGGTTCAAAGTACAAAGTTATGTCAGCAGAAATGTTTGCTATGGTAAAAGCTGGTGAAAACTTGATTTGGCAAAGTGTGCAAAGCTTGTTGCTTATGCTGGTGAAAAGATTCAAACTAAAGGTTCAGTAGTGCGTTCATGCTATTCTGTAGGGAACAACCATGACTTGCAGTTTTACATAATCAAAAGACATGTGCAGTCATTGTTAGGCCTCAAAAATAGTTTGAAAATGGGACTGATTTCATTTAATAAGGAAGTTCACCATGTAAGCATCAACAACAATGAAGTTTCACACGCAATATTTTTTTCTGAATATGCTGATATTTTCAAAGCTGGGCTTGGCAAACTCCCAGTTGTGTACTCCATGAAGTTAGACCACTAGGTAAGCCCAGTTGTCAGACCAGCACATTAGGTTCCAGTAGCAATGCAGGGCAAAGTAAAAGGATACCTAGACAGAATGGCACATTTAGGAGTAATTTTTTTCCAGTAGAAGAACCAGCTGAATGGGTATCCTCCATGGTAGAAGCTCATAAGAAAAGCTCAAATGACATTTGAATATGAATTGATCCAAGAGATTTGAACAAAACACTGAAACAACCTCATCATCCAATGTGTACAGTTGAAGAAGTTGCTGATCTCATGCCAAATGTCACTGTTTTTTTCTGTCCAAGATGCAAAAAGTTCATTTTGGCATATTTTACTTGATCGAAAATCTTCCTTGCTAACCACTTTCAGTACACCATTTGGAAGGTACATATTTTTTAGAATGCTATTTGGGATAAATTCTGCCAGTGAAGTCTTCCAACGTGTGATGGAGCAATTTTTTCTGGTTATACATGTGCTGTTATAGTAGATGATATTCTTATAGGAGGCGATGGTGAAGAAGAACATGATAGAAACCTCAGATACGTTCTAAATCGTGCTCATGAATCTTAAACTGAACTCTCAGAAATATAAATTCAGGCTAAAAGAAGTTACTTAATGTGGATCATTTGTTTATCTGTTCAGTCTTACAACCAGATCCGTCCTAGTAAGCTGCAATTCTTGAGATGGCAGCTCTAAACAATGCCACATTTTTACAACTTTTTTTAGCATGGTCAACTGTTTAGGCAAGTTCATTCCTGATTTAAGTGAGCTTTCAGCACTGCTACAAGAGCTGACACACACAAATGTAACTTGGTCCTGGCTGGAACAACACCAAACAGCATTTGATGTCCTGAAACAGAAAATTGCCAGTCCACCCACTTTGAGATATTATGATGTTCACAAACCTGTAAATCTTTCCTGTGATGCTTCAAAATATGGTCTTTCTGCAGTAATTCATCAAGAGGCCAGACCAGTAGCCAGTGTGTCTAGAATTCCAACTCAAACTGAGATGCGGTATGCGCAAATTGAAAAAAGAGCTTTTAGCAATAGTGTTTGCATCTTCGAAGTTCAGTGATTATATTTATGACCGACCTATCCAGATTGAAACAGATCACCAACCTCTAGTTACTATGTTAAGAAAACCAATGCACACAGCTCCAGCTAGTTTGCAACACATGATGTTAAAACTCCAAATGTACAATTTCAATATTGTTTACATAAAATGCAAACTTCTTTATCTTGCTGATACTTTATCCAGATCACCCAGGCAAACCGCTGACCAGCATGAGAATGAAAAAGTTGATTTTGAAGTCATGGAAGTGAGAAATTTTTCTTCCACACATCTTGATGAGCTTAGAAATCACACAGCTTCCAATCCAATTCTCTAGAAGCTGAAGCCTTTTTTTCAGTCAGAGATGGCCGGCAAAACAATCTTGTTTACCACTAGATGTTCAGCAGCTGGACAGACCACATAAGTACCTCACAAAGAGGATTACTGGCCTCAAACAAATGCCCTACACTGACCGCCTCAAAAAACTCCAGCTTTACTCCGTAGCATATCGCCTACTCCGAGGTGATCTCTGCCTAACATATAAAGCTATGTCAAACCCAGAGCTGTTGGACATGCTACACCTAAAGAAATCCCAATCCCTCCGAACTACATGCTCTAGGGACCTAAACCTTGTCACCATAATAAACAGGACATGCTGGAGGGATAGATTCCTGCCCCAGAGACTTCCCATACTTTGGAACAGGCTACACATCTATGTCAAGCAAAGTTCTTCATTAGCACTCTTCAAGAAAAATCTTGATGAGTGGATGGGAAATAGGAAATACACCACGGGGATCACTTCTGTGTCTCTGCTCAACAGTGGCACAGGAAAATAACTTTCTTGGGTGGCGTAAGCCAGGGAACCTTGTTGGTTAGGCTTACGAAGGCCCTTGGGCCAATAGCCTAGTACCTACCTATGAACCTATGTGCAGCAATATTTTCCTTATTGAGACAAGATTTTGATGGAAGACGGTATCATGATGAAAGGTCCGAAAGTGGTAATTCCAAAATCCTTGCAAAAGAGTATATTAAAATCTTGCATCAAGGTCACCCTGGAACTGATTCTACCAAAATAAGGGCGAGAGGACTAGTATTTTGGACTTCTCTGTCAAAAGATATTAAGAAGGAAATATCAGCTTGTTCAATTTGTAATAGTACTAAACTGCACCAACAAAAAAAACCACTTCACCTGATCCAGATTCCTGAACTACCTTGGTCGACAGTAGCCACAGATATTTTCGAATGGAATGGTCAGCGTTATATGGTATTAGTAAACTCTTATTCAAATTGTTTTGAGATTGACCTACTTCCTAACCTAACTTCCAGTACTGTCATTACAAAACTGAAGAGACATTTTTCTCTCCATGGTAGTCCACACAAAGTTGTTTCTGACAGTGGTGCACAGTTTACAAGTGAGCAGTTCAAAAGATTTGCTAAGACACGGGACTTTGTCCACAATTTAATGGCTTGGCTGAACTTGCAGTTCAAAGTGTGAAACAGTTGCTGGAGAAATCCAAAAAAATGACAAAACCGATATTTTTCTCAATTTGCTTACTCTCAGAAACATTCTTGAAGACAATTTACTTGGTTCACCTGCTCAGAGATTGATGTTGAGACAAACCAGAACTACAGTACCAATCAGTAAGAATTTGTTGATTCCAGGTGCTAAAAACAACAAAGCAGTAAAAGCTCAGGTCATGAAAAAGCATTTGTCACAGAAATTCCATTATGAGAAAACCAGCAAACCTCTCAACCCATTAAAAGAAGGAGAGATAGTGAAGATGCAGAGAGCAAAATGTTTTGATCGAGTAGGACTTGTGAAACATCTATGTATGGAACTGAAATCGTACATCATTGAGTCACATGGAATGGAATTTAGGTGGAAGTGGAAACCTTTATTGCCGCCAGTGTCTGACCCAGTGTTACAGCATCTTGTCTGTAATTGAGACTAATTCTCAGAGTATGCTATAAAATGTTCCTGTTCCAGAGAACCATTCATCTTCTGTTCCTGTTCCTGAAAGTGTCCCTGAAGTTCCTAATGAAGAGCATTCCCCAGTAACTGTCCATGTTACTAAACCCAGTACTGATTATTATATAACGAGGTCAGGTCATATCTCAAGACCTAATCCCAGATACAGGGCAACCTGGGCATGATTGTTATTGTTTATGTGTTTATATAATTTTTATGCATATCTGATTGTCATTTTTTATTTGCAAGACAAAACTATCAACGAGGGAAGATGTAGATCATAGTGTGTTTGTTCTACTTTTAAAGCCACTGTAGTTCATGGCCACATGCATATAAGTACTGAGCACACGCAAGCAGAGTGCCATTTTGTGTAAGCAGCCTGAGTGAAAGCAGGCATGTGTGTAGCAATCAGTCAGTTAGCTAGTTCATTTAAGTTTTATGTTCCACTCATCCATCCTGATGTGTTTGTGTAATAAACATCTTAAACACCCAAGCCTCATTTGAATACACAAGACAAGTGACAGGAAAGACATGCATACTCTGCACCGAAGGCACCCCATCCAAGAATCAAACCAGAGACTCTCTTGCCATGAGTTGACAATACTAGCCACTGCACCACTGTGTCACCCAGCTATAAAGAGTAATCTGCTGGAGTTTTTCAACTGTTAAATGCTAATGTTAAGTTGTCAATCTCGCCTTCATTCTTGCTTGATGGGTTCGGAGCCGATCCCTCGGCTCCGACTCGGCACTTGCTTTAGCTCGAGAACTCCTTTTACCAGCTCGAGGCAGCCCCATATCCCATGATGCAAGGCAGGAAGTACCCAGATCTCGTTTGCCGCTTCGCTTGGGAGGTCTTCTCTTTACCAGCTCCTGGTAAGTATTTCACATTTGTGATATTTAAGCCCCTTTTTTTTTAGTTTAAACTAATATTTTTGATAGTTTAATTTAAATTTAACCTTTTTCTGACAGAAATCCCTGTCTCTTTTAATTTTTTTAGTCAGTCAATTTTCCCTATCCCATCCCCCCCCTGTTAGGGTGTGTGTGTTGGTGTTTTTTACTAAATACCTCTTGGTATTAGTTTAATTTATTTTGACTGGTGTGTGTGTGTGTTGTGTTTAGGCACCATGTCTAAGGAGAGGGTTTCAGGTTTTAAGAAGTGTGACTCGTGCTGTCAGAAGATGTCTCTGACAGACGGTCACACTTCTTGCCTGTACTGTTTGGGCCCTCTTCACCTGCAGGACTCCTGTGCTATTTGTCACTCCTTCAGCCAGAGAGTCCTGCAGGAGAGACAATAAGTTGATTCTCAGGGTCTTCTTAAGCCGGAGGGCTCTCCGCTAAGTCGGCTCCACAAAATCAACCAAAACTGCCAAGGCCCAGGCTTCTGTTTCTAAGCCTGCGGCCTCGGCCCGACTCGTAGAGTCGAGATCGGCTCGGCTGGAGCCGATTCTGATCCACAAAGCTTTCGGCCGATGGCTATCGGTGCGAATCTGCTTTGACCACTGTGGTGTCGGCTCCGGTCGGCTCCGACACCCACGTGCCACGGGCATCGGTGTTGGGTCCAGTCGGCTCCGACACCCATGTGGCACAGGCATCGGTGTCGGCTCGATCGGCTCCGACACCGTTACTTGGTAGCTGTATCGGCTCCGGCTGGAGCCGATACATCGAGACGTTCTGCCGGCTCCGAGAAATCGGTGCCGACAGGATCAGTAGTATCGGCTCCGATGGCCCTTTCCAGGAAGAGGTCGAGGTCTCCTTCCTTGGAGCCGATACTTTCGGCTCGCCGCCTCTTCTATGGGAACGGAGCCATCGGAGCCGATCTTCAAGGTCATCCAGGTTGTCAGATCATGACCTAGAGAGTGGTCAGTAGATTGCTCAAGTCACAGGTACTGGCCCAAATGCTACACAGTCCGTCTCAGCAGACGACTGTTGGTCCACACCCCGTTACAGTTCCTCCTTGACTCTACCCCAGAGTTTGGAGTTGGAGTCTTCGGGCATGGTTACTGCTTCGGCTGGAGGACGGATACCTCCTTCTGTCCCTTCAGCCCCTACTCTTATCTCCTCTTCCTTAGAGGGATTCGTGGTCGGGCTTCCATGGTCTCCTCCGAGGGGTGAGTGGCATCGGACCCTTGTCCGAGCCCGCTCTTCCCTTGGAGCCTCGGCCTTGGTGAGCTCGGCTCCGACATCTGCCTCGAGACTTCCCTTCGGTGGCCCCTGGAGTTCCTAGCTCTTCGGAGCGGGTTCTCTCGGACCTGCCTGGGAGGGGAGCATTCGAGGTGATGAAGAGTGTACTGGCCACTGGTATCAGTCAGCAGTCTCTTCCCGTAGCTCCTCCCTCTATTGTACCTGTTGACATCTCTGCCACTTCTCTTGCTACAGGACCCAGAGATCCTCCGCCTCAGGTTTCCCCATTGGGAATTTCCCCCTCTTCCGAGGATTCTCCTGATGTTTCGGGAGATCCTCCTAGGAAGAGGACTTGTAAGAGGAAGCATGTAGACTCCCCGAGTCTGTCACGTCGGATACTGACTTTGATGAGTCAGAGGGATCCCCTAGATCCCCCTCTGAGGATGTCTCCTTTTCAGACATCCTAGAACTTCTGAAACAGAGGGGAAACTGGCCCACCAACAATCCCTCTGAGGATGAGTCAGTATACCTAGAGGCGTTTGGATCTCGGCCCTCCACCTCCTGGGTGTCTCCGCCTTTCGACCCCGTTATGCAGGTTATTGCACGAAAGGCGTGGACAGCTCCTGACTCTGTAGAGCCAGTCCCTAGGAGGCCTTCTAAATTTATCACTGCCCCTAGTGACAAACAATTCCTTACCAAGGGTGTCCCCGCTGATGCCATGGTGGTGGCTGCGGCCACCAAAAAGGAACTTGCAGATCCTTCCGTGCCAGTCCATCCTCCTAATAAGGACTCTAGGACCATGGATAGGTACGGCAAGCGGATGTTTTCCTCAGCGACCTTTGCTATGCGTTCGCTGAATTATCTTTGTCACTTCACCAGACTCCAGAGAGATATCCTGAAGGAGCTGGGAGAAGTAGTTCAGGATCCTACAGCTGCAGGGGCTCAAGAAAAGATTGCTTCGCAGCTAGGAACCCTCAATTCCATTGCTAACTCCTCCATGCGGCTAATATCTTATGCTGCGGATGGAGCGAGTAGAGCCGCAGGCACAGGTGTGGCTCTTAGACACCAAGCCTGGATGCGGCTATGTGATTTTGCGGATCCCTTTAAGGCGTCCTTCACAAATTCTCCCTTTGATGGGTCAGCTTTGTTTGGCCCTCAGGTGAAGGAGACCTTGACCAGGTGTGAGCAGGACGGCAAGACTCTTTCTGCTGTTGGAGTCCGTTTTTCCACCCCTTCTAGGCCTTATCCCAAAGGACAGAAGGGTGGGAAGATGTGGTTCCGTAAATCCCAAGGAGTCACACCGGATTCACGTGGTCAGTTTACCCCTAGAGGCAGAGGGGGTAACAACAACAGACGCCGCTCTAGAGGCAGAGGGGGTCCGAAGAACCAGGGAAACAGGGAGCCTCTCTCTGATAAGCCCTTTCAGCATCCCTGAGGTGTTGCCCGGCTGTTCCTCCTTGGAGGCAGTCGGGGGAAGATTATCACTGTACCCAGAAGCCTGGCATTCCCTCACTCAAGACAGATGGGTACAGTCGATCATATCCAAGGGTTACATAATTCCTTTCGAGGAAAGTCCCTTCCCTCAAGTTCCCTTCCAGATGTACCACCCGGTCTAAGGGACATTGCAGAGTTAGAAATCGCAAAACTACTGCAAAAAAGAGCCATTCAGCCAGTTACAATAGACCATTCAGAGCCGGAATCTACTCAAGGTTCTTTTGGTCCCCAAAAGACGGGAGACTGGAGACCAATATTGGATCTCAGCAGACTCAACAAGTCTGTCAGGAAGACAAGATTCCGAATGGTCACTCTTCAGTCAATTCTGCCCTTCTTACAGAAGGACAACTGGATGTGCTCAATAGATCTTCAGGACGCGTACTATCACATCAAAATTCACAGACGCTCCAGGAGATTTCTCCGCTTTCGGCTGGGGTCCAGTCATTTCCAGTTCAGAGCCCTGCCCTTTGGTCTCACTACAGCCCCCAGAGTGTTCACCAAATGCATGGCAGTGGTCACGGCTCACCTGAGACGCCAAGGATTCCAGGTGTTTCCGTATCTCGACGACTGGCTCCTGTCAGCCACCACCAGGCATCAGCTTATACAAGCCAGGGATTACACAATAGACCTTTGTTCTCATTTGGGCATCTCAGTCGACTTCGAAAAGTCATCCTTATCGCCCTGCCAGTCTATTACCTTCATAGGCGCAAACTTAAACACTGTTCGGATGTCAGCTACCCTTACAGAACAAAGAGTTTCAGACATTCAGACTCATGTCAGGATCATTCTGGCCAGCAAGAAAGTACAGGCCAGAATGGTTCTAAAGGTATTAGGTCTCATGGCTGCGGCCATTACTCTTCTTCCCTGGCTCGATTCTACATGCGCCTCCTTCAGTGGATGCTGTTCACACAGTGGTCATACCAGCAACTCCCAATGCGTCACCAGATTCTGGTGACACAAACATGCAAAGAACATCTTGCTTGGTGGATCACATCGTCTCAGGTTCACCAAGGCAGGTGCTTTGTACCTCCGTCCCCGATAGCCACTGTCACCACGGATGCCTCCCTGATCGGGTGGGGGTCATTATCAGGGCAGGATGGTTCATGGGACGTGGCAACCGCTCGAGTACCATCTGCACATAAATGTCCTGGAGATGAGAGCAGTGCTTTTAACGTTGCAAGCCCTCAACGACTTTCTTCCCGTAGGGACAATTGCAGTCCACACAGACAACATGTCTGTAGTTTGGTATATCAACAAACAGGGCGGAACCAAGTCCTACCCCTTGTGTCGAGAAGCGCTCAGACTATGGCAATGGGCGATCTCCTCTCATCGGTTTCTGGTAGCAACGCATATCCCTGGGAAAACCAACATTATAGCGGACAGATTGAGCAGAGCTATTCTCATGCCTCACGAGTGGTCTCTCAAGCAATCCATAGCGGAAGAGATTTTTCTGGAATGGGGTCGTCCTTGTTGCGATCTTTTTGCTACTCCCCAAAACAGCAAATGTCCAGACTTCTTCAGCCTCTTCCCTCTATCAGGCCATCCCCCCAGAGACTCTCTGACCCAGGATTGGCCCCAGGGACTTCTTTATGCCTTCCCCATTTCCTCTGATCCCTCAGGTGATCCAGAAAGCTACCGTTTTGAGAGCCAAATTGATTCTCATTGCCCCTTACTGGCCTCGACAAGTTTGGTTCCCGTTCCTCCATCATCACCTTTTGGTGCAGCCGTGGCATCTGTACCCAGTGCCAGATCTACTGATTCACCAATCCGGTCAGCTGCACCGGTCAATCCCTTCTCTCAACCTCACAGCATGGTTGCTCCACTTCCTTCCCTAGCCAGGCTTCCTTTGATCTCTAACCCAGTTAGAGATATCATAGTAGCTTCACTAAAATCCTCTACCAGGAGGATTTACATGAGCAAATGGAAACGTTTCTCTTATTGGGCTAAGGCCCAAAATATTGATCCTTTTACTGCCCCTGTTCAGGCAGTTCTGGACTTCTTAGCTGAGATTTTTCATGCAGGCTCCTCTTCTTCCACAGTCAGAGTTCAGTTGGCTGCTATTTCTAATTTTCATGTTGGGATAGCAGATCATAATATTATGTCCCATAGGCTCTGCAGAGCCTTCTTGAAAGGAATTTTCCTACTAAAGCCTCCAATCAGGAATCCTCCTCCTCAGTGGGATCTAAATTTAGTGCTGACATCCTTGATTCTTCCCCTTCGAGCCAGCTGTTTCTTGTTCCCTGAAATATCTTTCTTGGAAAACTTTATTCCTAGTAGCTATTACATCTGCCAGGAGGGTGTCTGAACTTCATGCTCTTTCGGTTCGACCCCCCTATTTGATTTTTCACAAAGACAGAGTATCTTTGAGAACTAATCCATCATTTTTACCTAAGGTCGCTTCAAAAAACAATCTGAATCAATCCATTGATCTCCCTGTATTTTTTCCTAACTATTCAGATAGAGCTGAACAAAAGCTACATTATCTTGACGTTCCCCGTCAGCTTAGATATTATTTGGACAGAACAAAAAAATTTAGGAAATCTGATCAACTTTTTGTTTCCTATGCGGATAATAAAAAGGCCTTCCTGTTTCTAAAGTGACTTTGTCCAGATGGCTTTCTTCGGTCATCACTGAAATTTATACGATCAGGGGAAAACAGCTGTGCTCAAAACCTAAAGCACATTCAACTAGGAGTTTAGCTACTTCTACAGCTTTTCAAGCTAGACTGCCTTTGGACACTATTTGTGCAGCGGCCACTTGGGCCACTCCTCACACTTTTGTTTCCCATTACAAATTGGACTTGGCCTCCAGGGACAGAGCCAGTTTTGGCTCTACAGTCCTCAAGAGTTTGTTCCATTGAGCCACCCAGGATAGAGGTGCTAGGGACGCGGTCCCATCAAGCAAGAATGAAGGCGAGATTGACAACTTAACATTAAGAAGTTATGTACCTACCATAACGTTCCATGTTAGTTGTCTTCTCGCCTTCTTTCTTGCGACCCTCCCTCCTTCCCCTGGCCTGGACAGACCTTGTATAAGAAACTATTATGCTAAAGACCATTCAAATCTGGTCCTTTTTCCATCTGTAAGTTTCTTCTTCCTTTGGGAAGTATTTTTATGCTTGGTGTTATTGCCCTTTTGTCAACAAACGAGATCTGGGTACTTCCTGCCTTGCATCATGGGATATGGGGCTGCCTCGAGCTGGTAAAAGGAGTTCTCGAGCTAAAGCAAGTGCCGAGTCGGAGCCGAGGGATCGGCTCCGAACCCATCAAGCAAGAAAGAAGGCGAGAGAAGACAACTAACATGGAACGTTATGGTAGGTACATAACTTCTTATTCTTAATCATTGTAACATTGTGTATGCAACTTTAATAATACACATATGCATGTGCTTATTTGTGTGAGTAAATCTCAATATTATAATTGCTAAACTACACTTATGTAAAAGTAATGCGTTACTTTACTTAGTAACTAGTAATAGTAATATATTACTTTTTTAGAAAAGTAATAAGTAGTAGTAATATATTACTTTCACTGAAATGTAACTAGTAATAGTAACTTATTACTTTTATAAGTAACTAGCACAACACTGCCTGTATCTAATTTTCTTTAAAGAAAAGACATAGCGTTTTCCCAATTTCTGGCATGCCATCTTCAGTATCTGCAAATGTTGATACATCAGGGGAAAGAAACACTGACATGGGAACTTGCTTATATAACACACAGAACTGAGTATTGCTACCAAACTCTGCTGCTAAATGTAATTTTTGTACTTGTCTCCATACAATCTAACAGAGATGAAACCAAATGCTGTTAATTGCCCCTTTCTCAAAGTCATCACTTGAAATCATATTTGGTCTTAATTATAAACTGTACCATGCACATAACTGCAGTACATTATGTCAACATATATTATAACTTTTCTTGTTTTTTGATGGCAAAATAGTATAAACACCAGGGATATTTTTTTATTATTGACACCAGTTTGTAAACTGCAATGTATTGTGTATACTTGCTTACATTCTCTTGTACTGATTGGAAAAGTACTATCTACATGTATAAATTCTGAAGAGCACAATATTCATAGATTTCCTTCAGTTGTCATAATTATAATATTAGGGCATGATTCATTCACTGCACTATATTAAATTATAAAGTCTCCATTTTAATAGGAAGCATGTTACTTTTCAAATCCCTTAAACTTCATAGGTCAGTAAATGTTTGCTGTCTCTTTTTTATGTCTTATCCAAGTAACTGTCTGCTTAAGTACTGAACAGTTTGGTAAATGATTAACAATATGTATGTGTACTTGCTAAAACTTCAGACAAAATTTTACGAGGATCTTCAGTGGAATTATCAGTACATCTTTTAATACGTTCCTGAGCTTTACAGTCATCAACTTTAGCTGGATCTGGACTGTGAAAGTGAGGCGATTTCTTTTCCAACTGCTCCTTGTAATACAGGTACACTTACAAATCTGCCTTTACACTTGCCTTTTTCCTTTCCTAACACAGCACCAGTAATTTCTACTATCCTTAGATTTCTCCAAATGATACAGATGCAGTCTATACATATTAATTGTTTTACCTTTCTGGGAAGTGGCTGTCTGATATACACTCCCAATACTACCAGGTACAAAATCCCAACATTCCAAATCCATTGCAGAGTTTTTACTGGCACTGCTCAGTGCAATTCTTGTTTTCAGTCTTAACTGTTTTCAGTATTTCCAAGTAGTTTCAATCCCCCTTTGAGCCCTGAATTGGAGGCTTTTTTGTCCATTACTGAAAGAGAAATTAGACAATTATTGCTGAAGGAACCAGGCTATAAATATTTTAATATGACTGTCAAAGAAAAGGAGTTGTTGAAGAAACTGAAAAGTGATGATGATTGTTATCACTAAGGGAGACAAAGGGAACACTCTGGTCATTATAGAGAAGGACAATTATATTAATAAAATAGCAGAAATGTTAAAAGAAGAAAGATGTTATAAAAAGGTTAATTTTTTGGACATTAAAAAAGCTTATAGCTTGATTAATTCTTTAATAGAAGAGTGGACATGTGAAGGAAGACTATCTAACACTGAGGCTCTAGGTTTGACAAACAAGTTTTCCAAAATTAGTCGCATATTTGGCCTGCCTAAAATAGATAAAGACTTGGATCATCCACCACTTAGGCCCACTGTGGCAAGTGGGGGGAGCAAGACTGAAGGAATGGCCATTTTTATTGACAAAAAATTGCAGAAAGCAGTAATGTAAAGTGTCAGTTGCATCAAGGATACCTTTGATTTCAAGAATATTTTCAGCAAGCTAGAAGATTACCATCTTGTGATGCTAGATATACTGTCATTATATACTGTTATACTGTTATACCTAATGCTTTGGGTTTGGAAATGGTTGAAAAGGATTTGTGTAGCTCAAAACGATTTTCTTCTGATGAGATTTCTTTAATTATAGAAATGTTGGATGTGATTCTATGGTATTAATTTTTTGAGTTTAATTCTACTAAATTACTAAATTCTACTAAATTCTACTTTTTACCAGTAGGCAAATGGGGTGGCCATGGGTGCAGCCATGGCACCCAGTTATGTGAATATCTTTATATCTGCTTGGAAAAAAGAATTTATTTTGAAAAGTAATTTTTGGTGTAATATTCACTATTATGGTCATTTTATTGATGATTTATTTATTGTTTGGATGGAAAGTTTAACTGACTTACATAGGTTTTTTCAATATGTCAGTTCTGCCTGTGAATATTTAAAGTTTACATATGAGTATGATTTGCAAAAAAAATGTTTTTTAGATGCTGGAATTTATAAAGATGCAGGAAGGTTAAAAACAGAAATTTTTAAGAAAAATGTTCAAAATAATTTATTTAGAATACAGTAGTATGCATCCTGTTTATATGAAATGATATAGTGAAAACACAACTATTAAGGCAAGTCAGTTAACTGATGATAATGATTTCTTTTTGGAAGAAGGAACAGCTTTGTGTTCTAAATTTATAGCAAGAGGGTAACCACAAAAAGTTGTACAAGAAAAAATTGAAGAGGTGATTGGTATATGGCAAATGAATGGAGGTGAAAGTGTAAGAATAGAAAGAACCAATGATTATAATTTAAGTATGGCCTTACAACATTCATTAGATTCAGAAAATATAAAATTTATTCTTCCAAACAACTGGAGAATATTAAGTAGTTTTGGAGAGATTAAGGAGAAAGTAGGTGACAAACCAATCTTTCTGACAAAAAGGGAAAGAGTTTTAAAGATATTTTTCAAGTTAAACTACATAAAAATGATTTTTTATCTGATAAAATGGGTATGTTTAGATGTTGCAATTGTAACTACTGTGACAGTTTAATGGTAGGAATAGAAGAGGTGGAGGTAAA
The DNA here is from genome assembly GCF_019279795.1 of Protopterus annectens. Lineage (NCBI taxonomy): Eukaryota > Metazoa > Chordata > Ceratodontiformes > Protopteridae > Protopterus > Protopterus annectens. The sequence goes on from NC_056725.1 coordinate 1,723,132,188, forward strand.
TGGTAAAGATATTTTTATAAAAGGTTATTATAGTTGAAAATCTAAAGATGTAGTGTACCTGTCTATTTGTGGAGAAAGTTCAGCATACCATGTAGGAAGGACTGTTAGAGAATTAAATAAGCGAGTATATGAACATTTACATGCTATAGAGAAAGGTGATTTAAATAATGCGTGTAGCAAACATTATTTTCATAAGTTATGCAAAGGTTCACCTAAGTTTATAGTTATTGATAGTGTTCCAGACTGTAGTATTAGATTTGATGCTGAACAGGAGTTAGATTGGAAAGAATATTGCTGGCAGTTACGTTTAGATGCCAGCAATGCTCCTGGTATAAATGACAAAGAAAAGTTTAAAGTCTTTTTTAAAAAGAAAAAAGGTTAAGGCATTGAAACAGGCAAAATTGGCATTAACTGATGTGTTAATTGTTAATTATGTCTTTTATTTAAATAGGGTGTGTGCTTTTTAGCAGACCGATAACCGTCTATACATATTAATTGTTTTACCTTTCTGGGAAGCAGCTGTCTGATATACACTCCCAATACTACCAGGTACAAAATCCCAACATTCCAAATCCATTGCAGAGTTTTTACTGGGACTGCTCAGTGCAGTACTATATTGTATAACAAAATTAAACTGTTATACAAAATTGTTAGTATTACCAACTTGTTTTCAGTCTTACTGTTTTCAATATTTCGATATTAACTTTGAAACAGGCAAAATTGGCATTAACTGATGTGTTAATTGTTAATTATGTCTTTTATTTAAATAGGGTGTGTGCTTTTTAGCAGACCGATAACCGTCTATACATATTAATTGTTTTACCTTTCTGGGAAGCAGCTGTCTGATATACACTCCCAATACTACCAGGTACAAAATCCCAACATTCCAAATCCATTGCAGAGTTTTTACTGGCACTGCTCAGTGCAGTACTATATTGTATAACAAAATTAAACTGTTATACAAAATTGTTAGTATTACCAACTTGTTTTCAGTCTTACTGTTTTCAATATTTCGATATTAACTTTGCTAAAGTCGGCCTTTGCACATTTACTGCTGGTACGTTATTATGTTACCTTGTATTTTCTTATCTTTTATGTTGATGCCAAAACGTCGACCACTCATGCTCGAATGACTTCCTCCTTTCATTAAAATATATGCAGGATAATGAGGTATGGCATACAAAATTTCAAGCACATGCATTAGTGCAAATGTTTTTCGATGTTCTACAATTCTGTCACATAATAGTAAACTGCTTATACATACTCGTGTTGGTAGCATGGACATCACACAAGGCAGAAGGCAAAGAAGCAATTTGCATCTAACAATAATAGCATTGCACTATTCTCTAAACAGCTACCTGTGACAACATAAACTATTATTTTAGAAATATTTTTATATTGACTATTCATTTCCCCATTTACTGACCAAAGGAATATAGTCTGTGTGTGTGTGTGTGTGTGTGTGTGTGTGTGTGTGTGTGTGTGTGTGTGTGTGTGTGTGTGTATGTGTATATGCATGAGATCATATAATTTTTCATCATGCAGGATTACATCAATCCATTCTTAACTGATTTTCTCACTTTGCTGCTTATACAGTATTTGAAACATCATTGTATCACATTAGTAATGAAGTTCTGAAAGTCAAGCTTTTTCGTGTGTGAGAAATGTCCCTGCATTATATAAAGTTCTTATACAGCAAGATAAGTTGCTGCTGTATTTGTTAGTAATGTTGTCATGACTTTCTGTTATGGACTACAGATTGTTCCATTAGCATTTTTGACCTCAGTAAAACTACTGTGAGTGATTTTTTGCTAATTTCACATCAGATGTTATTGAAAAATTACCTGACACTAAGAACAAAATTGTCAGTTAAATCAATGTTATAGGAAATATGTAGAAACCAGAAGATAAATGAGATTTTCCATCTCAGCCTCCAGACAGGTTTTGTATCAAGGGAATGGAGAACAGCTACAGTCATACCCCTGCATAAGGAAGTACCTTGTACAGACCCAGGCAATTGCTAACCCATAAGTCTGAACAGCCTCAAATGCAAAGCCATGGAAAGACATCATGGAATTAATCAAACAGCACACAGGGAACCTCCAAACACTGGACATGGTTCCATGTTTGGATTCATCAGGGGCAGGTCATGCTTATTCAACTTAGTTGATTTTTTTGAAAAGGTCACCAAAGCAATGGATGAAGGCAAAATGGTACACATCACATACCTCGACCTGACCAAAGCTTTTGACACAATTCCCCACTTAGGCATGGTAGAAAAGCTAAATAAATTGGGAATAATCCCTTATATCACCCACTGGATTGCAAGCTGGCTCACAGATAGGACACAGATTATCAAAATAGGAGAATTTACCTCCAGATAGGACACAGATTATCAAAATAGGAGAATTTACCTCCACAAACAGACCAGTCACCACTGGACTCCCTGTAGGGTTCCGTGCAGGAAACTCTCATGTCTGACATCTACTTTTATGAAGTGAAAGCCAATAGTAAATGGCGCTGGCTGACTAAGTTTGAAGATGACTGTAAGCTAGGAGCAGTCATTGAATCCCCAAATGACTTAGCCATCCTGCACGAAGGTTTGTATCAAATGGATAACTGGTGTCAAAATCATGGTCTGAAACTAAATGCCAAAAAAATGCATTACTGTATTGTTTAGGAAGTCATCTACCCCAGGGAACTATCAGATTGGTAGTATGCCCCTTAGAGTTGACCCAGTTTTTTAGGATTTGGAAACTTATATGGACAATGACTTAACTTTTGACCAACATGTCTATTGTTGTAAGAAAGTCTTTCAATATTGTACAGCTTATAAACAAAGGGATTGTGTCGAGATCTAGGGAGGTAATTGTCCCCCTTTACTCAGCCCTCATTAGGCCAATCATTGAATATTTGGCATGTATCTGTTCAGACACATGCAACAACTGGAACGCTCACAGAGACACCTTACTAAAAAGATGTAAGGTCTGAACATGTCCTACATGGACAACACAAAGTCCTGACACTATAACCAGTATCCTACAGACTGCTAAGAGGTGACCTGTGTCTGGTATACAAGGCAACCTCTGACCCATTACGAATAGATTTATTAGACATCACCAAGTCAATGGCATCAGAAATACTCAGTCTAGGGATCTAAACCTCTTCTGCAACATCAACAGAACAGTTTGGAGGGGACAGGTATATTTCACAGAGGATACCACTCCTGTGGTAGATATTCCTCAGCCACATAAAACAAAGTTCATCCCTGTCCATTTTCAAGCACAACTTAGATCTATGGAAGGGAAACAGAAATTTTACCCCAGGACTACTTCATGTACTGCTAATGGACAGATGCATCTCCTAAATGCTTTATCTCGTGCATGCGTCCCCTCAAATTATCTATGGTATTGTCCCATTTATTCTTGTTAGGGGTAGTATATAATTATTGACTGTGGGATGGGTAAGACCAATTTATAATGAAATGGGATAGGATATTTCAACCACAAAAAAGGGGAAATTGGCTAGGCTTAAAATGTCCCACAAAGCAGTTAGCCTGGTACTTACCTATGGACCTATGAACCTGTGAGCTTAAAAGAGATTTTTTTGAATAATATAGTATCAGTCGAGATTCATACCCAACCTTTCAGATATTAAAGGAGCATCAGTGAAACTGATAGTACATACAATAGTGTCATTTTGGCCAAAAGAACACAAAAAAAGTTTTGAGACTGTAAAAAAAGTTACAAAGTAACTGATAGTCGAGTATAATGATTTATTTTAGCCAGCTGTACTTCAAATAGATGGAAGTCAACAGTATCTAATTGTCTGAATGGCAGGATAAATGAAGCTACCATGGATGTGTTTGGTGAAGCTGGTCTGCTTAGCTGTGAACTTATAAAGAAAAAAATTAAAGCCATATGCTATTACCCATGCCTTAACCACTCGCAGAGGTATGCCATTTCTTGTGCTGTTGAAAGTAGAAGCAGAATTCGAAAGAATGCAATAATTCAGTGTGATAGAAAGTCCAATTGTACCAAATGAATGACGTAAGTCTATGGTCCATGCCTCTTAATGGTACTGATTTTCACAGAATGTATAGATTTTTGACTTATACTTTTGGTCTGTTCCTCATAAAAATTGTGATTTTTTTTTTTTTGACAAATCACTGGAATTATCTAAGGGTTAAAGTCACTAAATAATGACATGCATTTGAGTTTCAAACTTCAGATCCTCCTGAAAAAGCATCCTAACACAAATCTTGTTAGTTTAGCAACTTTCTAAGTTTATAACAGCAATATTTAAAATGTGTACCTATTTTCAGGCCCTTTTGTCCCCCCATTATGTCAGGCTTTGTCCATATTTCTTGTGCTAAGCCGTTGAGAGGTATGTGGTGGTCCCAGAGAAAGAAAAAAAATAGCAGTGTTTGAGTATGTGTTAATTGTATTATTTCTGAGTATGCTAAAACATTGATTCAGTTGTAAATGACAAGATATTGACACCAAGATTAACTGCAAGATTTTATATCTGACAGGTTTATCTTGGTATGTGTAATAAACAAGATATGATACTTGCCATATGAAATTTGAAACGTCGCTTTATAATTTGTCATGTGAAATAGCAACTAAAGATTATTTAGTAAGATTTTCTAAAGGATGACACAGAGCAACATATTTTTATACTGATTCTACTACAAAGGCTCAAATCCTAGCACCTGAAGACCTCTGCCACAAAGCCATTGACTCGAGTGTCTTATAGCTCATACAGGCTGGCACACTCACACAAACAGAAATAAATATGAGTTCAGGCAAGTAATTGCCACTCCTTCCCAGAACACACTATTTGAGTTTGAGTGAGATAAATTTGGCAACTGTAGGGAAGGAGAAGGAGGGGGTGAGAGTTTGGGTTAGTGCAGCGATCATGAAGAAGATTTAGGTTTATGGAAGGGGAGAGGGATTTTAGGATTAGAGAGCAAGAAGGGAGTTTTGGGGTTAGGGGTTGGGAAGGGAGTTTAGGGTTAAGCAGTGATCAGGGAATTTAGGTTTAAGGAGGGGGTGGGGTTTTAGGGTTATGGGGAATCAGTTAAGGAACTGGTTGGGAGTTTTATGGTTAGTGTTAGGGCTCTCCTATGACTATACAGTTTAATAGGGTCAGGATCCAGGAAGGCAGAATAGTTAAGTAAGCTCAAGCTAGTGGGAGTGAAAGCACTTGCCTTTTCAAGCAAGTGGCAGTAAGTAAGTGTATCAAGAGCTAATAGTATGTAGGTACATGTAGAAGACCCCTTTATATTCTGATAATATCCTATCCCATACTCCAAAAATGGCAAAGCTAGATCTATATGTTAAATCTACTCCATACTTGAACATGTAGAAGGTTTTGCTATATATACAAACTTCAGGAAGACATGTATAATATGTGATTGATATTGTCTCTTTTAATAGATTTGTATATGCATTTCTGAACTAAAGAAATATACTGCAGTTAGGAGACAAACTAATAACAGACATATTTGAATATATAACTGAATGCCCTACACTAAATAACATAAGTTGATATAAGCAAGGACCAGATGACTGGTCAAATTGCAATTGCTGCAATAACCTAACAAATCAAATTCATGGTGATACAGGCATATTGTGTACTGGATGCCATGTGCTAAGGAAGAGAGAGAGCACATAACTACATCTGTGTAAAGTGAAATTACATTGCTCTAATAAAATGGACTGATATCACCAATATGTAGCTATGTTCGCAACCCGAAAGGCAATACACAATTGTATGCAGAGCTCACTGTTAATGGAGCCACCTATACTGAACCAGAAGACATTGCAAAAATCCTAGCTGACAAATTCAGCTCCAACTTAATCCCTCTCTCCCCCTCAACCTTCCCTCAGGAAATACCATCAAATATAACTCCCCTGCTATCACTAGGGAGCAGGTCCTTAATGGTCTCTCTAAGGCCAAGAACACTGCATCAATGTGCCCAGACAATATCCCATGATGCCTTCTAAATAGCATGAAACATGATCTATCAGGGCCTCTGGAATTATTGTTTAATTGTAGCCTCCAATCAAGCTTCATGCTTCTTGAATAAAGAAAGGCAACAGTCATCCTTTTGCACAAAGGTGGGCCATCTACAGACCCTGGAAACTACAGACCCATAAGTCTCACCAGTCTTATATGTAAAGTCATGGAAAGAATTATCATGGAAATGATCAATAGAGATATAGTAAACATCCAGACACTGGACTCAACCCAGTTTGGTTTCAAAAAGTGCAGATCATGCCTACTCAACCTGGCAGACTTCTTTGAGAAGGTCACTAAAGCAATGCATAAGGGCAAAATTGTTCACACTGCCTAACTTGATCTGGCCAAGGCATTTGACACAATACCCCACTCAGACATTGTTGAAAAACTCAAGAGGTTAGGTACTAAATCGTATATCACCCAGTGGATAGCCAACTGGCTCACAGCCAGGACCCAGAAAGTTAGAATTGGGGAGTCCACCTCTACAATGAGGCCAGTCACAAGTGGAATCCCTCAGGGATCAGTCCTTGGACCACTCCTTTTTGGCATTTACTTCTCAGAAGTCAAGGCCAATGTCAATGTTCTCTGGCTGATGAAATTTGCAGATTGCATGATTGCAAATTAGGAGCTGTCGTTGAATCTCGCACAAATGTTCTTCGGGAGAGGCTCACACAGACAAACAACTGGTGTCAGAACCATGGACTAAAACTAAATGCCAAGAAATGCATAATAGTATCCTTTGGGAAGTCCCCCATCCCTGGTAACTATCATATTGACAACACACCTCTTAGAGTCAACCCAGTAGTCAGGGACTCAGGGACACACATAGATAGTAATCTAGCCTTTGACCATCACTTGTATACAGTGGTGAGGAAATCATTCTGTGTTGCTCAACTTATAAACAAAGGTATGGCATCTAAGCCCAAGAAGGTCATTGTTCCACTGTATTTGGAATTCATCACACCTGCCACTGGGTACAATGCCCCCTCTGGTATGTACTTTACCAGGCATATCCACAATTGTAACGTCCACAGAGGTTCCTTACTAAAAGAATACAGAACGTAAGTAAAATGTCTTATGCAGACCACCTCAAGACCCTATTCCTGTATTCTGTCTCTTACATGCTTTTGAGGGGAGATCTATGCCTGGCTTACAGGTCATTATCAGATCCCACTCTGATGGACATTCTGCATATCCACAAAATAAACAGCACCACAATTACCCATTCTGAAGACTTAAACCTTGCCTGTGATACAAATAGGACCTGCTGGAGAGATAGGTACAGTATGTATCCTAGAGGTTACTCCATTTATCGAACAGGCTCCCTATCCATGTGAAGCAGAGTTCCTCCCTAACCCAATTCAAGTGCAACTTGGACAAGTGGATGGGAAACCAGAAATTCATCCCTGGTCTGGTACCTATGTCTCTAATGGACACAGGTAACCTGTAAGGGGTTAATCTCCCAGGCCCATGCTTACACTTATCAAGGGTATCAGAACTTGTCAAAGATTTGGGATGCATGGCTAGGCTTAAAAAGACCCTTGTGGTCATTAGCCTAGTAAACACCTATGAACCTATGAACATATGTGGTACTGGCTAGGCCATTATGATTTCCTTATTGTAAATATTTCTAGAACAGTATAAACTCAGTAGAAGTAGAGTGTTTCTTAATTGTATTATATATTGTAAAAAGAAACGATGGCAGAATAGCACAAAAATGAAGTTTAATTCACGAAGTAAAATCCACAAGATAAAATCCAATAAAACACATGAAAACACGCTGTAATTACACTGTTATATTCTGCCATCGTTTCTTTTTGGATTTGTGCTTTGTTTTGAAGCGTGCTGCTTTGCTCATTGCTGTATTATATATTGTGTTTATCTCTTATTTGTAATTTGAGTGTTTTATGTAATTTTGATGTCTCCATCAGTGTTTTCTGCCATCTTGTAATGCCTCCATGATGTCTTTATTACACATAACAGCTTTGGATGCTAAACTGAATTATGGAATAAACCCCTGTATATTATCTAACAGTATCAAAAACTCCTCATTTTTTTCTAACAGCTTGAAATAAACTTATTGATCAAGTGACTATACATGATAACAAACTTGCTGGTAGGGTCTATATTATAAGTTTGAAGTTTGAAAACTTTGAATCTCATATGATCGACATCATATGAGCGAAGTTTTCAAACACTGAATGTTTCAACAGAGATCGCCGCAGGGAATATTTCCCTTCACTTCAATGTAGTGCGATCTTGGAGTTGGTATATTTAAGTAGTGGGGGGTGTGGGGGTACAGTGGGGCTTGCCCCCTGCATAGAGTGTTCAGGTAAGTTTTTTTATTTTTAGTTTGTTTATATTTTATGTTCGATGTTTGAAAACTTTGCTCATATGGAGTCGATCATATCAGATTCGAAGTTTTCATACTTCGAACATATAATATAGACCCTGCTGGTATATGTATAACGTCTTCTGTTATATCACCGTCTTCTATAGTTATTAGTGCTTTTTCTATAATGCTGCTGCTATAACAAAGTACTTTTCTTTATAGAAGGCAACTGTATTTATTGAAGTTACTATATGTAGATTATGTGTTACATTTTTTTCAACTTTCCTATGCCATTAAACATTTGTGCATAATCTTTTGTGTATACAGCCACATATTTTTCCTCTTGTGTTATTTGTTAATAAATTCAGTATGAAATACCTATCAAATACTGCATACATTTATTATTGAGTTTCAGATGGTTCGATCTGAATGCACAGATGTTTTAAATTTTGGGGACTATAGTAAATTCTGTGCATGTTTCAGACATCATGGGTTTAGTTTTTTAGCATTTATGATTAATTTCTGCACAGCTAGCTAGCAAATTAGATAGTTTAGTGAGATCTTGTTTCAAGTTTTTTTTTTTTACTGTGAAGAGAGGAATTGGCTATATAAATTATTGTAACATTAGCATGCAAATTATTAGATAATGTATGGGGAGTCATCAGAAAGTTTATTGATGAATAAAGAAAATAAAAGTGGAGAAAGACGTGACGGTGGGACTGTAGAAGAGGAAGAAGACCCTATTTGCACTTTAAAGAGTATGGTGATAGGACATTATAATTCTGAATATGTATGGGGAATTAGTTTTTTAAGGACTTTCTCAAGAGCATGCACAATTAGAAAAATTTTTTTCAAAGGTGAGTTTGGTGAATTTAGGTAGTGGTTTAACAATTGCAAGCTTCTGCTCTATCAGTATGAATTTAATGGTGAAGCACAAATTGCATAGCTACCAGAGAAAATATAGGATGTGAATTTTATAAACTAAAATGAACCAGAGTAGCACACCACTGGCTCATGTTAGTGCATCAGAGAGATTTTTTCCACTTACTTTTTCTATGTCTGCCTTAATAATTTTAAGTAGAATAAGGGGCATAAAGAGGCATTCAAATAATTTTGGTAGTTGTTCTTACACATCTGCCAGTAGTGAAGGGAGTGAAGGGTGCTCTTTAAGAAAGTCCAATGGGGAGAAATATGTGTTATGCCATCTGTGTTTAGGGGTTTTGTACTGTAGACTGTTCAATTGTTTTGTTAACTAGTTTATCAAAATGCTTTTGGCTGTTTCTTTGTTGCTTTTTTTGTCAAGTTAATCAGATTAATGATTTACTTGTTTAGAAAGAGAGGGAGAGGAAGCTTTCCACTGATGTTAGGCTTAGTTTAAACAGATCCTTATCAGATGATCAAGTGTTCAGAAACTCGAAATTCATATGGTCAAGACCACATGATCGAGTTTCTGAAAACTCAAAGGTTTTGAATGGAGATCACTGTACAGTGCGGAATGGGAAATATACCCTTTTCCTCACTGTAGTGCAATCTCAAAGTATCTTTAATTTGTAGGGGATGCAGGGCTGCTTTCCCCCTGCAAAAACTAAAAAAAGTTAGATTTTTATGATTTTTGTGTGTGGTTTTTTTTTTTTTGGATGTTCGAGTTTTCTGAAATGGTCCTGACCATATGAATTTCAAGGTTCTAAAAACTCGATCATCTAATAGAGATCCATTTAAACAGGCCTTTTATTTCCTTGGATACCCATTGGATTTGTCTGAGTTTATGAAGTATGGATACTTTGGTAAGATATTTGTTTTGATGATTAATTAATGTGTGATTAAATAAAGAAGCTATTTGTAAGGGTCTCATTTTATTTTAGAAGGTTTGTATTGATGTCTGAAAAATAATGTTATTTTGACTTCTAGGATGGAAAGTTATTAACATCAGAGGAGCTTTTATTGAGGAGTTTTAGAGTAAAGTTTATAATACAATGATCACTAGAAGTTGGATGAAGACTGGATAAGTAAAGTATTTTGCTATAATGTTTCTGATTATATTTTTTATGCTACAGTCCTTTGTAAGCAGAGTTGGATTTAGACTGGAGAAAACTGTCATATTTGTGATGTTTATTACTCCTTCAGAAGCTATTAGCATTGATACTAGAGTATTCCATATACATCCTGTCACCTGTGGCTGTGCTTCATATACTGCAATTTTATTGAAAACATTTTTGTTTTGTTAGTAATTCACACAGTATAGACTGTAATGTAATATCTGTCTCTTTATTCCCACAGTGCCAGAGGCTCCAAGACATGTCTGTGGTATAGGAGACAAATAAACCCTCAAACTCTGGCTCTGGTAGGCATTTACCTGTCATACTGGTGGCTCTGACTAGGATAAGGACCATTTAAAAGGAGGGATGAGGTAGTCAGGGAGATGGTGTCCTGGTTCCTCAATGCCCATATCAGCCACCTGCATCTGGTTACTGGATCATTTGTAGTTTACAGAGTCATGTACTGCTTGGTGCTGGTACCACCATCATAGCCATGGCCCAGTGGAGAGGGTGTCCAGTGTGGGGTCTCATCTCTTACTGGGTCTGATACAAACAGGGAAATACTGCTTGTACACCCACTGTATCTCCAATGCCAGTGTTTCCCCTCCATTTTATGCCTATGCCCCCTCTTGTTTGTTGTCCAGTTCTCTCAGTCACCATTGTCTTCCTTCAGTTTTTCTGATATCTCCTACTGCACTGTGCTATCCTTCCCTCAGTGTATTACTACTTTTGTTCCTTTTGTGTCATGTGCTTTACAACATACACATTATGTAGCACATGGTCATGATGCTGAGAATTTTTTATCAGTGTAACAGGGGATGGCACCCCTATCCCTAAATGCAATGGTACAAATCCACCAATGCCAACAGTGTGGCACACAGATGGCAGGATACCATCCACTCACATAAAGATGGCTAGCACCAATGTGATTTGAATTACACTGTTAACAATCAAGGGTGAAGTAATAGTAATAGAGTATACATGAGTCTTTTCAAAGGCTAAGTTGCAAAGTACAACCTGCCTCCAAGTTGATAAAAGGAATATACTCTGATATTCTTGTTATAGGCATCTCCCACACCCAGACTGGACCACACACAGGCCACCTACAGGGCTGAGTATTTGACCAAAACCAACCAGGCCCCTGTCTCACTGCTCTTTCTGTTCCAGTGTCCCTTTATCCACAGTTTGTATTGTTTTCAAACACACACACACACACACACACACACACACACACACACACACACACACACACACACACATACATACAAACTCACAGGGAAGGCTGGCAGCATTCTCCATTTCTCAACAGCCTTCCTGCTGATGCAGTAAAACTGCTGCTACAGTTGATATAAAAAGTTTCCACACCCCTGTTAAAATGCCAGGTTTTTGTGATGTAAAAAAATGAGACCACAATAAATCATTTTGAAACTTTTCTCACCTTTAATGTGATGTATAACCTGTACAATTCAATTGAAAAACAAACAAATCTGTTAGGGGAAAAAATATAAAAAATAAAAAACGCACAATAAGCTGGTTGCATAAGTGTGCACACCCTTAAACTAATACTTTGTTGAAGCACCTTTTGATTTAATTACATCATTCAGTCTTCTTGGGTACACACCTGCCATCAATTAAAGAGACTCTGATTAACCCCAAATAAAGTACAGCTGTCCTAGTAGGATTTTCCTGACATTTACTCAGTTGCCTGTTACAGCAAAAGTCATGGTTCACAGAGAGCTTACAAAGCATCAAAGGGATCTCATTGTTGAAAGGTATCAGTCAGGAGAAAGGTACAAAAATATTTCCACAGCATTGGATATATCATGGAACACAGTGAAGACAATCATCTGAAAGTGGAGAAAATATGGGACAACAGTGACTTTGCAAAGAACTGGACGTCCCTCCAAAATTGATAAACAGACAAGATGAAAAATGGTCAGGGAGGCTGCCAAAGACCTACGACAACAGTGAAGGCGCTACAGGAATTTCTGTCAAGTTCTAGTTGTGTACTACATGTGACAACAATCTCCCATATTCTCCATATGTCTGGGCTATGGGGTATGGTTGCAAGATGGAAGTGTTTTCTTAAACAGAAAAGCATCCAGGCCTGGCTAAAATTTGCAAAACAGTATGTCAAGTCTCCAAAAAGCATGTTGGAAAATGTGTTATGGTATGATGAGACCAAGGTTGAACTTTTTGGCCACAATTCCAAAAGGTATGTTTGGCACAAAAACAACACTTCACATCACCAAAAGAACACCACCCCCACGCTGAAGCATGGTAGTGGCAGTATCATGCTTTGGGGTTGCTTTTTTTCAGTTGTAATGGGGGCTTTAGTCAAGGTGGAGGGAATTATGAACAGTTCAAAATACCAGTCACTTTTGGCCCAAAACCTTCACGTGTCTGCTAGAAAGCTGAAGATGAAGAGGAATTTCAACTTTCAACATGACAATGACCCCAAGCATACATCCAAATCAACAAAAGAATGGCTTCACCAGAAGAAAATTAAAGTATTGGAATGGCCCAGCCAGAGTCAAGACCTAAATCCAATAAAAAATCTGTGGGGTGACCTGAAGAGGGCTGTGCAGAAGATATGCCCTCGCAATCTGACAGATTTTGAGCACTTTTGCAAAGAAGAGTGGGCAAATATTGCCAAGTCAAGATGTGTCATGCTGATAGACTCCTACCCAAGAAAACTGAATGCTGCAATTAAATCAAGAGGTGCTTCAACAAAGTATTAGTTTAAGGGTGTGGACACTTATGCAACCAGCATATTGTACTTTTTTATTTTTTATATTTTTCCCCCTAACAGATTTGTTTGTTTTACAATTGAATTGTACATGTTATAGGTCACATTAAAGGTGGGAAAAGTTTTGAAATGATTTATTGTGGTCTCATTTTATTAAACCTGGCATTTTAACAGGGGTGTGCAAACTTTCTATATCCACTGTACCATGGAAAAGCCAGACACTTCCAGTTGCCTGCTGTTCTTAAATCAAGCCAAATATGACATACACAAATTAATATATTTTTTCATTGGTAGTAGGCCTTAAGCAGTTAAATGGAAGAAGTATACCACACAGCTTGTTAACCAGTAGTGCATATAAACATCATCCTCTTCTCAGATAAATAACAATGTATATTGTAAATATTCTTATAAATAAATACCTGCTGGCAGCAAGAGTTTAATGGTTAATAAATGAACATTACTTAAGTAATAAAGAAAATAGTACAAATACAAAATAAAATATGCATAGGTTGTCACAAACAGATGAAATAAAATAAAAAGAAACACATATAGAAATATACATGATGCACACAGAAAAACCTATATTCCAGTTCCCTGGCTAGAGCTTAATACAGAAATACTAGCCCTAACTACAAACTAATAAGTTAGTACTCATAGATAGTTCCACACAAAGAATACAGAATAAAAATAGTTCATCTCTTCATAGAATACCCATTGATATATAATGTCTATTCACCAACCCCCAGTGCCCATGACATCATTATCCTGTTGTTTCTCCAGTAATGGGGCATCATTGTCCTGTTGCTAGAGAAAACAAGTAGCAAAACCACTTTTTGAGTCATCATGTCAAACACTAGAAGATAGTTAATACAGTTAATACATATTAAAATCTCCTTCCTTTGAATCTTGACTCCACCCTGGTGTTCCATTGATATGCAAGTCCTTAGGTATACCAACAATTTCTGCAAATACATATAAAAATAAATGCATTTCCTGGTCTTTTACCTTTGCATGTTACATTAACAATTGGAGACAGCATGTCTAGAGAGCCAGCAAACTTCAAATACATCATCATACCTTTATATTAAAGAAGACAAAAAAAACACACATTCTTGAGTCATGAGAACAATACTCAGATGAATAAGAGTTGAAGGGAAAAAACTTTCTTAACCTGACATTAACCTTGACTTCACAATTGCTTTTCTTTTATCATGCCATTACATAGAATCAGTCCCATATTTCTGTATTATATAAAAAGCTGGTCATTCTGTGATCTTTTTTGTTTCTTTGACATTGCATCAGAATTCCCCCACTCAGACTATTACCTGTGCCATGGTTGTCCAGTCATAGTTCTATACTGTTACTCATCGTTTATCAGTTATACATAAATGACATGTTACTGCAGGACTTTGATCACTGGATCTCGTACTACACTATATATCTCCGCTCTTTCAATGTTGTAATTTCATAAGCAGTTTTTAGTCTTCTATATAAAATATTACCAGTTTTAGGCTCTTAGATCCATTATTATTTCATATTTTATTTTCTTACTGTATCACAATCTTCCTTTGCAACATGTTTGCATATTCCTTGTAGGTCTATATTTCTTTATCATAATTCAACATTGCCAACATTGCTGGATGATCATAATGGTTTCTTGGCCATATCTAGGTCCATTCACTACTGCGTAAACTTAAGGCCATAAGGTACTTTCATGCAGCTTGTGTATGCAAGTATTTCTTGTGCTCTTTTAGCACTCTTTATCCATTTTAATACATATTTAGCCTGTGCAATGTTTTGACCATCAAAATTAGCACCACCATTAATTGCTATTTAGATGAACCGATACATGGCTCATTCATTTTGGTCTGTTTATTTAACCATTTATGTCATACTTACAATGTGTTATATGCTGCTGAGTACTTTTTATTACTTTCTGAGTGCTGTAGCATAATCCAGCTTTTTATGTTGTATTTCATTCATACTTTATTAATTAATACTTTCATAATTTTTGTATGTCATAGTAAGCAGTACAGAACACATTTGTAGTTTTCTTACCCACATGTTTCATTCTTTGTGCATTGTTGTTGCACATCCACGTGTACATTTCTGTGTATTGCTTTGCTAGAAATTTTTGTCTATGCAGTACACAGTATTAGTGTACATGTGCATATGTCTGTGTGTGTGTGTGTGTGTGTGTGTATGTATGTATATATATATATATATATATATATATATATATATATTTATTTTTTTTTTTTTTTAATTTAGATCTAATTTTTGTGTCCATTGCACTTACTTTGCATATACCTCTCTGGCTAACCATAAGTGAGAGTTGGGATGTGGTACGTGAGAGGTGGCTTTAGAACCTGTGAAGTCCTGTCTTTATCTTCTGAAGAACTAGTGATCCTTAATACTGCTGGAGGTGTGGTACATCCCACATCTTGGACACTGTAAATACTACTTCCTGTTGGAGTACTGTCTTTTCTAGGTTTACTTATAGTTACTCTACTATGAATAGATGACCTTCATATTTCAGAGGGTCATTTACAGCATAAGCCACCCTTCCTTGGTTCAGTAGTAATGGTACATATAATTTACATTAAACATTGTCATATTTTTATAGCACAGCAAACTACTTATGTACACCAGTGCTTCAACATTATGTCTTTCGTCTGCATCATTTCCTGTTCCACAGAGTACCACATCTGGGTATACTGCTGTTAGGCAATATGTAAACCTGTCTCTGAATCCCAGCTGGAGATAATGGCTAAGTGATCTTATATAGTTGACGATCTTTGAAACATCTCTATATTGGACACATTATAATGTCACAATGGCTGATTTTCTTTTTAATAATCTGTGAGCACATCAGTATAATTTCTTTTGCAAATAAAACAGCATCCAACCAGAAATCAGTAGAAAATTAAATGTTTTTGCAATATTCACAAAAACATTTATTATCATAACTGTCAGGTAACCTTATTATAAAGGAAAGCCAAACAGAAGGATCTTAACCTGCAGAGTTTCGATTTAGGATAGGGGTGTGATGGGTGCAGAGGTAAATGCTATTTTACATGAAAATAGCCATCCCAAAAGTATCATTTGTGTAATTTGGTAAAATATTATTTAAAATATGGCTTTCAGAGATAAAAGCCACTCTCTCCTTTAAGCATAAGACTTTGCTCCTGAAGATCCAATAGTAATATAATCACCTATGAGACTACTGCATGGGTGTAAGGTTCCCCCCACATTATGTCAGTTTGACTAAATAACTATTTGAATTGTCAGGACCTGCTTGAGCAAGTCGTTTGAAATACGGATACTGAATGGCAGAAAGAATAGACTTATTTATACTAAATCTGAGATGCCATTTCTCAAACAATTCCCTTTTCTCTGAGGTATGGCAGTTTTGGAGTTGGTATACATATAAATATATATATATATATATATATATATATATATATATATGTGTGTGTGTGTGTGTGTGTGTGTGTGTGTGTGTGTGTGTACGTGTGTGTATGTCTTTCTGTGCCCCCCACACCCTCCAATGTGGCTGTGACCCCCACACCCACCCTAACTATATATATTAACTCCAGGATCGCACTACAGTGGGGAAAAGGAAATATACATTTTATTTGCCCAGCAGTACTTACATTCAGTGAAATGTGATTCAGTGAAATGAGTTTTCAGTGATTTGAGCATTCAGCAATTTGGTGTGAGTGTTTTGAAATTCAGTGATATGAGTTTTCAGTGAATCAAAGTAGACCAATATAGAATATATATATATATATATATATATATATATATATATATATATATATATATATATATATATATATATATAGTCTATATTAAAACAATGAAAAATCAAAATGTTGAATACTCAGATGAGTGAAAATGCAGGTAATAGAAATCGCTATTGCCCCCCACAACCCCCTTTAAAAATATATTCCAATTCCGACATCTCACTACAGTGAAGAAAGGGCAAATTTTCTTATCTTCACTGTACCGCAATCTCACAATATCGATTTCGATTATCTGCATTTTCGCTCATCCAAGCGTTCGAGATTTTAATTTTTCGTCATTCTGATAGGAACCCTATATATATATATATATATATATATATATATATATATATATATATATATATATATATAGATATATATATATGTTCGGGGGTGTGGGGGGACTTGCCTCCACATGTGGAGTGCAGGGCGGCTTGCCCCTCCAGAAATAACTTTAAAGGAGAAGAGCAATTTTCAAGATCCCCTCTTCTCCAGTGTTTCTGGTCTTTTTTTTTTTTTTTTTTTTTTTCTGGCTTGTCAGTACTTGTCATTTTGAGTACTGACATTTCAGTAGGAAGCCCTAAATATTATATTCGTAAATGTCCCATTAGGTGTACTGGCGTCTGATTGCACTGATGTCATACAGCATGTGGATATAGATATATGAAGATGCTGACACAGGAAAGTATTTTGTCTACTGACTATACACCGTGTTGCAGAGAGCCCTGGGGCATCTGTTCTTCCCTTACCTTTGACTCGTCCTTTCCTTGCTCAGCCTCTGGCACTGTTAAACCACCATGAGGACTTAAATGATATCATTGTCTCAGAAAGTACATTCCAACCTTACTCCCTCTCAAAGGAATATATCCTGTGATCTGTCTTGAATCATCCTTCGTCTAGACATTGTTTATATTCTGTTCTCCCTGTTCTGTCCTTCTTTAACATCACTTCTTAACTGTCCCCTACCTATTTAGTGCATCAAAAATCATTCATCCTTTCTTCAGTCTTGCCCAGTTAAGTGTCTCTGCATACCACAGCCCCTTCCTTCCTCTCATAAATATATAAATCTGCATCGCTTTCATTCTTTCAGCTTAATGTTTTTCTTTCTGTGTTTTTCCTGAACACAGTGCTGTGATTGTGACTTCAACACTTCCATTCATTTTGGAAGCATTATTACAGTATCTCAAGAGTTCATGTAATCTCAGTAATTGGAATTCATTCCCATTCTATACGCTCCTATATCCTATAAGAGTTTGCCTACTTACTTTCCACTGTGTGATTCACCTTATTGTACTTATTACTCCTTCCAGTATCATTTTGTTTATATCCCACTTGGATCTTCCCACCAGCCACCTGTGTTATTCCTGGGTTTCTCCCACATTATGTTCATACCTCCCAACCTTTTAGAGCAAGAAATCTCCACAAAACCATAAATAATGGGGGGACAAAAGTCCAGAAATAGGGACAGTTTTTAATTATTGCTCTTACAAACTTAGAAAGTTGATAAAATGACAGGTTTTGAATTAGCATGAATTTTCTGAAGGGTATGAAGTCTGAAACTCTAATATCTCCCATTATATTCTGACTTGAATCCTCAATGATTTGCCAATGATTTGCTAAAAAAACAGTTTTATGAGAAACAGACCAAAAATATGAGGCAAAAATCTGGACATTCTGTGAAAATCTGGAGAGTTGAGAGGTATGATTATGTTATATGTCTATTCACCCTGGAAACCTTTCTTTCTTTCTGGAATTTTTCTTTCCCTTTTGTGGTCGGCACACAAACCATAGAGTCTTCAGCAAGCAAGCAGATTTTGTTCTCCAATCTCATTGCAATTTCTGACACAAATATAATAAATGGAGATGTCTCAGCACTGGAGCCCCATGGTAAAGTTATCCTGAAGGAATTTTCTCCTGATCTTTCACCTCTAACTGACACCTTCTGTTTATGATCAGACAGCTGGTTTCTCCCATGCTTCTTAGTATGGTACAGACCCTCCTAGCCTTCTGTGCTGTTTTATGTTCTTTCCAGTCTGCAGTAAGGCACAGTATCAAAGGCACTGCATGAGTTCATACACAGCACATCTATAGGATTTCCAACTGAATCAGGTTGGTTTAGAACGATGTTTACCTAGTGAGGCTATATCTTTTGCATCAGTAAGGGAATTTGCATTTGAGAACTACGCAAGTATACCTTAGATTTATTTTCCATTTCTTGTCATTGAATAGACGTTAGTCTAGCAGAGTAAGTAACTGCCTATGCTTTTCACAGATATTGTGCAAGGGAATCTCACTGCTGGTATGAAAAGAATTTAAACAAATCTGCCAGTAATCACCAGTGTATGTTATTTGAGTGCCCCAGGATGTAGATCATCTGGACCATGAGCATTTCCCTCCAAAACAACAATGTATTTTCTTTTCTGTTTCTTCCCAAGATACATTTTTGTCTGACCATATACTTTCATCCATACACGTTCCATGTTCCCATGCAGGTACCATATTGTCACTCCTCAGTCATGGCATTTTGATCCTCTTTCCATTAAAGTAACCTTCCAATTCCACCTATGTACTCCATTATAATGAAAAAATGATAAACATCCCCCATTTAATGCAATATATCTCCATGCAACATTTAATTGCATTTGATATCGTTATGTTCAAAACACAGCACTAAGCTAAAGAAAAGCAGCTCACCATTCAAAAGAAGTATTATTTCAAGAGCAGTATGGTTTACCCAGTGTTACGTACTTACAAAGTGCATTATGCAAAGCAGGTTGAGTATAAGCAAAAAAAGTCAATGAGTTCTCAGGCAGCAATTTCAAATTCATTTACACTAGAAATATTAAAAGAGCTTATATACACTTGCACATGTCCCAGTACAGAATGTTAACCGACATACTAGTATTTGGAACACCCAGCTCTCTGCAAACTGTTAACTCATCTGGTGCAAGATGCTTCTGGAGGGCTGACCATCTGTTTGGCATTGTATATATTACTGTCATGTCCTAGACTGAGTGATACGCATTAAAGTCTAGTGAGCTATAAAAAAACACACAGATAATTACCCTGACCTGTATGTTGTCAATTGTCTCTAATTTGTGAATTTGCAAAAGTGCCTGCTAAAGATTCCTGTCTGCACAGTGCAGCATGAAGTATTAAGAGTATATTTCTGGAAAATTACTACTTTTCATGAGCTCTGTGACTAAAATATTACCTGCCAGAATCTATTTATGTATTTTTTTAGATCTTAAGTAAATACTTAACATTAAACAGCAAGACAATTTATTTTCCCTGAGCACAGATGGTACAGGAATTACTGATTTTACTGCAACATTTTTTGCTGTGTCATTTTGCTTGGCCTGCATGCACAATGCAGTTGCATCCCCAATGGCAACTTGAGTTTTTTTCTGTACCTCAATCATTTTACTAAATAACAAATAGCTGTTCCAACCATTTCTAGTCGCTCAGTAGACATGTTATTTGAAAAAACTGTAATTTATAGCAACTGTGGGTGTCAGACAAGCTGTCCAGTGCACAGGCATCGCTATTTTAAAACATCAAAGTATGTTTTAACTGTTTAGTATATGTGGAGGTCTAGGTATTCAGTAATGAGTAACAGTAAGTCTTTATTAAGCATATCAGTCTACTTTATATGGTTGCATATCTATGAAGAGACTTGCCTAGATAGGAATGTACGTATTCTATGATGAGCTATACTCCTTTTCAGCCTAACAAATTGTTTGGAAGGACTTGTCATTAACACTGCATAGTCTGAATTGTAACAATGCAACACTGTTTTTGTACCCATAGATGTCTCTACCTCAGATGGCAATATTATCAGGACTGAAAGTGTTTCTACTATCCTTTACACATAAAAGATCCAAACTAAAGGGTAAAAAGGTCCCAGTCCCACAAATAAATCATTCAGAAAAAAAACTGCAAGAAAGATGAAGCCAAGCTAGAGTTTTCATTCTGTAAAACCTAAAACCTCCTATAGTGGAGGTCCTTGCTATGTATGCAAATGATCCCTTCTGGGCATAGAAATGTTTCAGCTACATGGCTTCTGAATGCCCGCAACTTTTTACTTTTTAAGTATTTATGGAAAGCCAAACCCTACTTCCTTTAAGGCATGCATGTTCCAGCCTTTTTTTTTTTTACCTTGTCAGTGCAGCATAAGTGGATTGCTTGGCTATACTTTAGAAATACAGAGCTTTAAAATCAACCTTGATGTCCATAAACATTAGGTTGTTTGCAAAATATCCCAAATAACATCCAATCCAAATGGTACAACAATCACACAGACAAACAATTTAAAACAAAAAAATAACTGTAAAAAAGACCCTGCCAGGCAAGAGTCTTTAAAAATATATTGGGTCTAAAGCCTTACCTGACCCAATGCTTGCTTGTATCTGTGTTATGAAACTATATTTTTCCCAAGTCTACAGCCAGAAGACTGTACAAATACCCATTATTGAAATGGCAGAACATTGCAGACTTGTAAGATGACAGTAAAAGTCTTCAGTATTCTTTCAGAAGTTTATATATATATATTTCCTCATTCAGATAGTATATTTCCTTTTTAATATTAGAAGTTTTGTACTTGTGTTCTTGTCACAAAGCTTCACAAGTTAGAATCTCTCCTAGCATCAGTCAGAACTGCAACTGTTTTTCACTCCTTCCAACCAAGCCAAAGCCGTATGATTTGTACACACTCAGCTTTAGACCAAAGGAAAGAAATATCTTCCCTATGGAACAAGAGCCTTACATAGGAGCCTTACAAGGCTAAAATGTGGCAAGCACTGCATTTTGGGGCAACCGTTCTATACTTTTCTGAAGTAGCAGGTGACTGATATGTATGCCATGAAGGTTAGCCAGGAAGGCTATGTCAACATTGTAGTCTTAGGGGTGGGAGCAGACACATGTAATGATTCACTGAGGCCCAGCCTAGCTGTTGTCAGCAAACAGGGATGTGCAGTTTGCCACAATTAAAGTTCACTGTTGTTCCATGCCATACTGACCCTATGCAGGCTTTGTCCTTGCCACAGCAGGGGTCATTCTAGTAGTAAAGGTACCTTTCTTTCTGAGCTCCGCTCATTAGTACTGCAGACAGACCCGTAACTGCTATAGTGGTGGTTTGATGCTAGAAACATACTTACAACATAAAATTTCACTTCATCTCATAATAAAGGTAAACTATATTTCTTCAAACTGCCTCTAAAAATCTTTATTTTTCAGATATCTCTGTAAAAAGATGGCTTAGACATGATCATATGATCCTAACAATTATAGCTATTCTGCTACAAGATACAGTGCTAAAACATTATTTATTGTGCCTATCTGTATATGCATGTCACTCTAATCCATAATTTAATGATATATCCCTTATACTACTGATGTACTAATACCACCTTTGAGCCTGAGCAAAATGTTTATTATTATGAAATTTTAAACATGTTCTCCAGTTGAATATATTGTCTGGACTGTATCATACCTCTCAACTGTCCAGATTTTCACAGAATGTCCAGCTTTTTGCCTTCTATTTTTGGCTTGTTTGTCATAAAATGTGCAGTTTTCTAGCAAAACATTGAGAACTGAAGTCATTAAATAATGACAGACATTTCAGTTTCAGACTTCATACCCTTAAGAAAATGTATGCTAATATAAAACCTGTCATTCTATCAACTAAGTTAATAAGAGTAATATTTAAAATTTGTCCTTTTTGGGCCTTTGTTCCCCACATTATTTGTGGCTTTGTCCAGATTTCTTGTGCTAAGAGGTTGAGAGGTATGACTGTAATTATAAATGTAGTGTTCTTTGGTTCCATGTTGGTCATTGATGAAGAAAGATACTGACTTGCATACCTTATCCATGAAGAGAAAGAAATAATATTCAGTTTAACAACGTCAGCTGTCATGCACTCAATGCAAAAATCTTTTTCATATTTTATATATATATATATATATATATATATATATATATATATATATAGTGGTTATACTCTGTCACCAAATATGGAATTCTATTCCCCTAGCTATTAGATCAATTCCCAGCCTACCAGCCTTCAAAACTTCATTAAAATAATATCCAAATAACACATAGCTGTGCTCCTGCTACACTCCTGGCTAATCTTCATTTCTACTTCATATCCCATTCACCTGTATTTTTAAACTGATATATATTATGCTTTTTTTTGGCCTGAGTCTGAACATATGCAATGATACTATAAATTATGAGTGTTATGCCTTAATTTGTTTTACACGTATCTACATTTTGTCTGCTTTTATTTTGAATTTATGTAGTGATACTGTAAGATATGAATGTTATTATTATATTGCTTGTTCATGGAGCTTTCTCCCCAGGCCTCTGCTGAAAACGGGTTCTGTTGACCCATTTGGATTATCCCAATAAGCAAATGTCAAATAAATAACAAATAAATATAAAATTAAAAAGAATCTTTATACAATCAGTTTAACTTGAGGGCTCCATTTGTTTTCTTATATAAGCGGGGAAAACTATTTAACACATTTAGAATATAAGCCAGTTTTTAAGTTCTTGCCATGACCTACAACTACAAAGACTTGATTTACAGTTATACAAATTGTGTTCCTGTCCTGCCAATAATATACTGTCACAAGCCCTACTTAAAATGTTTGGCTGCTTTCACCATGTAGGAGCCGTGCATAATTGTGCTGTACAAAATGCCAAAGGAGAAGGACTTCTAAAGGAGATTCATTTATCTTCTCATTTTATCTAGATGTCACATATACACTAAAAATGCTTATGAAGTGTTCCTAAGAATGATTTGCTTGATCATGGCGCTAAAGAAAACATAAAACGAAAATGATTTCAGACAAGTGCAATAAAATTAAAGACATAGAATTTTTAAATGTGAGAATCCTAAGACCACTAGCAATTTACAAAGAAAAAGCTCTTCTATACAAATTAAGCTCTGAACATATAATGACTACCTGTCAAGTATTCAGATGAATGGAAGAAAGCAAACATCACATAACTAGTTTCCTTAGCTGTGGACCAAAAGGATAAAGTCAGGAAGAGACAGCTGCACAGCTAATATGAAAATGCTAAAGACTCAAGATCCCTGAAAGTGGGAAACAAATTTTCTGTTGGCAAAATGGCAAAGTAGCAGGTCCTTGATGCTTAGGAAGAGAAACAGTGCCTACATTCTAATTCAGATTTTGAATTCAAACACTGTACTTTTACTGTTTCTGTATGCATATAGTAAACTACGTCCTCCTGCCATTCTCATAGTAGAAAAACTGCACAGTGTAAAACAGTCATTACAATTTCCAAGTTATGAGGCATTTCTGTTAAAAAACTTTATCTATTCCCATCTCCAGTTCATATTCCAGAAAATGTACATCTGAGAAGGAATATATTTCTGTGGAGAAGGAAAACAGCCAGCATAGACAACATAAGATCTACTGGTACTGGTCTCTTTCAAGGTTCGCAGATCACTGTCTGTGCCCAACTTAGACTATATTTTTTGCACCATGTAGTAAAAAAGACACACCACACTTGGATAACAAAATCATGCACTTCCTCATTTGAATAATATGCACTAACAGTACACCCTCCTAAGAGCATGTATAAGTAAGCATTTGCCCTGTAACATACCAACTGTGCATCTCCTTGCACTTAATTATTGTCCTTGGGGAAGCAACAGTACTTAATAGTGCATAATATATATTTAAAAAGAAGTGTTCAAAATATATCTCCCTTGCCTGTTCATAATACACATCTCTAAGGCATACCTCTCAACCTATTAATGCAAGAAATCTGGACAAAGCCTAAAATAATCTGTGGGGGCGAAGGCCCCAAAACAGGGATAGATTATAAATATTATTCTTATAAACTTAGAAAGTTGATAGAATAACAGAGTTTGTATTAACATGTACTTTCTGAAGGATATGACATCTGACACTCAAATGTATGTGATTATTTATTAACATCAGTCCTCCGTGATTTGCTAGGAAAAAACACAAACTTTATCAAGAACAGACCAAAATATGAGACAAAAATCTGGCCATTATGCAAAAATCAGTATATTTGAGAGGTATGCCCTGAGGCATTTCCCCTAAGCTACACAGGATAGCATATATGACACTCACACTGGATAGTAGGCATGAGTGTTATTGAAACATCAGGGTACTCAGCTTCCCAAGATCACAGTTCCATAAGCTATATTTATGAACTTGTGATGTGGTCATCTGTCTCCAAAAGGCAGTGTTTTCTACTATCATATACTTGGTATTCATCATGTGACTGGCAGGATGTGTGGCTCCTTATATCTGTGTTCAGCCATGCTTCCAGGAGTATTGAGCTGTTTATCCATATGTCCTGTCCTAAAGTATAGTCACAGCTGTCCTTCCTTTGAAAACTGGTTTGGTCAGCTGTGTAGGTAAGAGTACTTATCTGATTGTTTGAAGAGTTTGTAAAGCTTAATTCTCTAGAGGTTGAAATGAGGTATTTAAGCAGACCCAGTCTCTTGATTTGATTAATTTTTATTGTATATAAAATAAAAATAAATAAATAAATAAATATGCCATCTTCTATGCTGTGTACATCAAGGGATATAATGTAGTTGCCAAGCACCATTTTTCTTAATTAACGTTGTTGCCCATCCAGTTGAGGCCCATTTTCCGTATATGTATAGAACGAGCAGTGTCTGCTTAAATGACTTCCTCAGAGGTGCACAGCTGGCTAATGAAGCCTGAAGGATTCAATCCCAGGACTACAGGAAGAATCTCATTAACATTTCATAGTCTTTATCATTTGCACTAAGCTGACCTATACAAAACTATCTATCAGGTCCCTCATTTATATGTCCAAACTGCTTGTCTTGTGCTGATTTTTAAAATGATAACTTCACTAGCACTCATGTTGATCTCATTTCTAGTTTATGAAAAACATTGCTGGTATTTTATTGGTGGTTCTGAATTTCATTTTCACCGGTGTTCAGGAACTGATCTATCTTGAGCTGAAAATGTCTAGTTTACAAAAATTATATTGATGACTTTTTGAAAAGTGTAAATAAATCTCTCAGTTAACCTATTTGCACTAGGTGTTCTGAGATATGGCTATGAAGTGGTTAATGCAGTTTTGCTTTGTGAAACACAAATTCTTCATTGGTAAACTTCATCACTGACTCTTTGTTCTGGAAGACCTTAATACCACAACAGGACGAAGCACTGGTTGGACAGAGAGGGTGCTAGAGGTTTTAGCTTGCAGACTAGGCTGAGATCCGGATCTCTGAACTCTTGTCTGAAATCATTGATGCCTTGCACATAACTCCTGACCATTTAGCTTGTATGTCAGGAGCAGTGAGTCCATACATGAGCCTGAAAAATCAATGTGAACACTGTGAAGAGTGGGTAAAGATAGATGAAGGCTGCCAGCCTAGCCAGATAGAATTTTGCAGATAATTCTGTCATTTGTAAATATGAATGTAAACTACAGGCTTGTTGTCTTAAATGTAAAGAAATAGTATTACATGTGGAACTGGAAATAAATGTGACAACAGTGCACTCTACTGACCAAAGTAAAGCATGTGGTGACCCTTTTATGTAGACAGTGGTGCCAAAGTGTCTAGATGAAGAAATGCTTTCTATTGTTTTAACCAAGAGTCAAATTGCTAGATTTAAACATGCAAATGCATTTTTATTGCTCTGCTTCCTGACCAGCTGCAAGATAACAAAAGGAGATGTTAAGAATGTAAATGCAGTTTCTGTAAGGCTGGGAACCCAGGGAAGTGTGAAGAATGATGTAATGTGTAGCCTGGGAACCCCAGGAACATGTGAAGAATGATGTAATGTGAATCAGAACTGCAATTTCAATTTAAATAGAGAGAACCAGAGATTATTAAGCATTTTTGTCTTGACCATCCAACTCACAGTACTGTCTTGCTCATATGTAAGTTATCTTAGACTTGTGTTTTCTTTTAGAAATAGCTAGGAACTAGAAAGATTAGACTAAGTGTTTTTCCGTGATGTCAGAACTGTATTACTGAATTATTTTAAGTGTTTCTCTGTGATCTCTGAACTGTTGGCTAGCACTGTGTAGTAAGAAGTATTGTCTTTTGTGTTTATTATTTATTATTAAATATTTTAAAACCTTTCAACTGTGGCTGTTTTGTGTAGAGATAAGTTAAGCTCTAGA
Organism: Protopterus annectens; assembly: GCF_019279795.1. Classification (NCBI taxonomy): domain Eukaryota; kingdom Metazoa; phylum Chordata; order Ceratodontiformes; family Protopteridae; genus Protopterus; species Protopterus annectens. The sequence goes on from NC_056725.1 coordinate 1,723,159,296, forward strand.
GTACATTGCATATTTATAGTGATTACTGTACAAGTCACTCCAAATAAGCCTTGACTGTTTAGTCACACTTACCAATTGGATAATAATATTGCACAGTAATAATTGGGCACCCTTTTAAGGGTCTTTGAGTAGCTGATAATTATTAGTGGGTGGTGGCGGGGTACTACCGTATAGTCTGGGAAAAGGGGGCACAGCTGGAGAACCTGTGCCAGCCTTACCCAGGAGTGTCTGTGTGGTTGTATAAACTCTTCTCAAAGTGTGTGAGTGTGTGTGTATTAGCTACTTGGGCAGTGACACGAAGCACTGGTTGGACAGAGGGGGTGCTAGAGGTTTTAGCTTGCAGACTAGGCTGAGATCCGGACCCTATAGCTGTACCAGTGGGGAGTCTTATTGGAGACCTGGAGAGCAAACGAGCGACCAGCCCCGGACTGACTATAATCTCTGTGTGCTCTTAAGGGAAAGTGCACTTTACTGTGTGTATTTGTTATCCTTTCCTTCATATATGAGATGTCCTCTCTGGTGTTAGTGGTGAGGATTGAGGCTCCTTGATTGCTGGGCCAGGGCATGGGTGTCACATATTAATTGTTTGGCAGAGGTGGGATATCCACATCACATATTAATTGGTGGAAAATACTAATTGGCTTGTAGTGGTGTGGGTAGAGTGAATTCCTGTAGCTTGTGTACAGTGAGCTTTGAAGCTGTTTTGTACTCTACATCAGCCTCACAGTGAATACTCAGAGATCAGATCACAATTGTTGTATTTCTTTTGTTAGCTTAGTTAGTCAGGGTAGAGGAGTATGGTAAGCTGACAAGGAGCCAGCTGGTGGAGATGTGCCAGGCTAGAGGACTGGTGCATGGAAACCTGACTAAGGTAGACCTGATTGTAGCCTTGGTTACAGCTGCATCAGAAAACAGCATCCAGGAGGACAATTGGACTGGCAGTGGAGATATAATACCCTCGGAGAATGGACAACTCAACCTTTCTGCAGAGGACTTAAAAATCCATCTGGAGCTAAAGAGACTTGAGTTGGAGGTCAGGCGTTTGGAGACAGAAGCTGAGGAAAAGGAGAGGCAGAGGAAGCATGAGAGAGAAATGCTGACTCTTCGACAGAGTCATGGAGGTAATGGGGAATGGAGTAACTGGACCCCAGAAGCACAAAAGGTCAGTAAATTACTTCCGCAGTTTAATGAGGGGGATAATATTCATAGTTTCATTCATATGTTTGAGAGGGTATGCAAACAGTATAGTGTGGATCAAAGGCTCTGGGTTGGGAATGGTTCCTGACCCCCTTACTCCATGGTAAAGCTGTAACTGTATTGTCTAAAATGTCTGATGTTGTATGTTTTGATTATACTGCTATAAACAAATTGTCTATTAAGAGTTTTTTAAGCTAACACCTGAAACATATGGGAAAAAGTTTTGTGAGCATAGATGCAAGGCAGATGAATGTGTGTGTGAATATGTTGCTAAACTGAGCACTTATTTCCATAGGTGGGTGAATGGATGTCAGGTCACCACTTTTGAAGGGCTGGCAGACCTTTTGGTGAGGGAACAAGCCCTTAGCACTTTGTCTGAGGACATGAGGATCTGGTTAGCTGATAGACAATGTGCTACTTTAGATGAGTTGAGGAAGAAGGAAGACCTATACCTGGCAAGCAAGGCAGCCCTGCACAGGAAGGGGACCCCCAGTACTGCTCATAGGTCTAAAGGAACCCATGGTGGGCAGCACAGACTGCACCAACACAATCTGCCAGTAGCAGGGGAAGCCATTAGTCCAGGTACACATCCAAGAGCTAGGGTTAAATGTTTTGAATGCAACCAGTGGGGCCATGTGGCATACAGGTGTCCACAGAGGCAAGGTGGGGAACCAAAGGTGAGGGAGCCAGCAAGTGGGAAAGACAAAATGCCAATAGTAGGTTGTCTTGAGACAACAGGGGTACAGAACTACCATCCTGAAGATGTCCTGAGAGGGAAGGATTTTGATGAGGCAGTACCATGTGCTTATGCATTTACACGCAGTCAGGCTAAGAGGCAAGCATGTGGAACTGGTAGCCTGGAGGAGCCCCAGACTCACTGCATGCTTGCAGCCAGGACTGGTGAGGTGATTACTTCAGAGAGGGAGCTACTCTGTAGCAGTAAAACTGAAGGTGAGCCACAGCTGCTTGTGGGTACTGATGTTCCCTTGGACAGAGACACTGCAAAGGTAGAGGTGAGTAGTAGTACCCAGGCTGACAGTGAGGCACCACTGTCAGAGGATGCCACACTTATTGTGGAAGGCTAGCTGGGAAGGGTTACAAGGAGAGAGTTGAGACAGGCTCAGCTCTCAGAGTCTACATTGCAAGGCATGAGGCAGGTAGCTAGGGAGGCACCTGATTTTCAAGGAAAGGGGGAATCTGTATATTGGGACAAAGGGTTACTATACAGAGAGTGGACCCCTGAATGAGGGTAGAAGGTGAGAGAGTACAGCAGTTGGTAGTGCCTAGAGCCTACCATTTGGTACTTCTAGCCATAGCCCATGATATTCCCTTTGCAGGTCATATGAGCATAAAATCTACCAAGAGGCGTATTATGCAGAATTTTTATTGGCCTGGAATTTCCAGAGATGTAACAGGGTACTGCAGGACCTGTGAGCAGTGCCAAAAGGTAAACAAGGCAGGAGACAAGGCAAAAACTCCTTTGATGCCTTTGCCTGTGATTGAGGAGCCATTTCAGAGGGTAGCTATGGATATTGTGGGTCCTCTGAGTACCCAAAGTTCCACAGGGAAAAGTATATCCTAGTGGTAGTGGATTATGCTACACGATAACCTGAGGCAGTGGCTTTGTCCTCCATTGAGGCAGCAAAGGTGGCAAATGTGTTGTTAGAGATTTTCAGCAGGGTAGGTTTCCCAGAAGAAATACTGACTGACAGAGGTACCAATTTCATGTCAGACCTGCTGGCTTGTCTATGAAAGTCCTGTGGGGTGAAGCACATGAAGACCACCCCCTACCATCCCCAGACTAATGGTCTTGTTGAGAGGTTAAACTCTACAATCAAGTCCATGCTATGGGCATTTGCAGATTGGTTTAAGAGGGATTGGGACAAATATTTGCCCCATCTGTTGTTTGGTTCCAGAGAGGTTCCCCAGGAATCCACAGGTTTTTCACCCTTTGATTTGCTGTATGGGCATAGGGTGAGGGGACCTCTTGATTTAATTTGAAATGAGTGGGAAGGTGAGTGCGAGTCTCACAAGATGTCTGTTGTGGCATACGTCCTAAACCTCAGGACAAGCCTCAGGGGAACTCATGGGCTTGGCCCAGGAGAACCTGGCAGAAGCCCAACAACAGAAAAAGGTGTGGTATGACAGTAATGCTCGAGCTAGAGAGTATGCAGTGGGGAAGCAGGTAATGGTTCTCACTCTTGTCAGACACAACAAGCTGCAAGCAGCTTGAGAGGGACCCTACAAGGTGGTAAGAAAGGTAAGTGATGTTAACTACATGGTGGAACTGCTAGGCAGAAGGCAGGGGCACAATTCGTACCATGTTAACATGATGAAACCTTACCATGATAGGGAGGCCCTTGTGCTGAGCATTTGCAGTGGATTGCAGGAGGAGTCTGAGGGAGATTTGGGGACTGATCTCAGTGGCTCAGGCTGTCACCTCAGTGGAAGGGGTAGCAATGTCCCAGCAGCTATCTCCTACCCAGGTCCAAGAAATCCAAGCAGTGCTGCAGGAATTTGGGGACATGTTCACTGGGAAACCAGGGTGCACCCACCTGGGGCAGCACCAGGTGGATACAGGACCCCAAAGGCCTATTAGGCAGGCCCCTTAGAGAGTGCCTGACAGAGTCAAACAGACTCTGAGGGAGGAGGTACAGGAGATGTTGGAACTAGGGGTGATTCAAGAGTTCAACAGTCCCTGGGCCTCCCCAGTGGTGCTGGTGCCAAAGAAGGATGGCAGCACCAGGTTCTGTGTGGACTACAGGAAATTAAATAGTCACAGAGTCAGATGCTTGCCCCATGCCTAGGACAGACGAGGCCACACACACACACACACACACACACACACACACACACACACACACACACACACACACACGTGCAAACACAGATAGATAGATAGATAGATAGATAGATAGATAGATAGATAGATAGATAGATAGACAGATAGAAATATATAGATGTGTGTGTGTGTGTGTGTGTGTGTGTGTGTGTGTGTGTGTGTGTGTGTGTGTGTGTAAATATATATGTATATGTATACATATCCCTTTCAGATGATCGAAATTCCAAAACTTCAAAAATCATATGGCAGAGGACCATATGATCAAAGTTTTGAAAGTTTGAACACAAAATAAAAAAAAATAAAAACAAAAAACGTTTTCTTTTACGGTTTTGCAGGGGGACAATCCCCATTGCACCCTCCATATGTGGGATGCACCCCCTGCTAATTAAATATACCAACTCCGAGATCACACTATAATGAGAAAAATAGTAAATTTCCTATTCCATGCTGTACAGCAATCGCCATTCAGAATGTTCAAAGTTTCAAAATTTGATCATATGGTCCTCAGCCATATGATTTTTAAAGTTTTGGAATTTTGATCATCTGATGGGGACCCTGAGAATCTTTAATTCTAGCAGTGGAAGCCTGGACCTTCTAGCCTGGAGCCTTGTTCTTTAACAGGAATGAAGTACTCCCATAACTGTGCTCTCCTTTCACTTCTGTTGATGCAGTGAATCTCAAGCCAAGTCTGGTCCCTGAGAATCTTTAGTTCTATCGGTGAAAGTCTGGACCTTCTAGCCTGGAGCCTTGTCCTTTAACAGGGAATGTATGTGCATTAGTTCTGGTCTAGCAAATTTGTGACTCTATACCTCAGTCTCTTACACCTGATTCCATTTGTATATCACCCCTCCTGTCTCCCAAGATCCCTCTACTCTATACCGCCCTATTCTTCCCTGTTTGTTAGCCCAGTACCTCCTATTCTCTCTAACTGGTAGTCATTATAAAGAGCTAATATAGCATCCTGACAATACTATTCTCCTACCTCTAGCTTTATTACCCCTCTATATAGGACATCTTAGTCATTTAAATGTTTCTCTCTCTGCTCCCATTACCTATTCTATTTGCCCTTGTGTCTCTCTCCTGCAAATACCTGTAAAGACACCCCCCTCTATCCTTTCTTCTCCATTATTTCGAGCTCTGTTTTCAAACATCACTTTCTTCTTACAGTGCTGTATAAGGGGACTAGGCGATCTCGCTCCATTACACCTCGCCTCACTTGGGTTCACTCCACTCTTCTACCCTACTGCCATTCCCACCCACCCCCATATCAATTACATTTATAGGTAAGCATAACTCCGCCCACAATCAACCTACCAATCAACACAAGCCCCAATCAGAAAAACTAAACTCACTTACTATAATATATCCAGTTAACAGACTCCCCAATCAACTCAGCAATAAACATCTCTAACTTGTCTTACTTTCTCCAACAGCAAGCATTTCCTCCTCTTAGTAGTCTTCTTTCCTGTAATACTGCATTCAGCTCAACTTATAGTGTCAGTACTAACTACAACAATACTACTCTTTCCTCATATTCTATCTCTTCTCCTTCTACATCTCACACTACTATACCTAACACACAAATTATTTAAAACCACATCAATTACTTCTAACCAATCCTCCAATCACAAATATGATTCTGACATATCCTCTAGCCTCAATGTTATTAATACATTGCTACTCCTCAACCCTACAGTCCTTTTACAGAAACACAATATGCCAAGTATAACACTCTTCACAACACAGTACATCTCTTAGCGCCAACTATTATCTACACAGCTCATAGATAGTACTACCACTTTACCTCAATGTGGAGTCATCCACCCCAACCCTGGACCTACACCATCTTCTTCACACTCCTCTAAACCCCATAAATCCCTGAATATCTTTACCATTAACCTACAAAGTATTAGAAACAAGATCTCTGAATTCCATCCTTGGATATCCCATTCTAAACCTGGTATAATTGCTGTAACTGAGACATGGCTAAAGCCATGCATAAAAACTCTGAATTCCCCCCTCCAAGTTTCTCCTGCTTAAGATCAGACAGACCCCACAAGAAAGGGGGTGGAGTTGCACTTCTTTACCCTAACACTTTTATCATCATCCCCTATTCTAGCTCAATTCCCAATTCTCTGCAACTGAACTCAATATAACACATCTAAAAATTAATAAATTCAAAAGTCTTTTCTTGGTAGCCGTATACATCCCACCATACAGGGATGTCGGGAGGCATACGCACTGTACTGATTTCAGTACAACTTTTCTAGAAGGGGGTAGCTTTTTTGAAAAAAAAAAAAATGTTAAAGGGTGTTGGCTCCTTTAAGGAGCATACCAGCCAGTTGGAAGTGAGCTCACATCATGTCCGGCTGGCGGGAAACAATCTGAGTTGGAACTTGGAAGGCAAGCAATGGATTTGTGAGCGGGAAACTAGAAGGCAAGGATTATCGGAAGGCAAGTGGATGCAAGGGCGTTCGGAATGTTATCGGAAGACAAGGGCAGGGAAGGCAATGTTTTTGAAGTGTGTGTGTGTGTATAAATACATGTTAGAGCTTAAAACCCAGAGCTAGTCAGCTTGACTTCACTTTTTTAGCCACAACTCAACTTCACAAAAATTTCAGCTTGATGATATAAAACATCTAAACACATGAACTCACATAACAAACAAAGCAAAAATAAAATATTTGTGACTGGTTGCAAGCCCTTCCTACCTATTTGCTTTAATATTCACAGAGGGAGGGAAAAAAACATTTTTATTTATTTAACCTGGGTTGACAAGGTTAGTCCCACGAGGTTAGTAGCCTCTTTTCAGGGCATACCTGAGGCAGTATTTCTATTACCAGGGGAAATTTGGCCAAAACATTGGGGAACTTCCCCTACTCATTAGCAAGTGGGGACTATCCTTGTTGTGAGACATCCTGCTTCTGGTACAGGCATAGTGGTGGCTCAGAGAAGTAGGAAGGAAGATGGAAAATGTGTGTAGTGTGGAGGAGGTGGTTGGTAAAAGTTTGAGGATAAAGAAGAAAGGTCGCAGATGATGTTTATGGTGAAGGAAGTCAATAACAACCAAATGGCATGGAAGAACAAGAGTTCCAAAATATATATCTTTTATTAATAAATAAAACTCCACAAAACCAAGATTAAGCACTTTTATCTCACTCGGGGGACTTATTCAGAATGTCGGTAACTACCTTCAGGCACATTTTATACCACAGGTTTTCAGTCATTAAAATTCGTTACAATTAACATTAATTGAAATTAATAAAATAAATTAAAACCCAAGTTAAAATTTAAAGAGACATGCAGTGTGTGTGTGTAAATGCCCCCACATACTACACCTGCTGGCTATAGGTGTTCAGGCTCAAATCCTGTACCTTTGCTTCAGGGTAAAAACAGCCTAAAGTCCCTAACCACCACCATTTCTGAACTTTGTTCAGATTTGCTTTTTTAATGGTTGTGAGCTATGGTGAGAACTGAAGTTGCATTTCTCCCATTATTGTTTTTGATGTTTGTCCAGGTTTTTTGTGCTAAGGTGTGAAGTGAGAACTGAATTTGTATTCCCTCATTATTGACTTTGTTTGTCCAGGTTTTTTTGTGCTAAGAAGTTGAGAGCTATCTAAATGATAGCCATTAAATTTGTCTTCCTATTTTTCAACCTGCTGATTTAGCATAGTGGTATGTTGCACTGACTATAGTGCATATGGTTCTGGGTTCAAGACATGCATGGTGATAACACAGCATTTTATTCTAGCAACTTTTCAAAATTATACAAGCAATGTTTAAAATGTGTCCCTGTTTTTTGGGCTTTTGCCCCCCCCCCCAATAAATGTTGGCTTTTTCCAGATTTCTTGTGCTGCAAAGTTCAGAGATACAGCTGAGTGTCAACATTTTACAAGGAGCTGAGAGCTGCAGGGGAACTTAAGTTTAGTGCTTATGCAGAGTCTGCTTGTACTGTTAATAGCACAACAGGTAGTGTACTTGCTTTTGATGCAGAAGGCTGTGGGTTCTTCTCCCACAGTAGGTAGATGCATTGCTGATACTGTACTGTGTTGTAAGGGGGGTGGATGATGTAGTCTGTTTTGGCGAAGATATCTAGTAGTAACTATGAACCTGTTATCAGTTTGCCATCCATTCCCTATTGCAATATTACTGGCGTATCATTGTTTTTAATGCAACATAGGCAATTTATTCCTCAAGGGCAACAGGCACATTATTTGTAGATGAAACCATGAAATATAAAGTTGTTTGCTAGCAGCAGCCTCTTCATTAGTTACAGATTTCTCTAATGTGGAATTATGTAGATGGCTTTTACTAGTTCAGAGATTGTGCATATTTACTGATACTGGTGGACTGTAGAAGTTTGAGTAGACTTTTATGATGGAAGGTGTATCAAAGACCACGTGTATGTTTCATGTGCCAGGGGCCTATGATTTGAAAACAGCCCAAAGTTAATCTTTATCTGCCACTAGAAAAATGTATTTTCTTTGAATGTGGGTTTCAATGCTGTTTCAATGAATGTGAGTTTCAAGGGCAGAGAAGTTTTAATGCTAAGTCTAGTTTCATTGTGAGACTGCATTGCTTTGTTTAGCAGATATTTATTGGTGTTCGTGCTGTAAAATGCAAAATTAAAACTTTTTCTGGCAAATCATTTAGGAATGAAGTCACTAAATAATGACCGATGTTAAGTTTCAGACGTCATAATCTTCAGAACAATGCATGCTAAAGCAAGACCTGATATTCTAGCAACTGTCTTAAGTTTATACAAGGTCAATTTTTAGTACTGTTTGTATGTTCCCCCAATATATTTGGCCTTGTCCAGATTTCCTGCATTAAGAGGTTGAGAAGTATGTGCAAATAAATCGCTTTATAGAATTAGTAATATCCAAACTTCAGAAATGCATGTAGAGTCTCTAATTTTGTCAGCTGCTCTAAGTTAACTGTGCTCATATTAAAATGGTGTCCCTTCTTTGACAGGTTCCCAGCTGTATTGTCTGGCAAATACATCACATTTTTGGTCCGTTTTTCATAAAATTGCGGTTTTCTGGCAAATTAGTGGCAAATTGTTAGACTGAAGTTAGAAAATAATGGCAGACATTTGAGTTTCAGATTTCATACCCTTCAGAAAATTCGTACTAATGCAAGACCTACTACTATTCTATTATCTTTCTAAGTTTATAAGAGCAATATTTAAAAAATGTCCTTATTTTTGGGCCTTTGCCTCAGTTTTATTTATGAGTTTGTTGCTCTAAGAGGTTGAGAGGTGTGTGTGTGTGTGTGTGTGTGTGTGTGTGTGTGTGTGTGTGTGTGTGTGTGTGTGTGTGTGTGTGTGTGTGTGTGCGTGTGGTAGGTAGCATAGCTCTCAACTGTCCAAATGTTGCAGAATGTCCAGATTTTTGCCCCATATTTTTTGTCTGTTCCTCATAAATTTTGTGATTTTTCTAGAAAATCATTGAAGGCTGAAGTTGCTAAATAATGACAGACATTTGAGTTTCAGACTTCATGTCCTTTAGAAAAATTCATACTAGCACAAATCCTGTTATTCTAGCAACTTTCTCATACTAGCACAAATCCTGTTATTTTAGCAACTTTCTAAGTTCACGCGAGCATTATTTAATATCTGTCCCTGTTTATTTTAGGCTTTGTCCATATTTCTTGCACTAAGAGGTAGGTAGGTGTGTGTGTGTGAATGAAACCTCCTAGTTAGGGGTAGCAGGTGGTTAGTAATTTACACAAGCTCAAAACCTGTACCTTAGTTACAGAAAACAAAAGCATAAATTCTCTGCCCCAACTACCATGCTGCATTTTTCAAAGAACTGACACTTCAGGTTAATTTTCAATTCAAGGAACCGAGTTTGAGTGAATTTATATCATATTACTGAAGAGGCATTACAGCGAATGCCTCTTCATCGACACTAAAAGAGCGAACCGTGAATTACGAGAATGGCTGTAGCTTGGCTGGGGAGGGGGGTAGCAGTTTGAGAGCTGTGAGTACAAATTTGAAAATCCTAGCTACACCCCTGCCACCATATTAGAGGAAATCTTAGCCTGGACCTCAAACAACATCCACAATAAAACAATAATGCTAGGCAATGTAAATATAAACTTGCTAGATCATGTAAATCCCTCTCCAACTATACCCATTAATCTTTATAACTTCACTCAGCATATTACTAGTGTAACCCGGCCCAAAAAAAAACAACAATAGTTCCATCCTGGACTGGATTTTAGTGTCAGACCCCAACAAAATTTCCTCAGCAGGAACTCTGCCTTGCAATATCAAAGACCCTCACCCTGCCTACATAACATGCAATACCTCATCAGCTTTAAGCTAGCACCAATACAAACCCACCAGAAATCTAGCTAACTTCAACCTAACAACCTTTAATGAAATACTAAGTAAAATTAGTTGGAGCATTCTAAAATCTCTACCCATTGATGAAGCTGTTGAATTTTTCAATTCAACATTCCTAAGTATACTCAATAGAATGGCCCCTCTCCAAAACACGAGAATAAAAATAAATCATGCTATCTGGTTATCTATAGATACCAAAAAACTTATGAATACCAGAGATAGAACATGGAAAAAATAGCAGAAAAATAAAAAACCCTTAGACCTCCAGCTATATAAATAGCTCCGCAATTAAGTAAAACATCTAGTTATTAAAGAAAAAAACAGTACTACCTTTGTCTCCAAAGCAACTGTAACCAAACCCCCCCAAAATTTTGGAACTCTGTCTCCATTCTGCTAAACCCTGGCACCAAGAGCAACCTTTATCCAAATCCTGACAAACTCCCAACAGAAATAGCCTCACTTTTCAACATCCTATTTTATAGAGACTATATGCAAGCTTCCTACCACTTTTCATCAGACTAGCCTCAATAGCAACCCAATACCAGCTCAGTACTCCTCAACAAACTCTTCTTCCCAGCCTTTTTCTTTCACTACCATAACTAAATACCTGCTAAAGCTCAAATCTGGTAGTACAGCCCCAGACAACATACCCACTGAATATCTACAAACTTCAGCCAGATATATCAGGTATACCATTAGTATTCTCATAAACAGATCTATCCAAGAATCCTATGTACCCTCCATCTGGAAAATGCCTGCATCCTCCCCCTACACAAAGGCTGCAACAATACTGACATCTCTGATTTCCATCCCATAGCCATACTATCCCCCATCTCTAAAATTGTGAAAAATGTATTCAAACCCAACTTATGAATTATCTAATCCAAAAACAACTCCTTTCCACTATTCAGCATGGTGTTAAGCCTGGACACAACACTACAACTGCTATACTGTCCTTCTTGAATACTGTTAACCAGGATTGTAATGAAGGTAAACTTGTCTCTGCAATCTTCCTTGATCTCTCAAAGGATTTTGATACCATCTCCCATTCTCTCCTCCTTTCAAAGCTCTCACACCTGGGTATATCCACTCCTGTCCTTGACTGTTTTATCAACTATCTTACAAACAGACAACAATCTGCCAAATGGCTACACTCCCTCTCACCTTTCCTCACTACTTCCACTGGAGTTCCCCAAGGGGCCATCTTAGGGCCTCTTCTTTTCAGCATTTTCATTAATAGCTTTCACTCTGTTCTCACTCCTGGTTCTGTAGTTCAATATGCAGATGACTCTACAATCATTTACTCTGCCACCTCAGAATCAGAACTTCTGACTATGACCTAAAACACTTTCTCCACAACTGAAATCTGGATGACTAACAACCACCTTGCCTTTAGCCCAAATAAAACCAAGCTCATGCCCTTCACCTCCAAAAAACATACCACCATTAACAAATCTGAATTTATCATTTACTCTTTTAGCAAAACTGCCATAGGGGTCATTCCCTATACCAAGCTACTTGGCGTTACCATAGATGAAAACTTAATATTTGACCAGCATGTCCTCAACAACATAAAAAAAAACTCGGCAAAAACTCAGCACCTATTATGGATATAAACACGTTTTTAAACTAGAAACTAGAAAAACTCTTGCTTCAACATTTTTTCTACTTTCTCTCCTCTATGGCACTCCCATTCTAACAAACATCCAGTCCTGCTTAAAAACTAAGATGGACACCTGCTATAACAAAATTGCTAAGTTTGTAACTAATGCAAAATATTCATCCCATCATTGCTGTTCACTACAATCCCTGAACTGGTTAGAACTTCTACAACATCTCACATACATACAACTATCTACAGCACACAAAATTATCTATAAACCTCTTGAATGCCCAGCACTTACTTCCCTTTTGATTCCTTATCAACCTAATAGGCATCTCAGATCTGAAAATGAATCTCTTAGCCAAGTAAACAGACCAAAACTCGGTGCTGGTCAAAATCTCTACTCTTTTACTGTAGCTAAACTCTGGAACACACCTCCACCTGCTCTCCGGACCATTAGTAGTGCCTCCTTATTCAAAAAGTCTCTACACCAATATCTTTATACTCAATGGCTCTGCTCATGCACTATCTTCCAATCCTCTATAACCTGATTACCTGTTTGACTCCATCAGTCCCCATTGTAAATGAGAGCATGTGTATGTAGCTTTAAGAAGCATTTCCAGCTGTGGCACGTGCATATAAATACTGAGCACATCCAGGCAGCAGTGCCATTTAGAGAGAACAGACAGAATCTTAACATGTATGAGTGCATTTGTCAGTCTTTTTATAAGTTTATTTAAGTTACAAAGCCTCATTTCTGATGTTTGTGTGTAATAAAGCAGCTTGAACAGAACCCATGAATGTTCGTCTGTTTTATCCTGACCAGATGAGCAACATGGTGTCAGAACCGTGATTAAGAGAACTACTTCTAAGAGCCATGAAGTGCAGAGTTGAAGGTGAAGGCAGACTAAGCAGGTTGAGTGAAATGGAGCACAGACCAGTAAAAAAGGACCAGAAACAAGCTAAAGGTAAAGAAAACTGCACAAATGATTTGTTTGGCAAAGGAAGTGAAACGGCACGTATATAAAGCACAAAACGCATTATTAATCAAACGAGTAGCACAAAAACATATTATTAAGCAAACAAAAGGCACAAACTGCATTATTAGTTAAATGAAATGTTCAAAACCACAATACTTGATAAAAGTGGCAAAACTATTCCTATGGGGCTCAGAATTTTCTTTGGTTTGCATAACGAGCATGTTTAAAGTAAAATGAGCACAAGAGAAGTATAATGAGCATGATAAGAGATTAAAAAGGCACAACAAGTACAATAAAAGTGCAAAATTATGCTTAAAGAGCAAGGCAACTGTATGTTTTTAGTAAAAGACCATGTTTGGGCAGAAACTACTATTTTGCATTGACCAAAGCTATTCAAAGCATAACTAGAGACGTCTCACATTGAGGTAAAGTGCATGCTTTATTACAGTAAAATTATTTCAAAGACTTTGCTGCATGCAAAGTACAGTTATATTGCAAAGTGCAGTCAAAATACAGCCATTTTGAAAAATTTCTTGTACTGTGTACATTTATTCGCAGAGTGCTGCCATTTCAGAGTGTTTCTTACACTGTGCAGAGTTATTTCTCAAAGTACAGCCATTTTGAAAGGTTCTTGTGCTGTCTACAGTTTATTTGCAAAGTGCTTTCATCTCAAAGTGTTTCCTAAGCTGAGCTTTTTCCATTGTGTACAGTTTATTTGCAACGTAAAGTTATTTTGAAGTATTTCTTACACTGATAAGGAGTGGCTTCATAAAGTACAGTGATTCTAACGTGTTCTTGTGATACAGAGACTTATTTGGCAAAGCACAGTTATTTCAAAGAGTTTGTTGTGCTATTGGGCATAATTACAAGTACTGGCATAAAAGTTCTGGCATATATATATATATTTGCGTGCGTATGTTCATACATGATTTGAAGCACCTTCACTACTGTATGCTGATATGGCAGAGGCATTTCGTAGATGAAGTCCACTTGTGTTTGATCATAATTTAGCAGAGAATTGGAGAGGATTCGAGTCATGAAAGCATCTTTTTCTGACAAAGATGCACATACAAGGGTATTCATTTTGTTTAAATTAGCTGGGTCAGAAGCTACTGAGAGTGCTAATTTGTGTATGCACCAGAAGTATATGTGGGGGGGGGACCATCAAATCGTGGTACCGGCTGAACCAAGAGAAGACCATGAGTGCTTAAAAAGTACATTTAGAGAAATGTGAAACCCCCAGATAAATGTTACATTAGAGAGGCACTTATTTTACACAAGAGACCAAAAGCCAGGTGAAACATCTGCAGCTTATATCACTGACTTGAGAAACAAAGCTAAAACGTACAGATTTGGTGACTTAAAAGATGAGTTAATAAAGGACAGGCTTGTGTGTGGTGTTAATAGTGCAGCAGTAAGAAACATTTTGCTTTGTGACATTTATTTAACATTAAGCAAAGCCATAGAGATGTGTCAAATTCATGAACTCACAGAAAGACACACAAGTATACTTACAAGTGATAAGAGCATGGTTTCAACAGCCTCTAGAGCAAATGTAGACAACATGCAACATGTGGCTAGAAGAAACAGACCATGGCATATGGCAGCAGCAAACCCCTGTTGGTATGGCAGGGAGAACCTGGAGCTTTCTAGCAAGTTCCAAGATTAGTTCAGTTAAAGGGCATGCTCAGTACAGTATAGGACTGAGTCGCCAAAACCTAAGTCAAGTCGTATTGTTAACTGCCATAATTGTGGAGCCAACCATGACTCTAAAAGAGACAACTGCTTAGCATTTGGTCAACAATGCCACAAGTGTGAAAAATAGAATCATTTTCAAAATTTTGTAAATCAAGCAAACCTCATTCAGTTATTAAGAAAGGTTACTCAAAAACGTAAGTTGATCATATAGAGAGCTCCAACCCTACTTTCTATGTAGATGATGTATCAGTGGTCAGTGAAAAGGATAATGCAGCAGATTTGCTGGCAAAGAATGAAGTATTTTGTACTGTCCTGATCAATGGTAAACCCACAGAGCTCAAAGTAGACACTGGTTCAAAGTGTAATCTGTAATGTCAGCAGAAACATTTGCTAAAGTGAGGGCTGGTGAGCAACTTAATTTGGCCAATTGTGCAAAGCTTGTTGCTTATGGAGGTGAAGCAATTCAGACAGAAGGCTCAGTACTGCATTCATGCTATTCAGCTGAGAACAGTTACAGCTTGCAGTTTTATGTAGTCCAAAGACCCGTGCAGTCATTATTAGGTCTCAGAGCCAGTTTGAGAATGAATCTGCCTTCTTTTACCAAAGAAGTACATCATGTAAGCACATGACCCAGTTCCAGCTTCAGTGATACTATTTTCTTAGAGTATGCTGATGTGTTTGATGACAAGCTAGGCAAACTTCCAGTTGTGTACTCCATGAAAGTAGACCCAGAGGTCAGTGCAGAGGTCAGACCAGCAAGAAGAGTTCCAATAGCTATGCAAGACAAAATAAAGGTCCAATTAGACAAAATCGTGCAGCAAGGTGTGATTTGTCCAGTCAAAGAACCAACTGAGTGGGTATCTTCCATGGTAGCTGCTCATAAGAAATGTTCAGATGAAATCAGAATATGCATTGACCCAAGAGATTTGAACAAGGCATTAAAAAGACCTCATCATCCTATATGTACAGTCAAGGAAATTGCAGTCCTCATGCCAAATGCCACTGTTCATAGGTTCATAGGTGTTTTCTAGGCTAATGACCACAAGGGCCTTTTTAAGCCTAGCCATGCATCCCAAATCTCTGACAAGTTCTGATAACCTTGATAAGTGCAAGCATGGGCCTGAGAGATGAACCATTTACAGGTTACCTGTTTGCATTACAAACACAGGTGCCAAACCAGGGATGAATTTCCGGTTTCCCATCCAGTTATCCAAGTTGCACTTGAATTGGGTTAGGGAGGAACTCTGTTTCACATGGATGGGGAGCCTGTTCCATAGACAGGGTAGTCTCTGGGATACATACCTATCTCTCCAGCAGGTCCTATTTATATCACAGGCAAGGTTTATGTTTTTAGAATGGGTAATTCTGGCACTATTTGTTTTGTGGATATGCAGGAAGTCCATCAAAGTGGGGTCTGACAATGCCCTGTATACCAGGCATAGATCTCCCCTCAAAAGTCTGTAGGAAACAGAATACAGGGATAGGGCTTTGAGGCGGTCTGCATATGACATATTACTTACTCCCTGTATTCTTTTATTGAGGAACCTCTGTGGACGTTCCAGTTGTTGGATATGCCTGGTTAGGTACATACCAAAGGGGGCATTGTACTCAATGACAGGTCTGATGAATGCCGAATACAGTGGAACAATGACTTCCTTGAACTTAGATGCCATACCTTTGTTTATAAGTTGCGCAACATAGAATGATTTCCTCACCACTGTAGACACATGGTGATCAAAGGCTAGATTACTATCTATGTGTGTCCCTAAGTCCCTGACTACTGGGTCAACTCTAAGGGGAGTGTTGTCAATATGATAGTTATCAGGGCCGGATAACTTCCCAAGGGACACTACTATGCATTTCTTGGCATTTAGTTTTAGTCCATGGCTCTGACACCATTTGTCTGTGTCAGCCCCTCCTGGAGAATATTTGTGTCAGCATGAGATTCAATGACAGCTCCTAACTTGCAGTCATCTGCAAACTTAGTCAGCCAGAAACCACTGACATTGGCCTTGAGTTCTATGAAGTAAATGCCAAAAAGGAGCAGTCCAAGGAATGATCCCTGAGGGACTCACTTGTGACTGGCCTCTTTGTAAAGGTGGACTCCCCAATAACTTCCTGAGTCCTGTCTGTGAGCAAGTTGGCTGTCCACTGGGTGACATACGAATTTGTACCTAACCTCTTGAGTTTGTCAACCAATGCCTTGGCCAGGTCAAGATAGGCAGTGTGAACAATTTTGCCTTCATCCATTGCTCTCAAAGAAGTCTACCAGGTTGAGTAGGCATGATCTGCTCTTAACAAAACCAAAGTGGGTTGGGTCCAGTGTCTGGAGGTTTACTATATCTCTGTTGATCATCTCCATGATAATTCTTTCCATGGCTTTACATATAAGACTAGTATGACTTATGGGTCTGTGGTTTCCAGGGTCTGTAGATAGCCCACCTTTGTGCAAAGGGATGGCTATTGCCTTTCTCCATTCATGAGGCACGAAGCCTGTTTGAAGGCTACAGTTAAATAGTAATTCCAGAGGCTCTGATAGATCATGTTTCATGCTATTTAAAAGGTATCCTGGGATATTGTCTGGGCCCATTGATGCAGTGTTCTTGGTCTTAGAGAGAGCATTAAGGACCTGTTCCCTAGTGATAGTAGGGGGAGTTACATTTGATGATATTTCCTGAGGGAAGGTTGAGTTGGAGCTGAATTTATGAGCCAGGAGGTTTGCTATAGCCTCTGGCTCAGTACAGGTGGCTCCATTTACAATGAGCTCTGCACACAATTCTGTATTGCCTTTGAGGTTGCAGACATAGCTAAAGAATGCTTTGTGGTTGTCCTTGGCCTAGGAGGCCAAACACCTTAAATTTGGCTTTGGTAGACTTTATTTGTCCTTTGAGTTGTTTATTTAGTTTAATGAGAATGCTTTTATCCTGCTGGGTTCTGTACCTCCTAATTTTTGCCATGATTTTCTTCCTTCTGTTATACATATGATGGACTGTGTGATTCCACAAGGGTGGCTTGTTTGTTGAGTTAGTTCCATACTTCTTCCTGATGGGTACAGCTGTCTCTGTGCAGCTATTAACATGCTTGTACAGGGTTTCTGTGAACACTTTTGCATAGGCAGAAATGTTCTCAGGATTTATAGGGGTCGGAAATTTTGCCAGGTTCTCACTTAATAGCATGAGGTCAGCCTTAGAATAGTTACTGAATATTCCCGGTTGAGTTGCAGGTCCAGGTTTTATTTTTACTTCAAAGGAGACCATTTTGCGGTCTGACCTCACCAGGGAAGGCATTACAGTAGGGGGTGTGAAACATCCTCCCATATTAGTGAGGACCAGATCCAGTATGGTTGCAGCCCTGGTTGGTATATTGACTATCTGATCCAGGGAGTTTGTGTTTACAAAATCCAGGAATCTATGTGCATGTACATTTGCATGTCGTATAGGATTCCCAGTTAATAGTGGGGTAATTAAAGTCACCCATGAATATAGGTTCATAGGTAGGTACTAGGCTATCTGCCCGAGGGCATTTATAAGCCTAGCCAGAGTGTGTCGGCTTTCGCCACCCCATTGATTAGTTAAATGATCCTCTGTCAAGCAGAGCCAATGAAGTGATCCCAGGGGTGTATTTTCTGTTTCCCATCCACTCATCAAGGTTTCTCTTGAAGAGTGTTAGTGAGAGGCTCTGCCTGATGTAATTTGGAATTTTGTTCCAAAGCATGGGGAGTCTCTGTGACAGGAATCTATCCCTCCAGCATGTTCTATTTATTGTTGCGGTGAGGTTTAACTCACTAGAGCGCGTGGCTCACAGTGACTTGGATTTCTTTAGGTGGAGCATATCCATCAATTCTGAGTTGGACATGGCTTTGTAAGTCAGGCAGAGATCACCTCTGATTAAGCGATATGCCACTGAGTACAGCCATAGTTTTTTTCAATCGGGCTGCATAGGACATATGTTTGAGACCAGTAATCCTCTTGGTGAGGTACTTTTGTGGTTTTTCCAGCTGTTGGAAGTGTCTTGTGAGGTACATCTCAAATTGGGCATTGTACTCTATGATGGGTCCAATGAGTGACGAGTAGAGGGGCACTATAACCTCTTTATTTCTAGATGCGAACCCTTTAGTAATTAGATGGGCCACATAGAAGGATTTCCTAACTACTTTGGCAATATGATTGTCAAAGGAGAGATTACTATCTACCTGGGTCCCCAGATCTCTTATTACCTCTTCTGTATTTAGGGGGCTGCCACCTATGTGGTAATTCATGGGTGTTTTGTTTTTCCCAAATGGGATGACTATGCATTTTTTGGCATTTAGCTTGAGGCCATGACTTTAATACCAGGTGTCCGTCTCAGTAAGGCCATTTTGGAGGATGTCCGTGTCAGCCGGAGAGTCAGTTATGGTTCCCAGTTTGCAGTCATTGGTGAACTTGGTTAGCCAAAGTCCTCCTGTGTTTGCCTGTACTTCTGAGAAGTATATGCCGAACAGTAGAGGTCCCAGGACCGAGCCTTGCGGGACACCACTTGTGACTGGTTTAGAGTCGGACCTAGAGCCCACTATTCTTACCGTGTGAATTCTGTCTGTAAGCCAGTTGGCAACCCATCTCATGACGTAGGGGTTTATGTACAGGCTGGTGAGTTTTTCTTTAATACCCGAGTGGGGAATGGTGTTGAAAGCCTTGGTGAGGTCAAGGTAGGCTGTGTGAACCACCTTTCCCTTCTCTATGGCCTTGGTGACTGTCTTGAAAAGTCAACCAGGTTTAGTAGGCATGATCTGCCCTTAACAAAGCCGAACTGGGTCGGGTCAAGTGTTTGGAGGTTCCCAATGTCTTTGTTAATGAGTCCCATGATGATGCACTCCATAGCCTTGCACACCAGGCTAGTCAGGCTTATGGGGCGATAGTTACCAGGGTCAGTTGTGGCCCCTCCTTTGTGGAGAGGAATAACCATTGCTGTGCACCATTCTATGGGCACATAGCCTGTGGAGAGGCTGAGGTTGAACAGCATGTTTAGGTGGGGGGTTAGTTCATTCTGTAGTTCGTGCAAGACGCAGCCTGGTACACCATCTTGTCCCATTGATGCTGTGTTTTTGGCTTTTGAAAGGGCTGTTTTAACCTGTGCGTCTGTGATTTTTGGGACACTACACTTTTCCGGTATTGTTGTGGGCCCTTTTGAAGGTGAGGGGGTGAAGTTTGCACTGAATCTATCTGCCAGGATGTTGGCAATATCAGTAGGTTCAGTATATTTTGTGCTATTTTGCACTAGTTCAGTGCATATCTGCGAGTTGCCACTTAGATTCTTAACATAGCTAAAGAAGGCTTTGTGGTTATTTTTTGAATCCTTGGCTATTTTTCTTTCGAAGTTAGCCTTGGATGATTTCATCAGGAACCTCAGTTTCTTACTGATACTGATCAGGGATGTCTTTCCTTCTTGGTATTTGCTTTTTTACTGAACTAGTTTCCTCCTTCTCTTGTATAGCCTGTTTATTGCAGGGGTCCACGAAACTGGTTTCCTTCTCTTAGAGGAGTGAGTCTTGGTTTTGCTAGGGATGGCGCGATCCATGCATCCTTGTAGGTGCTCATAGAGTGCATCTGTAAAGGTTTCTGCATCTTGGGCAGCGTTATCCTTTAGCATGGGAGCTGCGAAACTTACCACCTCTGTCTTAAGTAAGGTGAATTTTGCTTTAGAAAAGTTTTTTACTATGGTTTCCTTAGTTGGGGGTGGTGGTGGGGTGTGGACATCCAGAGTGATTAGTTTATGGTCTGATCTAACCAGTGACGGGTTGACCAACGGTATGGAACACCTGTCACCCATGTTGGTGATGACCAGGTCTGATATGTTTTCACCTCTGGTAGGGGAGTTTACCAGCTGATCCAGGGCTTTTGAGTTGATGAATTCCAGGTGGGATTTGTACTTGAGTAGTTTTCCCAGTGAGTGGTAGGGTAATTGAAATCGCCCAATATCAGGGTGTTTGGTAGGACCTTCATGTTTTCCAGTGTCTCCAGAAAGGTGGACTGGTGGTCCTGGGTCATGGAGGGCGATCTGTAGCAGGCCACAATTTGCATTGCAGATTTGCCCAATGTTAGTTGCGCATGGATGATCTCAGAGGTATTATAGGTTCATAGGTTCATAGATTAGTACTAAGCTAACTGTCCTTGCAAGCCATTTTAACCTTAGCCAGTTATCCCTTGTGAGACTCAAACCTTACACCTTGTGTTTGTAAGGCAAACACCTTAGCCATTAGGCCACCCTCCCAACCCAACCCGTTATGCTGCGCTACTAACCTGGAGGTGTAGGTATCATTGATGAATATGGATACACCCCGTCCTTTTGTGTTTCAGTCCGTGTTCTGTGGCCGAAATGTGTGGTATGAGTTGTAGCCCGGTAGTGCTGGGGTGCTCTTTGGAGCCTTGAACCAGGTTTCAGTTACTGCACAGATGTAGACGTTCTCCATACTGAGGAGTGCTTCGAGCGCGTACATTTTGAGATTTAAACTCCTGGCATTGAGTGGCATAACCCTCAGTTTTATGTTAATTGTGCTGTTTATGGAGGTGGGTTTGACTTTTGAGCCTTGCCTAAAAAAAGGCACTATGGGGGCAGCAAGAGCCTCGGCCAGTATTTTAAAGCCTAGGGGTGACAGGTGCAAGCCATCTCTTGTGAAGCAATGCAGCTTGTCGAGCATGTCGTCCCAGGCTGACAGACACTGGATCCCCTTTGAATGACACCAGAAGCTTGGCCAGTTGTTGAAATTGATCATTTTTTCTTTATACTGAAGTATCATTCTTGGTAAGGGCAGGATGCTACTCAGGGTCAGGGTCATACCAGACTGGGCTACATGACCAGAGAGCTCTTCCATGTCTCTTTTCATGTAGTCCAGAGAGGTACGTCTCAGGTCATTCACACCAACCTGAACAATGACAGAGTCATATTTGTACATGTTCTGGAGTGATCTGAGTGCGTGTGTTATGTGGCAGATTCTGGATCCCGACAGGCAGCTAACAGTAACCTTCTGCTTGTCCAGCCTAGCGAGTGGGACATCAGTGTGCCTGACTATAGAGTCACCTATTACTAGTGCGTTAGGTATGTTATTTCACCTTAAGGGCTGTGATTGTGCGGCACACTGATTTTGTGTTTTATGTGTTGTCTGGTTTGTGACGGGAAGTGCAGGTTGTTTGGGTGTCTGCTTTGGAGGTCTCTAATGCTTTTGCAGGTTTTTATTTAGAGCCTCCAAGTATGATTTTGTGTATTTAAGTGTATTTTCTGCCAGTACTGTTTTAGTAGGTCTGTGTGTGGCTGGAGTTGTGGTGTTAAGTGTTAACCTTCTCCTTTTGAATGCCTGTTCCAGTCTTGAGTGGAGACAGCTTAGCTTCCAGTTTGGCTGTATAATTGCATCTCTCGCATATGTTAGTGTTTTGTGATAGGAGGAGAGGGTTGTCTGTCTACATGAGGCAGTTGTAACATTGTCTCAGAATACCCAGATTCACCAGCTGGACTAGAGAGTGCACCTGAAGTTGCCCTTTGGTCATGCCTGAATAGTAGGGTAAGCTGCTTAGTCGCTTGGTTGGTGAGTGGTGAATAAAGAGCCTTCCCTTGCTGGGCAATCAGTGTCAGGGTATATTAGTGCTTGCTATTAGGTCTGAGCAGGTGTTGGGCTGTAAGATGTTTTTTGAGTACTTTGGTTGAGAGTTAGACTAGTTTCAAGGGAAAAACTGAAGAGGAGACTTAGTGGAGCCGGGAATAATTTAACCGTAGCTAACCGGCACTGCCCGGTGCGCAAAACCATACAACCACAGTTTTTATAGTAGGGAAATGAAAGAGATAGAAATTAGCCCAAAATGGCAAATAAACTACTAACTTCTAGGCTGGAACCTCTCCTCCAGGGACAGATAGGTTGCTCAAAGCTCCCCTCTCTCACAGGTGAACAGAGAAACTTCCTTCTATCCAAGTAAGGTATGGGCAACTCAGAAACTAGTATCACAGCCCTGAATTCAGCACTAGCCTGAAAACTGGACTATACTAGCTTAGAAAGGCAGGAAACAAGGAATTTTTTTTGTTTTGTTGTTTTGAAAAGATAAGGCAGAAACAGTAAAAAATACACTTAAAACAGCTTTAAACGACTACAAACTATCAGAAAAGGCTATCGCACTTTAGTGTGTAGCCTACAACAGTTAAACAAATTATTTAAACAAAAAACAACTTTTTAAAAGTGCAGGCAGTCAAATAAGTAAAATATGTGAAAAAAACAAGCTTTTAAATCACAATAAACGCTGGTATTGCGTTGGATTGTTAGTGTTTCTAATAAGTTTAAATACATGGTATGGGTTTCCTGGGTCATAGAGAGGGACCTATAGCTTACAAGGAAGTGGTTTTGAAGTTTACCTACGGTGATATGAAAATGGAGCAGCTCAAGTGCATTGTCCTGTTTGACCAGCCTTGAAGTATATTTATTTTTGATGTAAAGAGAGACACCTCCACCTTCATTCCCTGCCTGTGAAGTAGCTGGTCTAAATGTGTGGAAGGCATTATAACCTTGCACTTGTTGGTGTGCTCTCTGCGGCTTTAAACTATGTCTCAGAGACCGCACAGACATCAGCATTCTCTAGGATAAAGAGAGCTTCCAGGGAGTGGAGTTTTTTGTTTAGGCTCCTAGCATTGAGCAGTAATACCTTTAGATTTTCTTGGTTTTTGATTTGCTATGTTGGAAGTACTTTTATTTTGGCATTGCCTAAAAAAGGCACTGTGGGGAAGACAATGTTTTAGCTAATATTCGAAAGCCTAGAGGGCAGAGGTGCAGACTATCCCTGGAAAAACAGCGTGGTCTGTTGATCATCTCTTTCCATGCTGACAAATATTGCACCCTCTTAGAATGACACCAGAAACTAAGCCAATTATTAAAGTCAATCATCTTTCGTTTGTACTGTAGCATCATCCTTGGAGAAGGTAAAATGCTGCTCAGTGCTAGGCTCATAACAGCCTGAGACACATATTCTGAGAGCTCTATGATGTCTCTCTTCATATAGTCTAGGCAGGTACATCTCAGATCATTTAGTCCCACATGTCATATTTGTAATTGTAGTCCAGTGACCTGAGTGCATGC
This sequence comes from Protopterus annectens, assembly GCF_019279795.1. Lineage (NCBI taxonomy): Eukaryota > Metazoa > Chordata > Ceratodontiformes > Protopteridae > Protopterus > Protopterus annectens. Next base: position 1,723,183,056 of record NC_056725.1, read on the forward strand.
TTAATGTGGCAGATCCTAGCCTCTGATAAACAACTGACCGTAACTTTCTCCTTACTCAGGCTGGTGAGAGGGACATCAGTGTGTCTCAAGATGAAGTCTCCAATTACTAGAATGTTGGATTGTATGTTATTTTGCCTTATGGGCTTAGAGGTAGAGGCTCCATGAGATGTAGCTCTATGTGTTGATCTGGGTGTTGTTTTGAAAGAGTGCATTTGTGGCTGCTGGAGGTATTTCTTATGTGTACTTTGTCTAGGAAGTCTTTGTGGTTTAGGAAGGTTACATGTAAGTGCCTCAGTATATGTGGGTCTATATGTCTACTTTGAATTGTGCATGGCGAGTGCAGCATGTGTACTACTTACAACCTTATTGACATTAGGAGTATTTTTATGTGAGAGCTTTGCTTCCAGTGACATTGTGTAAATGCATCTCTCACACATACCATATCAGTTTGAGAATTAATTGACTGTCAGTATATATGAGACAATTTCTACATTGCCTCAGGATGCCCATATCCACCAAGCTGGTGATGGAGATAGTATGAGCATTCATATCCATGGCAACAGATCCTTTTTTATTGATTAGACTGTTGGACTCAGAATATCAGTCACTGTCAGGACTATCTGGAATGCAACTATGTGGACAGTACTTGTCACTGCAAACTAACTGTCCTGCTTGCAACTAGATATTGGAGAAATTTCAATTGTGCTTTTAAAGGAAAAAATGTCACTCAAGGTGTCTGAGTCTGTACAGAGCACTGCCAAACACCTGACGGGAAACTAATATGTAGACCCTGAAAATTTAAGGATGAAATATTTAGGCAGATATTCTGAACTTAGAAACAAATCAAGCAGTACTTACTGAAAACAAAGAATTAGCTTGTCAAGAATGATGAAAAGAGGGGAGTCACATGAATGGCTACTGCCTGGCTACTACTAATGCTGGTATCAGCACAGCTTCACTCTGCTGGGATACAGTACTCATTTGCTTCTTCTCTTACCAGAAGCAAAACGTTAGCACCAATCCCAAGAAGAGAAGCAGGCCACAGCCTATTTGGTGATTCACCGTCTTTTCCCAGATGATGCAAGGGTCTGTAGGTTTGTAGCCTTTTTCTGGTAGATGCCTCGAATAGCAATCAGACCAGTCAGGTACGTTAAGCATAGACCCTCCAACCAGAAACAGTCAGGAATCAATCCACTCTGCTCCTACTCTCACCAGGATCAGAATATAAGCACAGACTGTTTTTTTCTGTCTTAGATGCAAAGAGTTCATTTTGGCAAGTTATGCTTGATCACAAATCTTCACTACTGACTACATTCAGTACCCCATTTGGTAGATACAGATTACTCAGGATGTCTTTTGGAATAAATTCTGCCAGTGAAGTCTTTCAGCATTTAATGGAGGAATTTTTTTCAGGCTACCCGTGTGCAATAATAGTTGATGATTTACTGGTTGGAGGTAATGGTGAAGCAGAGCATGACATAAACCTCAGGAAAGTTCTGCACAGAGCACGTGAAGTGAATTTAAAGCTCATCCTCTGAAGTCTGAATTCAGACTACCAGAAGTTACTTATGTAGGTCATTTATTTACCAGTGCAGGCTTATGACCAGATCCTTCTAAACAAGAAGCCATTCTTGAGATGCCAGCTCCAGACAATGTCCAATGTTCTACAGCATTTTCTTGGTATGGTTAACTATTTGGATAAATTTATCCCTGACGTTAGTGAGTTATCAGCACTTTTAAGAGAGCTGACACACAAAATACACCAGAGAGCATTTGATAACCTCAAACAGCAAATTGCTAACCTGCCTACATTAAGATACTATCAGTTCAGAACAGTAGTTCTTTCCTGTGATGCTTCAAAGTTCGGTCTTGGTGCAGTTATTCTTCAAGAGGGCAAACCTGTTGCCTGTGCATCTAGACCTCTTACCCAAACTGAAATGCAGTATGCTCAAATTGGGAAGAACTTTTGGTAATTGTGTTCACATGTTTGAAGTTCCATGATTATATTTATGGCTGAGCAATCCAGATAGAAACTGACCATCAACCTCTAGTTACTATTTTGAAGAAGCATATGCATTCCGCTCCAGCAAGACAACAAAGAATGATGCTCAAATTGCAAAAGTACAATTTGAAAATGGTCTATACAAAGGGCAAACTTCTTTATTTGCCTCACCCAGAAATACCAAGGAACAGCTTGATGCAGAGAATTTTGACTTTGATGTCATGGAAATGTGTAATTTTTCTACCACAAGACTTGATGAGCTGAGAGATCATACAAAGACTGATCTAATTTTGCAAAAGCTCAACCACTTCATCAATGTAGGATGGCTGTCAAAGCAATCCTGTGTACCGCCAGAAGTGCAAACTTACTTTCCATACAGAAATGAGATGCTGATGGAAGATGGTATCATTTTCAAAGGTCCAAATGTTATTGTTCCTACTTCCTTACAAGGTGAATACATTCAGATTTTACATCGTGGCCACCAATTTTCCAATTCTACCAAAGGAAGGGTGAGAGGACAAGTATTTTGACCTTCTCTAGCAAAAGACATTGATAAAGTGCCTTCTTCTTGTTCAGTGTGCAACAGTACTAATCCGCATTTTCAAAACGAGCCACATCAGCTAAGCCAAATTCCTGAACTACCTTGGTCAACAGTAGCAACTGACATATTTGAGTGGAATAATCAACATTACTTAGTGTTGGTAGACTCTTATCCAAACTGGTTTGAGATCGATTTGCTACCTAACCTAACATCCAGTGCTGTTATTACTAAGATGAAACATCATTTCTCAGTCTATGGTAGTCCACACAAAGTTATTTCTGACAATGGTTCTCAGTTTACCAGTCAATTATTTCACAGATTTGCTAAAGAGTTACTAGCAGTCCTGAATATCCTCAGTCAAACAGCCTTGCTGAACTTGCAGTACAAAGTGCAAAGCAATTACTGGAGAGGTCAAAGCATGATAATACCGATATCTTCTTGAATTTTCTTAATCTTAGAAATATACCCCATGACAATCTACTAGGTTCGCCTGCTCAGACACGTCTATCTAGACAAACCAGAACAACTTTGCCTATTAGTTCTAGTTTGTTGGTGCCTAATGCTAAAAACAACAGAGCAATCAAAGCCCAACTTTTTAAGAACCGTCCTTCTCAGAAATCCAGTTATGATAAAACAAGTAGATTTCTTTGTCCGTTAAAAGAAGGAGAGACAGTGAGGATGCAAATGCTGAAAGGCTTTGCTCAAATTGGTCAAGAAAGAGGTATATGTATCAACCCAAGATCCCACTTAGTGGAATCTGAGGGTATAGAGTACAGGAGAAACCGCAGACATCTTCATCCTGTATCAGAAAAATAGCACAGCATTGTGCCTGTGACATAGACTCTAGTCCTCATAGCAACCCTGACAATGTTCATATCAAAGAACATGTCCCAGTATCCATTTCTATTCCTGATGATGTCCCAGATGTCCCCAAAGTTGAGCATTCCTTGAAGACAGTCCCCATTGCTTGATCCAATTCTGACTTTTATGTTACACTGTCAGTTCGTATTTCAAGACCACAGCAACTTGGACATAATTGTTTTCTATGTCTAATTTTGTAGAATTGCATGTCAAATAATTAGTTTTGTATAACTGCATGTCAAAAGATAATTTCTGTAAACTGCATGTCATTGAATACTGTCATTTCATATACGGACTATTTCTCAAAGAGGGAGGATGTAGATCAAAGTGTGTGTATGTGCCTTTAAGAAGCATTTCCAGATGTAGCACATGCGTAAAATACTGAGCACGTGCAGGCAGCAGCGCCACTTAGAGAAAGCAGCCAGAGTGTTAACATGTATGAGTGCAGTAGTCAGTCTGTTTATAAGTTTAAGTTACAAAGCCTCATTTCTGATGTGGTCATGTGTAATAAAGCTGCTTGAACAGAACCCAGGAATGTGCGCCTATTTTACCCTGACCAGATGAGCAATACCCATACTCATCATTCTTTTCCCAACTTAAGTGTCACCCATGAATTGCACCTTCTAGCGCATTTATCTTCACCTGGCATAGGAATAATTGTAAAACTATAATTGCATAGTTTGTATGTCTTGTCTGTTCAATTGTTTTTTTTTTTATTTTTTTACTGGTTACTTTGCCATGAGTCAATAAATCGTTTCATAACTTCTTAACCACATAATTGTATAATGTTCCAAGTGAGTTTTATGTTTTCATTCTTTGTAAATCCTTGTTTAACTAATGCATATTATCTTGTATTTTGTTACTAATCTTACATGAAACACCGAACAATAAAAAGTCTCTCTGAACCAAAATCGCCCCCCCAACATACCCAAGCAAAAACAAACGCACAGGTACATGTTCACACAAATGCACAAGCACACACATATGCATGCACACATTCAAACACACATTAAAGCACACATACACATCTTCTACTTTTAATGGAATCTGTGTAATTGACCAAATCTGTAAAATGAAATGCAAAATTCATGAAAAACCAAAAAATCATATTCAGTCATACAAACAGCACCCTACACATATACATATACACACCTATGTATATATATATATATATATATATATATATGTGTGTGTGTGTGTGTGTGTGTGTGTGTGTGTGTGTGTGTGTGTGTGTGTGTGTGTGTGTGTGTGTGTGTGTATATATATATATATATATATATATATGTGTGTATGTGTATATATATATATATATATATATATATATATATATATATATATATATATATATATATATAGTTTCATAGGTTCATAGGTTCACACTAGGCTATCTGCCCTAGGGCATTTATAAGCCTAGCCAGAGTGCGTTTGGCTTTCGCCACCCATTTTAAATGAATTTTGCTATGCCCTTTTTCAAGGTTAGTATACTGTGCCTCTGTCTAACAGTGACACAGAAGTGATACCTGGGGTAAACCTACGATCTCCCGTACACGCATCAAGATTCCTCTTGAAGAGAGTCAATGAGGGACTCTGCCTAACCTGGACTGGGGTTTTATTCCAGAGTGAAGGGAGCCTCTGGGTTATGAATCTGTCCCTCCAGCATGTCCTATTTATTTCAGTGCTGAGGTTCAAGTCTCTCGAGCGCGTAGCTCGATGGGATTTGGATTTTCTGAGGTGCAGCATGTCCATTAATTCCGGGTTGGACATGACTTTATACGTCAGGCACAGTTCGTCTCTGAGAAGGTGGTATGCCACTTAGTAGAGCTGGAGTTTCTTTAACCGGGCAGCATGTGGCATCTGTTTGAGCCCTTTGATTCTCTTGGTGAGGTACTTTTGGGGTCTTTCCAGTTGCTGCAGGTGTCTGGTAAGGTACATCCCAAAAGGGGCATTGTACTCAATTATGGGCCTGATGAGGGATGAGTAAAGAGGCACGATGACCTCTCCTGATCTAGATGTGAATCCCTTCATGATTAGGTGGGCTATATAAAATGTTTTTCTAACCACTTTGGCCACGTGGTTTTCAAATGCGAGATTGCTATCAACTTGGGTCCCCAGGTCCCTAATTACTTCTTCCGTATTTAATGGATTACTACCTATGTGGTAATTTGTGGGCACTTTGTTTTTGCCAAAGGGGATGACTATACACTTTTTGGCATTTAGCTTGAGGCCATGGCTCTGGCACCAGTTGTCTGTTTCTATGAGGCCCTTTTGGAGGATGCTTGTGTCGGCTGGAGAGTCGATTATGGCGCCTAGTTTGCAGTCATCTGCGAACTTGGTCAGCCACAGTCCTTCCATGTTGGCCTGTACCTCCGAGAAATATATACCGAACAAGAGAGGTCCCAGGACTGAGCCTTGTGGGACGCCAATTGTAACTGGTTTGGAGTCTGACATGGCTCCAGCAATTCTAACCATGTGGGTTCTGTCCTTGAGCCAGTTTGCAACCCATCTAGTGACATAGGGGTTTATATTTAAGCTGGTGAGCTTATCTATAATGCCCGAGTGGGGTATTGTATCGAAGGCTTTTGCGAGGTCCAGGTAGGCTGTGTGGACCACCTTCCCCTCGTCAATGGCCTTGGTGACTGTTTCAAAGAAATTGACCAGGTTTAAGAGGCAGGATCTTCCCTTAACAAAGCTGAACTGGGTAGAATCCAGTGTCTGTAGGTCCCCAATATCTTTATTTATGAGGTCCATGATGATCATTTCCATAGCTTTGCAGACCAAGCTAGTCAGGCTTACGGGGCGATAGTTTCCAGGATTCGTTGAGGCACCACCTTTGTGGAGAGGGACCACTGTTGCTGTACGTCACTCTTTGGGTACATATCCTGTAGTAAGGCTGAGATTGAACAGTAGTTTTATGTTTGGGTTTAGCTCTTCTTGGAGTTCATGTAGGACGCAGCCCGGGACACCGTCTGGTCCCATTGATGCTGTGTTTTTCGCTTTGGAGAGGGCGGCTCTGACCTGAGCATCTGAGATGTCAGGAGGGCAGCACTCTGCTGGGATAGATATTTGCCCTTTTGGTGGGGGGGGGGGTTGCGCTGAACCTGTCAGCTAGGATGTTGGCAATGTCTGTGGGTTCGGTGCATTTTTTGTCATTTTGGACTAATTCTGAGCATATCTGGGAATTCCCACCCCGGTTCCTAACATAACTGAAGAAAGCCTTGTGATTATCCTTAGTGTCCTGTGCAATTTTTCCCTCGAAGCTGGCCTTAGACAATTTTATGAGTGCCCGTAGTTTTTTGCTAATACTGATCAGAGATGCCTTCCCTTTTTGTGATTTTGCTCTATCATGTAGTAGCTTCCTCCTTCTATTGTATAGTTTGTTTATGGCTGGGGTCCACCAGACAGGACACCTGCCTTTGTTGGATTGGGTCTTGCTTTTATTTGGGATTGCATGATCCATGCATTCCTGAAGGTGTTCATAAAATGCATTTATAAAGGATTCTGCGGTCTGGGCCATATTTTCCACAAGCCCGGGGGCTTTGAAGGATTCCACCTCGGTTTTGAGGAGTGTGAAATTTGCTTTAGAGAAGTTTTTCACTGTGGTTTTCTGGGCAGGGGGTGGGCCGGGATGTGAATATCCAGTGAGATTAGTTTATGGTCTGATCTTACCAGTGAGGGATACACTTCTGGTCTGTATATATATATATATATATGTATATATGTGTGTATATATATATATATATATATATATATATATATATATATACACACACACAAACACAGACACACACACTTCTACTGGAGGCTAAGGGCTCAGTCTGAGATCATTTTACATACACACATACACACACACACACACACACACATATATATGTATATATATATATATATATATATATATATACACACACACACACACACACACACACACACACACACACACACACACACACACACACACACACACACACACGTGCTTTTTTATTTATTTTCTAGTGGAAGCTAAGGGCTTCATTCCCAGTTTGAGATAATTATATTCAGTGTTTTTCAGCTGTGCAATGGGATGGCACCAGTTTCATAAAGCAGAACATCACATTCCTGTCTAATAGTAATGAAAGATGGAAAGTCTGTCAATAATTTCTCTAATGTTAAGATTTCCTTGGATGTGCTCACAGTTGTCTGTTTGTTCCCTGGTTTATCTTATTTTTTATTTATGTATTTGACATTTGGTATCCAGGAATGTCTGACTGGGTAAACAATTACCCATTTTCAGTGAAGGCCTGGGAAGAAAAGCTCCACAACATTAAAAAAAATCTTGAAAAAACAGAGGCATTAATAAGCAAAATACTACTAGCAAAACTATATGCAAATATTAATATAGTTTGAAAATACAATATGCCATATAAGAGTAGGGCAGAGAAGCCAAGTGATTCTCTTGGATAAACAAAGGACGATAAAGAAAAAGCAGTTAGCAAAGTTGAAGGTGTACTGAAAGAAAGGCATGGATGGTGTGAAGGATAATAAGTTGGGTCTAGAATAAATACTGTAAGACATGAGCAGGGACAAGTAGTAAGATGGTACAGAGCATGAGCAGATCCAGGAGTTGGAGAGATGCTCTTTTAGGCAAGACTTGAAGGTATAGTAGAGAGGTATCAGACTGATTGTTGCTTCAATACTATTCCAGGTCTTGGCAACACAGTGTGACTACAGACTAAGACCACTCGACCGTTGAGGTTTATACATAGATAGGATTTGCTTATGAGAAGTATGTAAGTCACAAAATGGAAGATAATGTTGGCGTAAGGAAGATGTGGTTTGAGACACTGAGGGATTGTAGAATATTTTGTGTGTTAAAAATAGCTGATTAAAAGTAAGCAGGTGGGGGATTTCAATGTATGGTTTTGAGTGAAGAGCAGTGGTGTGATTTGAGGGGTTGACCATTAGCAAATTTCGCTATTTTCTTATAACATTGATTGAGTTTTACTTTAAGGGAAGAGTGAAGATTAGTTTAATGGGGGGAAGCATATAGAAGGGATGGTAACAGATAAATGGTGACAAGAGTTACTTTTGAGGAGTTGGGGAAGAATTTTTTAGCCCTATACAACATGACAAGTTTTTATTAGGTCTTTTTTATGTTGTTATTAATATGCAGGTCAAACTTAAAATTGTTGTCAATTGTTACACATAATAATTTGGTGTGTGGAAAAACATCATTTACAGTATTGTTAAGTGAAGTAATTGTAAAGTTGGCGTTATCAAGGGTAAATTGCTTGAGAAATAATAATAATAGGTTTGTTTTTTTAGGACTGAGTAGGAGATGATTGTTGGTGAGCCAGGCCTCAATGGAATTGAATGAATCTTGTTTTATATTTTAAAGTTTGGTAAGATTGTTAGAGGAGCAGATCAGAGTATTCAGCATATTGAATAAGGGTTGCTTGTTTAGAAGAAGCATGAAGATTGTTATTAAAAATGTTGATGATTAGTGGACCCAGAATAGAGACTTGCAGTACCCCGTGCTGACTGATAAATAAGGAGAGAAATTGGAATTCCATTTAATTGATTGATATCTGTTGGAGGGATAACTGGTAAACCATTGTAAGGTAGCTTTATTTAAAGCAAGAGAGGATAATTTGGATGAGAGGTTGTAGTGAGAGACAGTATCAAAAGCTTTAGATATATCCAAAAATAGAGATGAGACAAAGCTTTCCTGTATCTTGAGCTTTGTTGACTGTGTCAGTGAAGGATAACAGAGCAGTGGTAGTACTATGTGTGAGTCTGAATCCATGTTGGGTAGGAGAAAAAAGTTTAGTGTAAAGCAGGTATTGAGGAAATTGTTTGTGGATGCATTTTGCTAGAATTTTGGAAAGAGGTGCAGTATAGCAATAGGCCTATAGTTAGATATATCTACGGAAATGCCACCTTTGTTGATAGAAAGGATGAAGAAATTTTTCACAGTGAGGGGGCATAGGCTGCATTAATAGATCTGTTAATGAGTATATAAACTGGGTAGGCTATAGAGTCAACTGCCATTTTTATGTATTCATTAGGAAGATTATCAGCAGAAGGAGAAGAAGGTTTTAAGTTTGCTCAGTAGGAACTTAATAAAGGATGTGGAGACTGGTTGTATGGAAAACATGGATAGGCAGCTAGTAGGAGGATGAGAGAACATAGCAGGTATGGCTGAGAAATTGTTAGTAATGGAATCTATGCTATTGAAGAAATATGAGTTAAATTAAGATGCTGTACCTGAAGAGGAACAGCCACTGGAGGGTTGTGGGGAAGAATTAATTCCAGGGTATAAAATTTAATTTATTGATTGCCGGAATTGCTTGGTCTAGTTTTGTGTTGATTTTGAGTAGAATTGTTTTTTATCTTTGTTCACTTGTTTCTTTATTAGGTTAAGCGATTCTCTAAACTGTTGCAGGTTTTCTTGTAACTTTTGTTTCAAGTAGCATGTCCAGGCCTTATCCCTTTTTAGCATAACTGATCTATTGTTGACAGAAAGGCAGGGGGAGAAATTAGTTTTGATTCTTTTCCTCCTGAAAGGAGTTAATCTGTTTTAAAGGTTTAGGAATATAGAGTTGAATTTGTTGACTGTTTCATCAGGGAGTAAGTATTTAAGGAATGACCAACTAATATAATGTAATATATTTGTTAAGGTCAGTGGATTAAATTAGGTTACATTGCATACAGTTTTATAAGTATGTTGTTTGAAAGGATGAGTGGCAAGTCTAGTTGTACTGGTAGGGTGGTAATCGCTAATTGAATCTGGAAGCATTTCAAATTTAATATAGTTACTTGGGTAGTAAACCAAAATCCAATCTAAAAATAGAACCAGTTTGGTTTGATGAGTTAGTATAGGTTGGGTGAGATATGAATTGTGAAAAGCCAAACAGGTTAATGCTATTTGTAGGAAATTAAGAGTTAAGTTTCTGCCAATTGCTGTTGATGTCACCTAATATTATAATTTCTAGAAAAATAGTGTTTGAGACCCAAGGTAGGATATCTTCTATTGTTGATTGATTGTTGCCTTGGGGTAAGTACAATGCAAAAAATACAAAGGATGTTATGATTTTTAAGGTCAGATAAGAAATAAAAAGTTTGGCTTTACCAAAGGAAGGTACAGGATGATTATGAGTAGTAACAGAGGAGGAGGAGTTTGGATAGAGTATGACTACACCGATTTCTTTTCTTTTGAGTCGGTCATCTCTAAGCATTTTGAAACCTGGGGGAGGTATTTTGGAATCTTTAATGTGTCGTTTAAGCCAGGTTTCAGAGATTACAAGTATGTTCATGGAGTGTAGGGTAATCCAAGCACATAACTTGGTCACTTTATTTCATAGACTGCATATATTTATAGAGATAAATTTAAGCTTGTTGTGTGATGCTGGATTTTGGGTTAAGGATGGAGAGGGTGTGAAACTGGGACAAGGACTATGGTGAATGTCACAACATGGTAACAGAAATTAAAAGAATAAACAGGATAAGAAGGATTTCCTTTTGTACATATTATCAGTATGTTTGATGTCAATCAAATATAATGGTGAGCGACACAGCATAAATCTAACAAAGAAAATGGGAGCAATGGGAAATAGATGAGGAGAGATAGGTATGAAGCCGTGATGTGTGAAATGTGAGAGAGAGGCAGTGCCATTCAGAGAGACGCATCTAGGTGGAATTGGTGTGAGATATTTAAGAGACGAAAAAGAGAAAAGGATTATGGCAAAGCGAGTAGGGAAAAACATGATAAAATAGGTAGGGAAGGATTACAAAGGGATAAAAGAGTGAGTAGAGAAGGTTGTAGTTTGGTAGAACCTACATAATGTTTTGGAAAAAGGTAAGTATGTGCAAAAGTGAGGTAAAGGTGATGGTGAAGGAGCAGAGGAACGATTATGCAGTTAGATAGCAGAGCAACCAAGTGTGTTATTAAAAGTTAGGGTGATTGTAGACAGGGTTATATTAGATGTATAGTATAGCAGTTATAAGTTAGTGAAGTAGTAGGAAGTAAGCTAAGGGTAGAAAAATGTGTATATGAAAGGAGAAAGAGAGAAGTAAGTTGGTAGGATGGGTGTGAGATTATTATAGTGATGAGCTGATTGGCTGACTGTGAGGAGGAGGGTGGAGAAAGTAAATGACGGGGTTTGGTGCAGTATGGTATAAATTAAGAGATAAAAGTGGTGGGTAGGAATTGCGGGTAGGGTAGTGAAGTGAGCCCAAGCAGAGCGAATGAAGCGGGTTGAGACCCCAAGTGTCAGTATAACACCAGATAGGTTGCAGAAAACACTCAGTGAAGTAGCCAACAAAGAAGTAGCTAAAGGTTTAAATACATTCCCATAGAGTAGCGAAAATAAAAAAGAAATAATAAGGTCACAACCATAGGGTAGAATGCACTTCAAAGGTAAAATTGTCAGACCTAAAAGGTCATGTTTTCCATACATTTATTTATTTATTCATGTATTTATTTATTAAATGTTTTAATTTAACTTTTTGTACTAAATAAAGTCAATGAGGATGGCCGTACTAAACAAAGGCAAGAGGTTACCACTCTTAGGGGCATATGCACACTATAGCTACTCTAGCTTTAGCTAAAAAAAACAGAAAAGTTCAATATTAGAACTACCACTCTAGAGGAGGGAATTAAACACAGTATTCTATATGTCAAATAAAATTCATACTATTTGTAATAACAAAAAGAATACAACACCTACACAATTAATTAATTAAGTAAAGCAACTGCTGAAGCGTTGTACAATCTAGTTTTCAGTGCTGGCAGGAAAGAGCCATCTTGCTACAGGGAGACCAGAGAGTATGAGAGGGCTATGGAAAATAGAAGGTAGAAGTTAGAGAATATGGATTATATTCATTATGATATTCACTAGATAAGTAAAGTGACTGAGACCAAAGAGAAACAATTATTGATCAATAATGCTGTTGTATGTTCACAGCATTAGTACAAGAATTTTACATGCTGCAGGATATAGTATAACATTTAAAAATGCACTAACTTGTCTAACCAAATGAACAGCCATTAAAGCTAATAATCACAGTGAATAACCAATCTCTACAAATGCAGCTCCGAAAATATAGTTTTAAAAAAGCAGGAAGTTTATGAACTGATTCAAGGTTATCAGACTGCCTACACTTGCAAGTCTAAGGCAGTAACTAGGTCTTGTAGTGATGCACTTAACAACTGCAGATCCCCTGAGAACCATAGCAGAAATCGGTTTATATTTTACAACTACTCAGCATGACCACAGCTGCAACATGTCCTAAGGCCCAAACATGGCATTTTCCTTATATGATGGCTTACGTAGTCCATTTTTATTAACTATATGTTCATGTTAAGAAATGTTATTTATAAATAACTTCCATTTATTCCTATTGGCTTAAAGCCCATATTGTTTTAGCTTGTCCATGGCCATTCACATGTAGTCTAAGTAGTCTGTGGCATGTCATCTTGTCAATGTCATGTTATTAAGGGAGCACTGTCTTTGAGAATTCCCTCAGAGAATTTGATCCTTTGCTTTCTAGCACACAGCTGGTGCAGGCAGCACCCCACTAACAAGATGGTTATACACAATACAGCTTCTGGTATATTGGTTGACTGAAACAGTTTACAAGAGCCTTCCACCTCCATAGGCAGACATGCTTCAGCTAGGTCAGTCTTTGCATCATGGGGGTCCAGTGACAAGAGTTATTTTTTCTTATTTTTATTACAGTTTTGATTGCTGTGGGTAAGGCCTTGTTTGCAGACAATCTGAGGACATTGCCTTACTTGGCTACTACATAAATAGATCTTAGAGCAAATGTCAGCAAGCTATGAGCACCACACATTTCATCATGAAGATACAGAATATGCACTTTGCACATCTTTAAATAATTGCAGGACCTGCAAGGAGGTGGGGAAGGTCAGTGGAGGTAAGTGCCAGAAGCTAAAGCAATCAACTAGAACATTTTCAATGTAACTTAATTTGTCAGTTTGAGCACTTATTTTTTTAATCTCTTCTATTGCAGTGTGGAATGATTTACAGTTAGACTGTGTTAGACAACATTACTTTGTGCTTTTGTGTTTAGTGACAGTTTTATTATGTGCACAGAAAAATACCTTGATTAAGTGCACCAACTATATAAAACACACTGCTCTTGCTGTACATTTTAAAAAGATTGCCCCATCTCACCCAGGGGTGTTGGGCTCTCTGTAAACTAACAAAACCTGCAACTTGTGAGTAATAAACACGGTATTGTGCATTTACCAGACAGTTGTATTCACAGTGAAACTCGACACATTGAGATACTGGGTGCAATGATAGAAGGAAAATAAGTATGCTAATTGCAAATGTTGTAAAGCAGCTGTTCAATTTTTACCCTAAACACAAAAATGTACAGAGAAAGGTGTTTTCTATTTTAACTGACAAAATAGCCAAATTTTCTTATTTGCTACACTGTACTAGGTAATTACTGGATGGTAATGTTTGAGGTTTGAGAGATAAATATTGTACTATTCAGGATGCCTAGTTAAACTAGTTTAATACAGGTGCTGCTTTTCAACGTCTTGTAAATACAAGTATTTTATTAACCTATCAAGGCACTTTATAAGGTCTCATTATACTATAAACTACTTTAGAGACATGCGTATTGTCAGGTTGGCGATGACATTATGGATTCAGTAAACAATTTTTGTATTACTGACCTGTTAGAAAGGGACTTTCTATATCAATGTTTAAAATGTAAAATGTATAAATGGACAACAATACTCTACTTTTAGAAAAAAGTGTGAGATGATAAGGGTACAAAGGACATTCTCAACTACTCAGGTAGACTTCTATTATCAAGATTTGAAATATGATGACAATAAGTTTCGATCAGAATTAAGAAAAATAATTTTCCATGCAGCACCTGTACTTAATATACTTGCACAAAATTAACACTTACAATTAGATAACACAACAGATGAAACAATAGAAGACCTACAGGCCATAGGTGTAATTAATAATTAACAAATGTAACTATCATGCCTGTGATAACATCTGACATTGTGGTACATTCTAGTTCTAACATTCACAACTACCAGTCTTGACATAAACCAGTTATCCTCCCAACAAAAATGTAAAAGGAGTCTGACATAGGGTGAAAATATATAAAACAAGAACCTAATGCATTACTCATGTTTAAACATTTGCAAACAAATCCTACCTCCCTGGATATGCCTCAAAGATAAATACAGTGTGTTAATGGAACAACCCAGAGGGTTTGTTGGTAGCACTATTGAATAAACCATTCCCCAAATGTTGGTAACAGATGACTCCATGTAAAAGAAGTTTTGAAATATTCTTTCAAGGGTGAGAAGTAACTTGCTTCCTGCTAGCTATCTTATGGGTTGTAAGCTTAAAGACAGTAAAACTGTTAAATAAGGGTAAACAGAAATACAAGGATATTCCCAGTTTCATAAGGTACAATGACATAAGAACTACCCATGGGTGTTTCTAAAATCATTTCTAGTAGTAAACAGCAAGGAGTTTGATGTAATTTTTCTCTGATCTTTTGCATTCTCCAAAACATTCTATGTATGAACTTAAGGCAGACTATAACATGAACTCATCTTCTTCTACAAGAACAACTATGCTTATGTGATGGACAACTTTATTCATAGAAACCACCCTTTTACCCATGATTTGCTGAACATATCCAATTATCTATTGGCAAAACACCCTACCACATCATTGCTAGCTATAGGTCTCCCACCATGATCCAGGAAAAGCATACTGCATACCTGGACTTACTGGAGTCACTTGCCATACAGCCAAACACCTTGGTCATGGGTGATTAACTATCTTTCCATCGACTGGGAAACATACATGACTACAAACATGCTGGTCCAGAGGTCCTGGACTTTGTCAATGCAAATGCTCTGGAACAGATAGCACTCCCACAAGGGGCTGCAGACATAGTACTCACCAACATGGGGGAGCACTGCAACCTCCCCTGTGTGATGCCCTCTCTACCAAAATCAGGCCATAAATCAGTCTCACTCGATGTAATTATAAGGCAAGATACCCCATCTATCTCTAAAAAGCATAAAATGTTTTTTCCAAAACAAATTACCTCCTACTAAGCAATGGTATAAGAAGCTTCAGGGTCCCCTCAATCACAGATAACACAGACACCTAGGCAGAGGTGTAAACCAATGGCCTGTATAACGACTTAAGCAGTTGTACAGATTCGGCTGTACCTGACTGGATTAAAACCAGGTCTAGCCGAAAAAACAAGCCACCCTGATGGACAATAATTTAAACAGGCTATACAACAACAGGAAGAAACTAATGTCTAAAAACCAGAGGCGACTGGCTCAGCAGAGGAAGAAATCCCTCTCTAGTCTAAACAAACAAATTAAAAATCTTGTCAAGCCCTCAAAAGCTAATTATGAAGCAAAAATAGCATCCCTAGCTAAGAATAACAAGGCATTCTTTAACTACATCTGACATCTGAAAAGGAATGTCCAGCTATGTTCTGAATTGGTAGTGGATGGCATAACCCATACTCTACTGGAGAAAATAGCCAACCTGCTTACTGACAGATTTGGAACAAACTTCACCCCCCCCCCTCGTGCCCACCAGTCATTCCCTAAAATATAACTGCCACCATTCCTCAGCCTATTATCTCAAGAGAAAAGTCTTCTCTGCACTCTCCAAGGCCAAAAACATGGCTTCAGTGTGACCAGATAACATCCCGGGTTGCCTTTTAAACAACTTAAAACATGACCTCACAGACCCACTTGGATCCGCTGTTTAACCACAGCCTGTGAACTGGCTATGTTCCAGTGGAATAGAGGACAGTAGCAGTAATCCCTCTGCAAAAATGGGGACCATCAGTTGACACTGGGAACCATAGACCCATAAGCCTAACTAGCTTCATCTGCAAGGCCATGGAAAGAATCATTATGAACCTTATCAACAAGGACATAGGTAACTTCCAAACTCTAGACCCAACCCAGTTTGGATTCATTAAGAGTAGATCATGCATGTTGAACATGGTTGACTTCTTGAGAAGGTCACCAAGGCCCTGGATGAGGGAAAGACCTCCTACCTTGACCTACCAATGCATAGACACAATCCACCACTCAGTTATTATAGGGAAACTCTCCCAATTGAGACTTAACCCTTACATAACTAAATTGACTCACTGACAGGACACATTATATCTCAGTAGGTGATTTCACCTCTACCAGAAGACCAGTCACCAGTGGCGTACTTCAAGGTTCTGTACTGGGCCCTTTACTGTTTGGAATTTATTTCTCAGAAGTCCAGGCAAACATGGGCAGCCTGTCCCTGACCAAGTTCAATGATAAATGCAAATTGGGTGCAATCACTGAGTCCCCAATGATGTTAATATACTGTACAAAGGGTTAATGCAGACAAATGATTGGTGCCAAAGCCACAGATTAAAGCTAAACGTAAAAAAAAAAAAAAGCATTATTTCCTTTATAAAAACTGTCTTCCTTGCTAATTACAATATAGACAGCACCCCCTAAGTATAGACACAGTGGTATGTGATCTGGATACACAGGCTGATAACAATCTGAGCTTCGACCACCAAGTTTCTAGAGTGGTAAGGAAATCCTTTTACGTAGCACATCTAATAAGTAAAGGCAATGCATCCAGATCTAAGGATGTTACAATTGCATTATACTTGTCCCTCATCAGACCAATAATTGAGTACAATGCTCCCTTTTGCATGTACCTCACCAGACACCTGCAACACCTGGAGAGACCAAGAAAATATATGGCACTGAAAACCCTGTCACTGTACTGTCTCTCTACAGGCTGTTAAGAGGTGAGCTGTGCCTGGCCTACAGGACAGTCTCTGAACCTGCCCTGATGGAAATGCTACACATTTGCAAATCAAATTGCACAAGGGTCACTCACTCCAGGGATTTTAACCTAGCCTGTGACATGAACATGCTGGCAAGATAGATACCTGTCCCAGAGACTGCCACTTCTCTGGAACAAGCTCCCAATTCACATGCAACAGAGCTCCTCTCTGACTGTCACCAAACACAATCTAGATCAATGGATAGGTGCCCACAAATTCACTCTGGGGGTGGCACCCACATCCCTCATGGATAGAGGCAGTTGGTATTAACTACCATAGACTCTTATCTCTGTGAACTGCGCTCACCTAACCACTGACAACTGGGACAACTCTGGACAAATATGGCTAAGCTTGTAAGGGCTCTAGAGCCATTAGACTAGTAACCATCTATGAACCTATATGTTTTGGGTTTCCTGGGTCATAGACAGAGGTCTATAGCTTGAACAAACTGCTATAGGATTTTGCCTATGGTGATGTGAATGTGGAGAAACTCAAGTACATATTCCTGTTTGACCAGCCTTGAGGTATACTTATTTTTGTCGTAAAGCGAGACACCTCCATGTTTAGTCCATGACTGTGTAGTAGCTGGTCTAAATGTGTGGAAGGCATTATAGCTTTACACTGCTGGTGTACTCTCTGCAGCTTTAAGCCATGTCACAGTGACTGTACAGACATCGGCATTCTCTAGGGTGAGGAGAGTTTGTAGGTAGTTGAGTTTCTTGTTTGGACTCCTAGCATTGACCAGTAACACCTTTAGATTTTCTTGGTGCTATGTCAGAATTATTTTCATTTTGGCATTGCCTAAAAAGCCACTATAGGACAGGAAAATGTTTTACATAATATTGAAAAGCCTAGAGGGGAGAAGTGCAGACCATTCCTGGCAAAGCAACATGGTCTGTTGACCATATCCTTCCATGTTGACAAATATTGCAATCCCTTACATCAACCATGGACAGGGTAGAATTCTGCTCAATGCTCTGCTCATAAAACCTGTGACATATATTCTGAGAATGCCAGGATATCTGTCTTCCTATAGCCTAGGGAGGTATGTGTCAAGTAATTTATACGCACATGGAACATGACTGAGTCATACTAGTACATGCGGTCCAATGACCTGAGTGCGTGCATAATATGGTGGATCCTGGCCCCTAATAAGCATTCTGGTGAGAGGGACATCAGTGTGTCTCACAATGGATTCTCCAATGACCAGAATGTTAGATTGTGTGGTGACTTGCATTATGGACTTAGAAGTAGAGGCTCAAGTAGATGTGGCTCTATGAGTTGATTTGGGTGTTGTTTTGAAAGAGTGCATTTGAAGATGCTGAAGGCATTTGTTATGTGTGCTTTGTATAGGATTTCTTTGAAGTTTAGGAGGGTTACATTTAAGTGCCTCAGCACATGTGGGTCTATGAGTCTGCTTCATGCTGTGTGTGATAGGAGCAGCTTGTCTACTATTAACAACCTGATTGTCATTAGGAGTACTTTTATGTGAGAGCTTTGCCTCCAGTGATATTGTGTAAATATATTTCTCACCTACCTTATCAGTTTTATGAGAATTTGCTGGTAATCAGTAAACATGATGCAATTTCTACATTACCTCAGGATGCCCATATCCACCAAAAAATAACAGTGATAGTGGGAAAATGCATATCCATGACAAGAGGACCTTTTTTATTGATAAGATGGTTGTGGTGAGAATAATAAATCAGGAGTATCTGGTTTGCAACTCTGGGGGCAGTGCTTGTCACTGCACAGATTAGGTGCCCTGTATGTAACTAGGCATAGGTGAAAGTTCAAGGGTGCTTTTACAGGAAAAATGTCAACTCAAGGTATCTGCATCTATACAAGGAACTGCCAAACACTTGACATGGAAACTACTAAAGTAGACCCTGATGATTTAGAGATGAAGTATTTAGGGAGATAATATTTGCCTCACAGCACATTATGGCTGAGTCTAAGTGAGCTTTTCTAGTAGAGCCTGAACTTTTTTCAGTAAAGATATCTAGAATATATTCCTTTGTTGACAAACTGAACAAGGTTAGCCAGTAGCTAATAAAGCAGCACCTATCGAAAAGAAAGAATTAACTTTGTCAGGAATGATGTATAGTGGAGATTCACCTAATTGG
Organism: Protopterus annectens; assembly: GCF_019279795.1. Lineage (NCBI taxonomy): Eukaryota > Metazoa > Chordata > Ceratodontiformes > Protopteridae > Protopterus > Protopterus annectens. The sequence goes on from NC_056725.1 coordinate 1,723,202,452, forward strand.
CTACTACCTGGGTACTACTAGTGTTGGTCTCACCACATCTTCACACTCCCAGGATAAAATGCCCCTTTACTTCTTCTTTCACCAGAAGCAAAGTAGTGGCACCAATCCAAAGATGCAAAGCAGGCTGCAGGCTCTTTGATAATCAGCAATCTTGTCCCAGATGATGCAGGGGTCTGTAGGCATATTGTAGCCTTTTCCTGGTAGATGCCTTGAAAAGAAACTAGACCAGTCAGGAAGGATCCACACAGGCAATCGCTGCCCAATCAGAGATAGTCAGGAATCAATGACCCTCTCTAATCCTTCTGTCACGAGAAGTAAAACAGTAGCACAAATTCAAAGCTGGTACTTATGAAACAGTTATCAGGCTTTCTGGTGATCATCAGTCTCCAGGAAATAATGTTCCTATGCTCCTTCTCTCACCAGGAGCAAAACAGAAGCATTAATCCCAAGATGATTATTGACAGGCAGAATGTGGGCTCTCCAATGATTGGTGGTTTTGGACCACATGTTGCAAAGTTTAAAGGTAAGATGGAAAAATGGGTTAATATTCTAAGAGCTGCATTGTGTTCTAAGCAGTTGTATATGAAAGAGGGGGTAAGTCAAGCTACTGCAGTCTAAGGGGATAGCCAATTTTAAAAGAACAAGACAGACAGGATGAGGGTGGGCACTTAGTATTCTGGCTGTATGGAATACAGTGGGAAGGACATTAAATGTAAATAGATGAGGAAGGGGTGACTTCACAAAATTATACTTTTGTGGTTACTGACAATAACTGATGAAAGAGGAGAGGAAAGGAATTATGTGGTCACATTAACATAAGGGACAGGCAATTAGAAAGACAGTGCCTTTAAAAATACATAAATAGTGTGGGAAATTTTTAATTTCTATGACTCACAAGATAAACTGCTTTGGTTTCTTTCCTAGTTTAAATATGCATTAGAAAACAGAATACAATTAAAACACAGTACAATGAAAATACACCACAATATACAAACTATAAGAAAGCAATAAACTAATAACAAATTACAAGAAAGCAATATAAGGAAAAACAAACTAACCTTTGCCTCACAGCAGTCTATGGCTGAGTCTAAGTGAGCTTTTCCAGTAGAGCCTGAGGTTTTCCAGTAAAGATATCGGGAATAAAGTACTCTGTTGACAAACTGAACAAGGTAGAATTATTTCTGGACCAGCTATGATTGTTATATGTTGGTTTATGGATAGTTTGTTTTCCATGAATGTAACCAAGTCCATAATGACAGTGTCAGTCTTCTGGGGTGTATAACTTATATGGTAAATAATCGGGTATTAATGTTTCCCTAAAAGTACTGTACTACATTATTTCAAACTAATCATGAGCCCCTGATTTATGCACTAAGCAGTGGTGTGATTTAGCCCTCCTTGCAGAATGTGGGTGTCAGCAGGAGATTTATAACACCAAGATTGCAGTCATCATCAAACTTGATTAGCCACAAGTCTTTGATATCAGCCTTGGAATCTGAAAAGTAAATACCAAAGAGGAGGGGACTAATCATGGAGCCCCGCACAATACCATCCCAGACAATTCTTTTTGAAGATGATGTACCAACAACTGACATAAAATGAGTCCTGTCAGAAAGTCAGTTGGCAATCCAGTTAGTGAGATAGGGATTTATATTCAGATGGGAGAATTTGTCAGTTATATTTGAGAGGGGAATAATATAAATGGCTTTAGCAAAATGTAGGTGGGCACTGTGGACAGAATGACCATTGACTAGAATATCAATGACTTTTTTAAAAAATGCTTACAAGCACCACCATGAAAAACTTCTCCAAAGCTAAGTTTGAGCTCCCAAAAACAAAGGAGGCTAACTTCACGGCACCCATGCAAGTGGAGAATAGTTGCATGACCGCCGAATCATACACCAATGCACTGTACAAACACGTGCACAAAGGCATGAATCTCGCCATACCCAGTAGAACCAAGATGCTCTCCTCCAAAAAAAGGAAGCCAATCTGGTGGTCTTCTGCCATAAACAAACTCTACAACAGAAGGAGGAAACTGATGCCAAATAAGGTGAAGTTCCAATACTGGAAAAACTCCCTTATCAGCCTCAACAAAAAGTTGAGATCCCTCATCAAATCCTCTAAAGCTAGCTATGAAAACAGAATTGCAGAAGATAGTAAAGACAACCACAAGGCCTTCTATAGTTATGTAAAGAATCTCCACAGCAATACCCAGATTTGCTCTGAGCTACTGCACAATGGTACCTCCTATACCTAGCCAACAGATATTGTCATATGATGGCCAACACATACAGTGCTACCTTTACCCCCCCAAAGGACCAATCACAATACCAGTAGATTGCCAGGCACCCAGTATTACTGCTGCACAGGTTAAAACAGCACTGTCCAAGGCCAAGAATAAAGCTTCTATGAGACCTGACAATATCCCAGGCTGTGTTCTACATTAACTATAGAGTGAACTGACACCTCACCTGTGTGCCCTGTTCAATCACAGCCTCACCTCAGGCTTTGTCCCTACCAAATGGCACATGGCTATAGTTATTCCTGTCCACAAAGGAGGAGTTACTACAGACCCTGGGAACTATTGCCCCATTAGCCTGACAAGTCCAATATGCAAAGCTATGAAACGCATCATCATGGACCTAATAAACAAGAATATAGGGAATCTCCAAACTCTGGATCCCACACAGTTTGGTTTTGTGAAGTATAGATCATAGGTTCATAGGTTCATAGGTAGGTACTAGGCTATCTGCCCAAAGGCATTTGTAAGCCTAGCCAGAATGTGTTGGCTTTCGCCATCCCCTTAGATTAGTTCCTTGTGCCTCTGTCCAGCAGAGCCACTGAAGTGATCCCCGAGGTAAACTTTCTGTTTCCCATCCACTCGTCAAGGTTTCTTTTGAAAAGTGTTAGCAAGGAGCGCTGCCTAATATAGATTGGGATCTTGTTCCAAAGCATGGGAAGTCTCTGGGACAGGAATCTATCCCTCCAGCATGTCCTATTTATTATTGTGATGAGGTTTAGATCCCTAGAGCATGTGGCTCGAAGGGATAAGGTTTTCTTTAGGTGGAGCATGTTCATCAATTCTGGGTTGGACATGGCCTTGTATGTCAGGCAGAGATCACCTCTGAGTAGGCGGTATGCAACCGAGTACAGCTGTAGTTTCTTCAGTTGAGCTGCATAAGGCATCTGTTTGAGGCCAGTGATCCTCTTGGTGAGGTACTTCTGTGGTCTTTCCAGCTGTTGCAGGTGTCTTGTAAGGTACATCCCAAATGGGGCATTGTACTCTATGATGGGTCTGATGAGTGATGAGTAGAGGGGCACAGTGACCTCTTTTGTTCTGGATGCGAACCATTTTGTGATTAGGTGGGCCACGTAGAAGGATTTTCTAACCACTTTGGCAATGTTATTATCAAAGGTGAGATTACTCTCTACTTGGGTCCCCAGATCCCTTATTATGTCTTCCGTATTTAGGGGACTACCACCTATGTGGTAGTTTGTGGGTACTTTGTTTTTTCCAAAGGGGATGACTATGCACTTTTTGGCATTTAGCTTGAGACCATGATTTTGACACCAGGTATCCACCTCAGTGAGACCCTTTTGGAGGGTGTCTGTGTTAGCTGGACTGTCAATTATAGCCCCTAGTTTGCAGTCGTCTGCGAACTTGGTCAGCCATAGTCCTCCTGTGCTTGCCTGTACCTCTGAGAAGTATATGCCGAGTGGGAGAGGTCCTAGGACTGAGCCCTGTGGAATGCCACTTGTAACCGGTTTAGAGTCGGACCTAACTCCTGCAACTCTCACCATGTGGGTTCTGTTCGTGAGCCAGTTGACCAACCATCTTGTGACATAGGGGTTTATGTTCGGGCTGCTGAGCTTGTCTATAATACCAGAATGGGGAGTGGTGTCGAAGGCCTTAGCAAGGTTTAGCTAGGCTGTGTGTACCACCTTTACCTCTTCTATAGCCTTGGAAACTGTCTCAAAGAAGTCCACCAAGTTTAGGAGACATGATCTGCCCTTAACAAAGCCGAACTGGGTAGGGTCCAGTGTTTGGAGGTTCCCAATGTCTCTCTTAATGAGTTCCATGATGATGCACTCCATAGCCTTGCAGACCAAGCTAGTCAGGCTTATAGGGCGATAGTTCCCAGGGTCTGTTGTGGCTCCACCTTTGTGGAGCAGAATAACTGTTGCTGTGTGCCAGTCTATGGGTACGTAGCCTGTGGAGAGGCTGAGTTTGAACAGTGTGTTTAGGTGAGGGGTTAGTTCATCTTTGAGCTCATGTAGGACGCAGCCTGGGACACCATCCAGTCCCATTGATGCTGTGTTTTTGGCTTTGGAGAGGGCTGTTTTAACCTGAGTGTCTGTGATTTCAGGGACTCTACATTCTTCAGGTATGGTTATGGGCCCTTTTGGGGGTGAGAGGGGGGTGAAGTTTGCACTGAACCTCTCTGCCAGGATGTTGGCAATATTGGTCGGTTCAGTGTATTTTGTGCCATTCTGCACTAACTCCGAGCAGATATGAGCATTGTCACTTAGATTCTTGACATAGCTAAAGAATGCCTTGGGTTATCTTTGGAGTCCTTGGCAATTTTTCTTTCAAAGCTCACCTTGGATGATTTTATGAGGGATCATAGTTTCTTGCTGATACTGATCAGGGATGTCTTCCCTTCTTGGGATTTTACTATTTTCTGTACTAGTTTCCTCCTTCTATTGTATAGCTTGTTTATGGCAGGAGTCCACCAGACTGGTTTCCTTTTCTGGAGGAGTGAGTATTCATTTTGCTTGGGATGGCATGATAGAAGCATTCTTGTAGGTGCCTGTAGAATGCATTAGTAAAGGAATTTGCTGCTTGGACAGCGTTATCCTTCAGCATGGGGGCTTTAAAACTTTCCATCTCGGTCTTAAGTAATGTGAAGTTTGCTTTTGAAAAGTTTTTCAAAGTCGTTTTCTTGTCTGGGGGTGAGGGAGGAATGTGGATATCCAAAGTGATTTGTTTATGGTCAGATCTAACCAGTGAGGGGTTGACCTCCGGTGTGGAACACCGGTCGCCCATGGTGGTGATGACCAGGTCCAATATGTTGTCACCTCTGGTGGGAGTGTTGACCAGTTGAACCAGGGCATTTGAGTTTATAAATTCTAGGAAATTTTGGGCAAGGGAATTAGTACTTGAGTAGTTCTCCCAGTTAATGTTTGGGTAATTGAAATCACCCAATATTAGGGTGTTTGATAGGACCTTTATGTTTCCCAGTGTTTCCAGAAATGCAGAATGGGGGTCCTGGGACATGGTGGGTGATCTGTAGCAAGCTACAATTTGAATTGCAGTTTTGTCTGTTGTTAGTTGCACGTGGATGATCTCTGAAGCATCGTGTTGTGCCACTAACCTGGAGATGTGGGTATCCTTGATGAATATGGATACACCCCCACCTTTTGTATTTCGGTTTGGGTTCTGTGGCCGAAATGTATGGTATGAGTTGTAGCCTGATAGTGTTGGGGTGCTCTCTGGTGCCTTAAACCAAGTTTCAGTTACTGCACATATATCGATTTTCTCCATACTGAGGAGTGCCTTGAGTGTGTGCATTTTGAGGTTTAGACCTCTGGCATTGAGTAGCATTACCTTTGGTTTTTTGTTACTTGTGCTATTTACGGTGGTGGGTTTGTCTTTTGAGCCTTGTCTAAAAAAGGCACTATGGGGGAGGCAAGAGCCTTGGCCAGTATTCGAAAGCCTAAGGGTGACAGGTGCAAGCCATCTCTAGCGAAGCAGCGTGGCTTGTCGAGCATGTCATCCCAGGCAGACAGATACTGGATCCCCTTTGAATGACACCAGAAACTTAGCCAATTGCTGAAATTGAGAATTTTGTCTTTATACCGTGATATCATTCTTGGTGAGGGCAGGATGCTACTCAGGATCAGGGTCATACCGGCCTGGGCTATGTGATCAGAGAGCTCTTCAATGTCTCTTTTCATGTAGTCCAGGGAGGTATGGCTCAGGTCATTCACACCAACATGGACAATGACAGAGTCATATTTGTACTTGTTCTGGAGTGACCTGAGTGCTTGTGTTATGTGGCAGATACTGGCACCCAACAGGCAGCTAACAGTAACCTTCTCCTTATTCAGCCTAGTGAGTGGGACCTCAGTGTGCCTGACTAGAGTCACCTATTACTAGTATGCTGGGTATGTTATTTTGCCTTAAGAGCTGTGATTGCATGGCACACTGGTTTTGTGAAGTATGTGTTTCATGGTTTGTGTTGGGGGGTGGAGGTTGCTTGGATGTTTGCTTTGGAGGTATATATATATATATATATATATATATATATATATATATATATATATATATATATGTGTGTGTGTGTGTATATATATATATATATATATATATATATATATATATATATAAAACAATAAAAAAAGAACAACCTGATTTAAACAAGTTACCCAATTAACCAGAAAAAAAAGCTCAAAACTAAGCCCTGTTCCTTCTTCTTCTTCTTTTGGCTTTTTCCTGGTTAGGGGTCACCGTAGCGGATCATCTGTCTGCTCATGATTGGCAGTGGAGTTTTACAGTGTCAAGTTGCCAGCCCAGCACCCAACCTTCCATAGAAGGCACATACATGCACACACTCACACCTAGGGCCAATTTAGAGTGTTCAATCCACCTACTGCATGTCTTTGGGATGTGGGAGGAAATCGGAGCACCCGGAGGAAACCCACGCGACCACAGGGAGGACATGCAGACTCCACACAGAAGGCACCCCAGCCGAGAATCGAACCGGAGAACCTCTTGCTGTGAGGTGAAAACTAAGCCCTGTTAAGCCCTGTTCCAGCAATCTTCTATCAGACAAGTTCTAACTGCACACCCCTGCTTACTAGGGTGCAGGGGAACCTTCTCCAAAAAAGATGGCCTGGATCAGTGCTCAAGTTATACAAACAAAGCTAGATTCATCAGGCCTGAATCTGGTCTGCTACAGCAACAAGCCACACGAATTTCAGAAAAAAACAGTTCAAATAAGCAGGCACAATAAGCCTGTGACCAGAAATTCTCAGCTCAGAAGGGCAGAATCCAGCCTCTCCTCCCACAAGAGTGCAGACCACAAACCTTCTTAATGTAGAATAACTGGCCTGATGCCCAAGTGCTTAAGCCAGAACTAATACACTTTTAGAATAGCAGACACTGGGCCTTCAATCAGCAATTCCCAGCTTAGAAGGATGTAAGCTACCTGCCCTGCCACAACAGTGCAGACCACAAACCTTCTTAATGTAAAACAGCCTGTATGAAGCCCAAGTGCTTAAACCAAAAGACTTAGAATAACAGTTACAATTTAATCAGGCTACTACCAAGCAGTAATAAATGCAGCAGAATAAATAAAATTGAGTACTTTTAAGAAATGCAAAATAAAGTAGGAGGAAAGACAAATACAGTAAAAGCAAATGAATAAAGTGCAATTTTTTTTTAAGTGCAAGGAGAGAGGAAGGAAGAACGTAAGCGGGATGGCCTTCTCAAATCTTCTCTCGGTATTAAGTAGAGTGAACACTAGACTCAGAATATGATCTCACTGTACTTGGTTAAGTGAGCAAATGAGATGGACCCAGGAGGAGTGCTCTAATACAGACTTACAGGAGGGGCGGGCAATTCCAAAGCCACCAACACTTCCAAAGTCACATCACAGGTGAACAGAAAACTTCCTTCTATTCAAGTAAGGTATGTGCAAACACAGAGATTTGTAACACAGCCCTGAATTCAGCACTAGCCTGAAAACTGGACTATACTAGCTTAGAAAGGTGGGAAACAAGTATATATATATATTTTTTGTTTTGTTTTGTTTTTTTTTTAGAAAATAAAGCAGATACACTCAAAAAACACTTTAAATGCACAGAAAGGGATACTTATTGCTATATATCGTAGATCAGAGTTGTAGCCAATGCCCCTAGTAATAAAGTAGGAAGAAACACAAATACAGTAAAAGCAGATGAATAAAGTGCATTTTATATATATATATATATATATATATATATATATATATATATATATATATATATATATATATATATATATATATATTAAAAACAATAAAAAAAGAACAACCTGATTTAAACAAGTTACCCAATTAACCAGAAAAAAAGCTCAAAACTAAGCCCTGTTCCTTCTTCTTCTTCTTTTGGCTTTTTCCTGGTTAGGGGTCGCCGTAGCGGATCATCTGTCTGCTCATGATTGGCAGTGGAGTTTTACAGTGTCAAGTTGCCAGCCCAGCACCCAACCTTCCATAGAAGGCACATACATGCACGCACTCACACCTAGGGCCAATTTAGAGTGTCCAATCCACCTACTGCATGTCTTTGGGATGTGGGAGGAAACCGGAGCACCCGGAGGAAACCCACGTGACCACAAGGAGGACATGCAGACTCCACACAGAAGGCACCCCAGCCGAGAATCGAACCGGAGAACCTCTTGCTGTGAGGCGAAAACTAAGCCCTGTTAAGCCCTGTTCCAGCAATCTTCAATCAGACAAGTTCTAACTGCACACCCCTGCTTACTAGGGTGCAGGGGAACCTTCTCCAAAAAAGATGGCCTGGATCATTGCTCAAGTTATACAAACAAAGCTAGATTCATCAGGCCTGAATCTGGTCTGCTGCAGCAACAAGCCACACGAATTTCAGAAAAAAACAGTTCAAATAAGCAGGCACAATAAGCCTGTGACCAGAAATTCTCAGCTCAGAAGGGCAGAATCCAGCCTCTCCTCCCACAAGAGTGCAGACCACAAACCTTCTTAATGTAGAATAACTGGCCTGACGCCCAAGTGCTTAAGCCAGAACTAATACACTTTTAGAATAGCAGACACTGGGCCTTCAATCAGCAATTCCCAGCTTAGAAGGATGTAAGCTACCTGCCCTGCCACAACAGTGCAGACCACAAACCTTCTTAATGTAAAACAGCCTGTATGAAGCCCAAGTGCTTAAACCAAAAGACTTAGAATAACAGTTACAATTTAATCAGGCTACTACCAAGCAGTAATAAATGCAGCAGAATAAATAAAATTGAGTACTTTTAAGAAATGCAAAATAAAGTAGGAGGAAAGACAAATACAGTAAAAGCAAATGAATAAAGTGCAATTTTTTTTTAAGTGCAAGGAGAGAGGAAGGAAGAACGTAAGTGGGATGGCCTTCTCAAATCTTCTCTCGGTATTAAGTAGAGTGAACACTAGACTCAGAATATGATCTCACTGTACTTGGTTAAGTGAGCAAATGAGATGGACCCAGGAGGAGTGCTCTAATACAGACTTACAGGAGGGGCGGGCAATTCCAAAGCCACCAACACTAATACCAACACAGGAACAGGGAAGGAGGGTGGGGAACTAACTGCAGAGAGACACACAGCACACTGTTCAGAAACACACAATTAGGAAACAGAAAAACTGAAAATACAGTACTTTTAAAACTGCAAGTTTGTACTTAACAGAATACTAAAATACACTACTGCAAGTTTCACTTAGCTTCAGCTTCTAATGCAGATGTTTGCAGCCAAGCAAGTCTCTCAGGAGTTGAGCATAAAATGATTTCTCAAACTTTGTGGCTAGCACTTAAAGTACAGAGTAATCCCTCTAGGCTATTAAATATCATATTACAAAGAAGTGATAACACCACCCCCTCTTATAGCAAACAGACACACAGCACACTGTTCAGAAACACACAGTTAGGAAACACAAAAAAATGAAATACAGTACTTTTAAAACTGCAGGTTTGTACTTAACAGAATACTAAAATACACTACTCCAAGTTTCACTTAGCTTCAGCTTCTAATGCAGTTGTTTGTAGCCAAGCAAGTCTCTCAGGATTTGAGCATAAAATGCCTGCTTAACGTGGTCATCTTCTTTGATTCAGTCATCAGATCTGTGGATGAAGGCAAGGTGGTTCATACAGCCTACCTTGATCTGGCAAAGCCCTTTGATGCCATTTCCCACTCAGGAATCAGAAAACCTCACTAAGCTAAACATCAATCCCTATATCACTAGGTGGGTTGCAAACTGGCTCACAGATAGAACCCACAGTGTGAAAGTAGTTGACTCCAAGTCAGACTGCCGACCAGTCACGAGTGGAGTCCCACAGGGATCGGTCCTGGGTCCTCTCCTGTTTGGTATCTACTTCTCAGAAGTCCAGGCCAATAAGAAGGGACTCTGGCTGACAAAGTTCACAGATGATTGCAAGTTGGGAGCCATTATTAACTCCCCAAGTGATATTGACATCCTACAGAAAGGTCTCACTGAGACCGACTGGTGTCAGAACCATGGCCTTAAGCTCAATGTCAAAAAATGTGTCATCATCCCCTTTGTGAAAAATCCATTTCCCATGAATTACCACATCAATGGTAGTCCACTGAACACAGAAGGTTTCATAAGAGATCTGGGAACACAGGTTGACAGCAGCCTTTCTTTTGACCACCACATTGCCACTGCGGTCAGAAAGTCCTAATATGTGGCACATCTCATTACTAAGGGTTTTTCATCCAGGAAGAAAGAGGTTATTGCCTCCCTCTACTCTTCCCTCATTAGGCCAATCACTGAGTACAATGCCCCATTTGGCATGTACCTCACTAGACACCTGCAACAACTGGAGAGGCCGCAAAAGTACATCACAAAGATCCTAAGCCTTAAACACTTGTCCTATATGGAAAGACTCAGTAAAATCCAACTATTCTCTGTCTCATATCGCCTACTTAGAGGCGATCTCTGCTTGACTTACAAAGCCATGTCTGACCCAGCTCTGTTAGAAATGCTACATCTAAAGAAATCCCAATCCCTCCACACCAAATGCTCCAGAGACCTCAACCTCATTACCACAATCAACAGAAAATACTGGAGGGACAGATTCATAACCCAGAGACTGCCTATGCTATGGAATACACTTCCCATACATGTCAAACAGAGCACCTCACTGCCCCTCTTCAAGAGAAATCATGAGTGGATGAGAAATAGAAAATTCACCCCGGGGAATACTCCAGTGGCTCTACTTGACAGAGACAATGGGAACTAAGGTCAGGTGGCATGATGCCAGGGTAATCCTATAGGCTAGGCTTGTAAAGGCTCCAGGTCCATTAGCCTAGTACACACCTATGAACCTATGAAGATTAATTAATCACTATCTGCCTTTTACAAAGCCATACTGATTTATGTTATGGAATTGTAGGTTTCTGATATTGCTATTTATGAGTTCATCTACATTTTACTGCATAACCTTAAAACAATACTGATAAGACTAATTGGGCTGTAGATTTCAGGGCCTGTGGTATAGCCTTATCCTTATGGAGGGACACCATAATGGTTGCTCTCTGGATATCAGGTACATACTAAGTGGAGAAACTGAATCCGAATAAGAAGACAAAGTTGTTTAGTTATTTTTAGTTAGATGTTTAGTTATATTTGGGTAGATCTATCCCTGACATAGAGGGCAGTGTCAGACCCCACTCTGATGGACCTCCTGCATATCCACAAAACAAACAGCACCAGAATTACCCATTCTAAAAACATAAACCTTGCCTGTGATATAAATAGAACCTGCTGGAGAGACACGTATGTATCCCAGAGATTACCCCGTCACTGGAACAGGTTCCCTATCTATGTGAAGAAGAGTTTCTCCCTAACCCTATTCAAGTGCAACCTGGAAAATTGTATGGGGAACAGGAAATTCATCCCTGGTTTGGCACCCATGTATCTAATGGACACAGGCAATCTGTAAATGGTTCATCTCTCAGGCCCTAGCTTGTAATTGTTTTATCTCCCAAGCACCTGCCTACACTTGTCAAGGGTATCAGAACTTGTCAGAGATTTGGGACGCATGGCTAGGCTTAAAAATGCCCTTGTGGTCATTAGCCTAGTAAACACCTATGAATGTATGAACCTATATTTCACGACAAACATGAGGCAACTATAAAGGTAGTATGGTTTGTACTGGTAAGTGTGTATAGTACCTGTCTGGAGAAATTTAGAGGGAGATGAAGAGACTGTGTAAGAGTTGTACAAATGCTTGGGGAGGGTGGAAAGAAATTTCAGCTAAATGTCAGCAAGTATATTAGCAACACCTTCAGGATAAGAGTGATTAGTGCCATTTGTGATAAGCTATGTGCGATGTTGGAATGTTACTACTGAATTTTCTGACATATTTGAAGAAGGCCATTTGATTACCTAGGAGGGAGGTGGTGATATGTAATTCATATCTAACCTTAAACTGTTTGATGGTGCTCTAGAGATCCTTTCAAGTGCCTTGTTGTTAAGGATGGGTTTGAACTTAATGCTTAAGGCAAACTTTTTTTTTTTTTTTTGTAGAGCTTGTCTGTTTTCTGGTTTCATCATAAAGGTTTGTTTTTTGAGTTTTGCCTCCATACTTTTGATGGATGGGACTGGATATTTCTATGCAGGAATATAGACAAGAGAAGAAATCAAATGTATATATGATAACCCCAACAGTAGGGTTTCCGTATTAGGTGGAGGTGTTAAATGACTTTGTATTGTCAGAAGGTGCCAAAAAGATTAAGGTTTTAGTGTGAGTATGATGGCACAGTTCATTGTGAAAGAAGTGACTTTAAGTACAGAACAGGGATGATGTCAGGGAGAACTACATTGAGGACACAAGCACCTCTAGTAGAGCAGGGAAAAATTTGGTCTATCGAGTTGGCATTTATGAAGTTTACGGACCGCTAGACATATTCATTGGTAGTGGTATGAGTTTGCTACTTAATGGAAAGGGGATTTTAAGTTAACCAGAATAACAACATTAGTTTTAAAGGTATACTCTCCATTTGATTTAGATAGATGTATTAGTCACTATGCATATGCAGGGTAAGCTATAGTCATAAATAATGCAATAATTCATTTTTTATTGATGTTATAATTTCCAAAAGTGCAAAGTTTGCAATGTGCTAAATTTGTTACAAGGTGATAGGACTGCGGATGAAATGGATACACTTCCACTAACCCGAAGTGATCTGTATGAATGAAAGGAAGTGAACTGAGGTAAAGATGGAGCATTCTCAATCCACTGAAGAATGTCCTCAATGATCAATGAAGCCCCAGGATTGGGCTTTATTTGTTTACACTGCTAACATTCAGCAGTGTCAAGTTAATATAGTCCAGCTTGGAATTTATTAAGTTGGCAGGTCTAAAAGGCTGATACTACCTAAAAAGGCATTGAGGTTGGAAATTACACATTAGCTTATATGCAGAAGCCATTTGGGAGAGGTGCAGGCTCTCTGTAGAAAAGCAGGTAGGACTGCAAATCATCTCTTCCCATGCTGACACATAATAGATCCCCTTAGAGCCTAGGATCTCACCAAATACTGAGACATGTGTTAAAGTTGTTTGTCTTTTGATTGAATTGAGGTATTGTTCTTGGTGATGGTACATTACGGCTTAAGACTTGTTTCTTCACCACTTCAGCCACATGCACCATGAGCTTCATCATGTCTCTCTGCATCTCTTCCAAGGTGGAGTGCCTAATGTTGTCTCATCCCTACATGGTCAATGACAATATCATATACATCCTTAAAATAGAGGAACCTCAGGACCCTAGTAATATGCCAGAGACAGACAGCTGACCATCACCTTGTTTTTGCTCAGCTTGGCAAGTGGAGCATTAGTGTGTCTGACAATATTTATCTTTAACTAGGACATAGGCTTGGCTTGTGTATGCGACTACATACTGCATAGTCCTTACAGGTGTAGCCACATAGTATTTATCCATATAAAGATTTAAGAACAAAACAAGATTTTATTACTGGATAAGTGAGTAATGATTGTGACTGGTCATTTAGGTCTGCATATAGTTAGGATAGTTATGTAAGTGAACCTAGCTTAGTGAGGGAAGGTGGCTGAGGGTGGTGGGAGGGCTGAGCCATCCAGACATCACTGCCATTATATGGTGGCCCAAAAAGGTTCTCATTTCCCAGTAGGACCCAGATAGTATGTGTGGTGCAAAGACAGCTGGCCACTACTGGTCACCGGCTTGAATTCTAAGTGATATTACATAAGGGTTAGATAGTAACTGAGGGTTTTTTTGTAACCTAGAGGAATTGTAAATCTGAGAGAGAGTCATGTGTTAAAATACTTTCAATCTCACACATCTGTATTACTTTTCATTTTATTGCATATTAGATCAAAGTCCATCCTTCTGCAATCGTATCCTTTTACTCTTGTTGGTTTGCACACTCTGATATCACAAATCTCCCTGTGAAATGGCAGGAAAACTCCGAGCACTCTGTGAAGAACTTGGAAAGGGTTGAGACCTTTGTAAATATTTGTGAGTAAAACAGAATATATAGAGGTAAGGTCATACGTGTTATCACGTTCATGACCAATTTGTCTTCAAGAAGCCTGATTTCTGTTATTCACGTTTGGTACTTTTGCTGCTCATGCACTTACCAGTGTTTATTCTGAATGTTGTAAGTGAGGTGTGCAACATTATGCCAAAGATTTGCTAGACAATGATGAATGTACCCACCCTCATTTTGCATTTTTGTTAAATTTAAGCAATAAATTGCTTTTAATTGCAGAACACAAATCAATAATTTGAATTCTGTAAGGATTAAGAGAACTATCAACCTATAAAATATACTATCTGCCCTGCTCTTCATCATATTGGCCCTTTGTAGGTCTTCAGCTCATATCTTCATTCATATCCTAAGCCACTAACAACAATGTATATTTAATGAGAGAACCTGTACTTGCTTGTACATAAACGTGTTCATTCATTTTGTCACGTGGACCATGACAGGGAGCAATGAGCATGGCTTGTGTGATGCTGAAAAAGGGGTCAGTATCTGATAATGGAGTAAGAAGGAATTGATCTGCATCAAGTACCAGGAAACAAATGATAGCTATCTCCCATCAGATCACTGCACTTCAGACCACATCAGTGCTCTTCCCTTTTTCTAGATCCATTGAAATAGTCACTATATAAAACTGTGAAAGTTGCCTGAATATCTGAAGCTTCCTCTGAATTATTTTGCACATCTGTACATTTCTACACAAAAAATGTATAACCATACCCATGATATAGTTTGTTGCACAATTTATCGGATGCTGGAATATTCTAACATTATGACATATATATTGTTATTGCAAAAACCTGACATAGATTTTCAGTAGTAACACTAATGTAGAGTGAAGGGTATTGCATTCCCAAGTTGTTATTGTTTGAATGAGACATTAATGCAGACTACTAGCTGCCTTAGCTGACTGTCATTTTAGATGTATGTTGTATATTGCTGCCTTTTTAAGCTATTAGTTGAAATTATGCTGTTTGTTCTTAAAGTAATGAACCAAGACTGTACATTATTTGTAAAATTTACATATGTGGAACAAAATCCTTCTACATTAGCATTCCTGTTACCATTGGTTACATTAAACTATATTCACAGCTCTGCAGAGTTTCACCTTACTACAAAGACAATGTTCAGATAATGATTTCCTTCAGTGTTCTTAAAATAAAATAGTCTGATTTCACTACAATCCATGATCAAGCCCATATGCAATTAAATAAAACTGTCATTGAATTTGCTGCCAATAAGGGCAATAAGAAAAAATGAATTCATAAAACATAATGAGGTTATGCACACATTTTATGAATATTATTAAGAAATAACATGCGTCTTGCAGTGGGAGAGAGAAAACCAATCCCCAATATTTTCTTCTTTCCTAACATTCTGTTCCCAGTTAAACATACATGTTGTGCTTCATCAGTCCTAAAAAAAAATTAACACAGAACAATTCAATATGTTAGCAAACCCAGTAGAAACCTTAAGTAAAAAGCTGCCACAGCAATCCTTTGAATTAAGTTTACAGCATTATGAACACCTTGATTGTCACATGATGCAAATCTTTGAATAGTTGATTGATGTATAATTTCAGCTACACAGTACAAAATCTGAAATTTGTATTAATTTAACCATTAATTTAATCATATGAAAATGAACCAGTGAAAGTAACAGAATTTTTTATCAAGAAGAAAATGCTGTATGTTGCTTCCAAATGATCATTTTTTGATTTGAATCATGTAAAGCCTGTTCACCTTCACTGTTTCATGATAGTGATCTTTGCCTAGTTGAATACTGTATTTATTCAGCTACATGAAGTACCATATCTGACTGCTGCATTATCAGAACTGCAAAAATGCACTAGCAAAAGCAAGGCATTCCTCTTTTTATCAAGAGCAAAATGCTACCTATAGTTAAAAGCTGCTGCAACAAATACAGCTGTAAGCAAAAATGATAATACTGTGGAAAACCTTGCCTATCTCATGCCTCTGGTATTTCTGATGCAAAATACTGCACTTTCAAACATGCAAACTACAGTATTATGGGTCAGTAACACACAGCATTTGGAGGCTATATTAATTTTACCATATGCATGCTTGTAAAAAGTTGACCAGAGAAAGCAACATAAAGCATTATGGTTTTAATTATGGCAAAAAACATAGTTGCCTTCTAACTTCTCTTACCTGTTCTTATCAGTCTAAACAGCATTCATTCTGTATGTATACCTCAGTAATAGTTCCTGGGTTACAGTTTTATACACTTCAACATATTATACCTGGCGCAAGTTTTAATTAGATCCAACATTATCTCATTAGTACAGGATCTCCGTTTGTGTATCAGGAATAATTTATCATGTGAGAGCTAATAAAATCATACCCCTGGTGTGTAGGCTTTGACAGTCACAATATTGTGATACCTGGTAGTTAAATGTAATTGATAAATTGGAAAATGTTTCATTTTATTTTCTTGACTACAAATATCCTTTTGTATAGTGTTTACATGGAAGTAAAATGTTTTATTTCTGAAAAAAAAACAGTTGTGAGCAAAGCATTATGGCCCCAATACTTTGGCAATTGTTCTCTGATACCCATTTATGAAAAGTAACAGAATGTAGGCAAGATGAACACTCCACAGGCACAAATACAGAATGAGCAGTTTTGCAGTAACAGCAACTGTATGCTGTGATTCTTTTGCATTTGTATGCCTTATTATTTTTTGTACCTGCAGATATATGATGCAGTGTTTGCATGTGGCTGTAGAAGTTTGCATTTTCTTACTTCACTGTTCATTTTTTAATAAGGAAATGTTTTCTGCAGGAATAAAATATACTCATTGGGAAGCAAAGTACAACATTATGGCATTGCTGCATAACCTCTGTTCTCTGTGGCTTTACAGCAAGAAGTGTTAACCAAATATAGGTAAGAGGAATACTTAACTTCATTTTACATGACTGCAAATAATACATTTGTTGTAGTAGTTTACAAATGGGTGTTGCAGTACTGTGGAACACCTTGACTGTTGCATGATGCTAGCCTTTGAGCAATTGAATGCTATATTCATTTAGCCTCACAAAGGAAATTTAGAAGCAGAAATATATAGCATCTGGGGTTGTTTTAATGTAAACAATACGCAGATGACTCAACCATCATCTGCTCAGCCCAGTCCCTACCTAAACTGCAAAAAGTCACACAGGAAGCCTTTTCCTCTGTTGAAACATGGTTATCCGATGCCCAATTAATACTCAACCCAAACAAAACTAAACTACTCATCTTCCAACCCACCAAACATACTCAAAACAACTCTCACTTTAACATCACAGTAAAAGACAACACCACTATATACCCAACTGAACACACCAAATTGCTAGGAGTGGAAATAGACAATAAACTAAAATTTGACATTCACATATCCATGACCATAAAAAAGTCCACAAAAAACTAGGAGCATTATACAGAAATAAACAATTTATCACCAAAGCAGCAAAGATTTCAATAGCAAATTCCCACCTTATCTCCACCCTACTTTATGCCTCTCCAGTATATACTAAGGCAACGTGATCTAAACAAGCTAGAGACCTGCTACAACAAAATCACCAAATTCACCACAGGGGCATCCTACCGTAGTCACCACTGTCTCTCACTTGCTGAACTGGGCTGGCTTGAACTCCCTCACCTCCTTCAGTGGTATCAACTCTCACTCGCCCACAAACTAGTAAACTATCCACTAAATGTCCCATCCCTCCAGAATCTACTCCAACCCTATCGCACCACCAGACCACTAAGATCCAGCAACAAAAATCACTTGCAGATCACTAAAGCCAATAACTCTGCTGGTGAAGCACTATTCTCTTGTGCCATAGCCAAATTATGGAACTCACTCCCACCCACAATTACCTCCGTACCATCATGCACCAACTTCAAAACTTTATTAAAAGCGCACCTAAAACATGCTGGCTATGCCCTTGCAACTCCCACTCTAATATCATCCACCCCATCCATCTACTACCTTTCTTTCACCTCCACTAACTACCTTGATGATAGCAAGCTCAGATGCTCATAAGCCTGGTACTTATTATACAGCAGGAACTTCTCATTGTTACATTTGTTAATGCCTGTTATGTACTTCACAGATAAAGATTCTAGTTGTCTACTGATGTACTATGTTCTTCATCTGTAAATATGTTGTAAGTAATTTCTATGTTAAATTGTTAATCACTATGTAATCCAATGTAACTACTGTCTGTTTATTTTACTGTGGAACTTTTCTCCCCGGGCCTCCGCTGAAAATGGACCCACGTCCAGTCGGACACTCCCGGTCAACAAATTTAAATAAATAAATAAATAAACATGCAAATATTTTATGCAAACAATTATCAGTTAGAAACAAAGTGTACCATGTTGACCTTAATGCTTTGACAAGAGCTGTTCTCTGATAACTGATAGTGAGAAATAATGGCCAGATATTCATCACAGGTAGCCAAATATAGATGATGATGCTCTACATTTGCAAGCTATCTCAAAAGTGAATGCCCCCTCCTCATTCCATGACTTTGAATGTAACACTGCTATATTGCTTATGCATAACATAGAGGGTTATGATTGGGTCTCTGATCATAACTACATTATTTTATGTTCAAGATATCAATGCCAAAAAAAAAACTCACCTCAAGAGTGAAGCTTGAGAGTTAAATCTTGGCATCTATGTTTTGAACACATGATGAGGGGTTACAGCTGGGGACCCAATCATAATTATTTAAAGTCTATAGAGCTTTATCTACTCAATGTACAACTAGTTACAGCAAAAAAGAAAAACAAAGAGTAAAATGCTTTACCAGCTTTGAAACCCAATATTAACAGTGTGTATAAAGGTGCTTAACAATTGTTAAGCACCTTTCAAAGTGTTGTAAATATCCAGTATCACACTAGAGTAGTGCTCAACGAGGTTGATTTTTCCCAGATATTGGAGTGTAATCACATCTCTCCATGCACTACAATATGATTAATACGTCCATCTGAGATTTCAGGGCAAGGAGTGTTAGTTTTGTTTTTCCAGCATGCCGTTTCTCATGTTTCCTCTCATTAAATGACAGGTCATGCTGTCAGGGAAACTATCCTAAATAATGCCATGAATAAGGAATTACTGGTACAAAATAGAAATAGACTATTTTTAATTAAAGTTATTATTTTTTTGTTTGTTTTTACAAACACTCTCCAAAGCACTACAAAACTGATGAATATGATTTAACCCAGACTCAGCTTTTCATGCATAAAAAGTTGTTAAGGGCTCCATTGTGGCAAACCTAATTATATAAAGCAATAACAAAGTATAGAGCTGTTTGTTAGCACTACTGAGCATGATACTGAAAGCAATGTAAATGAAAAATTTCTCTCCACGACTGCATATTACCTTTAGATATTAGACAACAGACAATGAATGAATGAATGATGTATCTCACTGTCTATTTCTGTAGACTTATGAATGCTTATAATCAACTGTTCCTTTTTAAATTCTGCTTGCTGCTTCATTTTTCAAAACTGCCTATTACTTTTCTATTCCAAGTATTTCATGTATTGGAGAATGAATGTCATTGTCCATTGTGCACAATGTATTGTTTCTCAGGCCACATCCTACTCCTACCACGACTACCTTCCCTTCACTGTATTACACTATAATGTAACATGATCGCTGCTCTTCACACCAACATTCAGCACTGGCACATGCTTGCTAATTACTCTGCTACAACATAGTTAAATTGTTCATCTGAGTATATCACTTCATGATAGCTGTATAGCTATCAGATATACATTCACAATGTCTTGTGGAGGAGGACAAAGTACAAGGTTTGAGCTTGACTTCCAGCCAATGCCTGTTTGGAGTTTACGTGTTCTCCCTGTGTTTTTGTGGAGTTTTTCTTGCCTCACAAAAACATGCTGAATGTTTCCATCTCAAACTCACTCAAGAATGGAGCTTTGGGCAGCAGCACAGCCTCTAGATGGTGCCCTATAGGGGGAAAAGATGTATAGACCAACCACTTTGGACATCTACTGTAGTACACAGTATCTTCAATATAAGTGAACACAGATCATAGATTATGCTCTGTGGCAGAGACAATACTTGGTAGTGTAAAAATATGGCTCCAAGTGATAAGGTCATGTTAATTAATGTCACCAAAATGGGTACGAGTATTCGTCTGTGATAAGTGGGTTGAGGACTCTGCCTACTCCAACCTATACCAGGGACCCATGCTAAGGGTGTGAGAGGTTTATGTGCCCCTGTTGGCCAGTATGTGCCTGCCATAAAGCACAGATTTTACATGCCCTTATTGGCCAGTATGTGCCTGCCATAAAGCACAGCAGCCCTGGGTCAATAAGGTACTGGCTGGTTCAGTTGCCCAGCATGGGTTACCTGTTATAGCTCTGTTCAGTAAAACCTAGACCCAAAACCAATCAACCTGCCAAACATGAACTAAGAATTGCTGCACTCAGTGTAGGTCCACTGACAGGATACAGCTTGGAAGTGGATGACATGATGGTAAGGAGGAGGCTGATCATCTTATGTATTAAACAGAATGGATGGAAGGGCAGTGCAACAAAGCCACTTGGATTTAGATCCAGAATCTACTACTCAGGAGGAAGACAGGCTAGAATTTGTGTGTGAATTCGTGAGGGGAAGGCTTCAGAAGACAGTGAGGGATATCATCAGAATTATTGACAGACTCATGGCAATCAAACTCCAACTTAATGATAGGAAAGTATTCATAATCTCAGCCTATGCAACATAACAGGGTAGCGATAGTGAAGAAAAGAGTGCATTCAGACAGAAGTTGTAAGACCTACTAGATAAAGCAGGACAACATGAACTGGTGCTGATAATGAGTGATTTGAATGCACATATCACAACAGACAAAACAGGATATGAGGAGTGCCTAGGTCCACATGGAAGGGACAACAGAAATTAAGAAGGAGAGGCCATTCTAGACTTCTATCTGTCAAATGGTTTAATAGTAGCCAAAACATGGTTCAGGAGAGTCAGTCAAAATATCACACACAAGAGTGGCCAACGTGCAATTCAGGTAGACTTCCTCATAGTAAGGAAAGGGCACTTGGGTAGAATCATCAATTGCAAAGTCATCCTCAGTGACACAGTTGGCCCACAACAAAAAACACAGGTTTCCACAATCAGCTGCAAGAAGTGGTCAGAGAAGGCTCTAAGGTCAAAAGAGAGCAGGCTGATGGCTTGGAAGTTAACTGGTACGAAAGTGCAATAGTTCAAAGGATTAACCAGGGCTCTAGCACCTCAAGAAGAACAGGGTATAAGTGGAGTTGAAGAAGAATGGCAGCATCTTAAGACAGTATGTGTAAGGACTACAGAATAGATACGCGGCTGAGCCAAGTATGGAAATGCAGTACATAAGGAAAGCTGGTGGCAGAATGCAGAAGTCCAAGAAGCCATCAAAAGAAAGGAGTGCAAGAAACAGTAGGAGATAGAAAAGATGGACCATGCTAGGAAGGAATACTAATTGGCTAACAAAGAGGCCATGAAAGGAGTTGGCACACTACCAGTTTCTGGAATGTAACTTGTTTGTTGGTCAATTGCACTTCTGTTGGCTGTAGTATAAATTGGATTCAGACCGGCTGAATCCAGTGCTGGTTGTGGTTTGACCACTAAAATAAATCAGGACAGTTTTCTTTGGAAAAGCTTTGACCCCCCCCCCCATATCCTTGTGGCAGGAGAGTACAGTAGGACTATTTAATTTAAGGTTATTTATTTCAGCTCTCAGCTTGTACTCGCTTATTGGCTCAGGGCTCATTTGGAGCATTTTCATTGGTTCAGGGCTCACTCTGAGCATTTTCATTGGTTTCTTTGTATTAGCTCCTTTGCTGTAGAGTGCACATAGCTCACCATCATGCACCGCTGTGCATAGAGGATAACCATTGGCCGTTATAGATGTAAAAGCACCAATAGTCTTATTTTCCCATAGGAGTGGCTGCTATCTAGCAGAACAGCTCTTGAACAGCTCTCAACTGTTCAGTGAACCACCCAGCAGAGATTTTACCTCGTTCCTATCAGCATCAGGCCCCATAGATCCCAATATTTTTATAGATCTTCTACTGTAAACCACATAGGTTAGACCCCCTAAAATAGCTCCCTGTATGTTACCCACATCTTTTTCTCCTTATCTGCAGTGATACCTGGTTCAAACCTTGCATTATGGACTGTCTGTTCCTCTCTGTTTCTCCTGCCAACCTGGCGACATGGGTTTTTTGAGACAGTGTAGCAGCTGCCTCATGTACACTGACAACCCCTTACCCCTAAATCACTCAAGTAAAATTTGTGAGAGGTGCTCCTGCATTATAAATCTGGAATCACTGGTCTTTTGCACAGAACAGCAACACTAAACAGATTGACAGTGAAGCCACCACAACTCCTACTTTAATGTGCACCCAACACGTGAACCTTCATATGCGGAGTTACTCTCCAGAAACCTACCTAAACACAAGAGACCTCCAAAACACAAACATGCTACACCCAACACAACACTCAGTGCATCCAATAGACATAAAAACACTAGAACTAGTGTCTCACCAAAAAAGCCCTTAAGGCAATGCACTCCTCTTCTTCTTCTTTCGGCTGCTCCCATTAGGGGTCGCCACAGGGGATGATCTGTTTCCATTTCTTCCTGTCCCCTGCATCTTGCTCTGTCACACCAACCACCTGCATGTCTTCTCTCACCACATCCATAAACATTATCTTAGACCGTCCTCTTTTCCCGTCACCTGGTAGCTTCATCCTTAGCATCTTTTTCCCAATGTACTCTGCATCCCTCCTCAGCACATATCCAAACCAATGTAATCTTGCCTCTCAAGCTTTGTCTCCAAACCTTCCAAGCTGGGCTGACCCTCTAATATACTTATTCCTAATCCTGTCCACCCTCATCACACCCAGTGCAAATCTTAACATCTTTAACTCTGCCACGTCCAGCTCTGCCTCCTGCCTTTTTGTTAATGCCACTGTCCCCAACCCATATAACATAGCTGGTCTCACTTCCCTCTTGTATACCTTCCCTTAAGGCAATGCACAAATTTTACAAATGTTTTAGTTACAGGTGACTCTACAGTGAGACACACAAATGTCACACTCACCAGGTTAAACAAGGAAAATGTTACAGCCAGCTTTCTGCATACCTCTCAACTGTCCAGGTTTTTGAAGAATGTTCAGATTTTTGTCTCATATTTTTGGTCAGTTCCTTATAAAATGTGTGGTTTTCTGGCAGATCACTGGGAGGATCTGAGGAATAAAGTCACTAAATAATGACATACATTTGAGTTTCACACTTCAAATCCTTCAGAAAATGTATGCTAATACAAATCCTACTACTCTAGTAACTTCTAAGTTTCTAAGAACAATATTTAAAATGTGCCCTTATTTTTGGGCCTTTGTCCCCCAGTTTTCTCAGGCTTTGTCCAGACTTCTTGCACTAAGAGTTTGAGAGGTATGGCTGTCTGTCTGGTGCAAGGATTTGTCAGATCACACATGCACTCAAGCCTCTCAACAACAAGTACAGTTATGACTCCATCATTATTCATGTTGGTGTGAATGACTTGAGATGTACCTCTCTGGACTATATAAAGAGAGACATGATTGAGCTCTCTGAATATGTATCCCAGGCAAGTATGTCCCTACCTTTTTACCCTCATCAAGGATGATACCACTATATAAACAGAAAATGTTTGACTTCAATAATCGGCTTAATTTCTGGTGTCATTCTAAAGGGATCCAGTTCCTGTCAGCCTGGGATGACATGGTTGAAAGACCGCACTGCTTTTCAAGAGGTGGTATTCACCTGGCCCCTTTAGGCTTATGGTTGCTGGCTAAGGCACTTGCCTCACCCATAATGCTTTTTTATGGAAGGTCACAACAACAAAATTTCTGACTTGAAGATATCAAACATGAAACTAAAGGTCCTGCTGCTAAATGCTATGCATTTAAATAAGAAACTGCACTCTCTGGAAGCACACCTCTCATTGGAAGATGTTGATGTCTGAGCAGTCACAGACACCTGGTCCAAGGCAAAGAAGTTACCCCAGCCTTGCAAGGCTACAATGCCTTCCACATTTTCAGACCACAAATTGAAGGTGTGAGAACCAAAGGAAGTGGAATATCTATCTTCATTGATGATAGTTACTCCTCTAGCCTGGTTAGACAAGATAACTCTACAGAGTTACTCCAAGTGCAAATTACCATTGGTAAGACCCCCCCCCCTTCTTGTCATCATCATTTACAGGCAGGGGCGGCTCGTGCTATAGGACTGCAGGACTGCAGCCCCCCACCTGTAGAAAAGAAAGACAAAAATTTAAAAAAAAAATCATGAGTACCAGAACTCCACGCATGGAGTTCCTGGTACTCACAGAACTACAGACTGCTGTGTTAGGCAGTCCGGATACAGGAGAAAGGCATCTCTGCCCTGCAGCCCCAGAAGTCTGTGCGGTGATGACTGCACAGAAGAGAAGGAAACTGGACTGCATCATCTGCAGGCTGGAGCCTCCAGCCTATTCTCACAGAGCCAGAAACCAGCCGTTAGCTTGCGCAGGCTGAAGCGAGGAGCTTGCTTTCACGGGGACAACTGGATTATTAGTGTGGAACACAGGAAGACTGCTTTCCGGGGGAACAACTGGATTACCTACCGGAGAGCTTATGCAAGACTGGATCAGGGTATGTGTGTGTGTGTGTAAATTGCCCCACTTGCTATATGGTGGTGGGTAGAGAATACTCAGGCTTGAACACTGTACTTTGGGTGCAAATGGCAAGGGCCTGAATTCTTTACCCACCACCATTTGCAAAAAAAATTTGCAGATGTTTGCCTCATATTTGTTCTATTCCTCATAAAATCTGTGGTTTCTGTGTGTTTGTTTTTCCTTGCAAAGTCAAAAGTGCTGTGGTGCACTGGTAGCATTGTTGCCTGACAGATACAGGTTCTCTGGTTTGATTCTTGGTTGGAGTGCCTTCAGTGTGGAGTCTGCATATTCTCCCATCTTACAAAGAACATGTGTGTGGATGTTTCTCACTGCTCTGCTGAAAATTGGCTTTTGTCCCAAGTCAGACTTTCTTGGTTAATAAATGTTAAATAAAAATAACAAGCATTTGAATTTCAGACTTCATATTCTTCAGAAAGTACATGGTAACACAAAACCTTTTATTCTAGCAATTTTCTAAGTTTATAACATGGATATTTGAAATTTGTCCCTATTTTGGGACTGTATTCCCCGATTATTGGCTTTGTTCAGGTGTTTTGTGCTAAGAGGTTGACAGCTATGGTGAGAACTGAATTCACTAAATGGTAGCCATTTAAGTTTCAGTCTTCCTCTCTTTCACAAAACAGATGATTTGGCATAGTGGTATGTTACTCTAACTGTTTTGCACAGGTTCCCCTGGGTTCAAGACTTGGCAATTAAATGTATGGTGACAACACAGCATTTTATTCTAGCAACTTTCCAACATTATACAAGCAATGTTTAAAATGTGTCCCTGGTTTTTGGGCGTTTGTCCCCCCCCCATAAATGTTGGCTTTTTCCAGATTTCTTGTGCTGTAAAGTTCAGAAGTACAGCTGAGTGTCAAATAGATTTTACAAGGAGCTGAGATCTGCAGGGGAACAAAAGATTAGTGCTGCTTATGCTGAGTCAGCTTGCATTGTTAATAGCACAACAGGTAATGTACTTGCTTTTAATACAGAAGGCTGTGGGTTCTACTCCCACAGTAGGTAGATGCATTGCTGATACTGTGCTGTGTTGTAAAGGGGGTGGATGTTGCAGTCCTTTTTGGCGAAGATACCTAGTAACTATGAACCTATCAGTTTACCATCCATTCCCTATTGCGATATTACTAGCTTATCACTTTTTTAATGCAACATAGGCAATTTATTCCTCAAGGGCAACAGGCACTTTATTTGTAGAGGAAACAATGACATATAAAGTTGTTTGCTAGCAGCTACCTCTTCATTAGTTACAGATTTCTTTAATGTGGAATTTAGATGACGTTTACTTCTTCAGAGATTGTGCATATCTACTGATACTGGTGGATTGTAGAAGTTTGAGTAGACTTTTTTGTGATGGAAATGTTCTGAATTGGGCAGTTTTGTCATTAATGGTGCATGCATTTTGTTTCATTGTTTACTGGAAAAATGTTCAAAACAATAAATTTAAAAATGCCTTCTAACAACTGTACTGTATTGTACAAGGAATATAATTTAATACAATCAGGAAGGTGTTTCAAAGAGCACGTGTATGTTTCGTGTTCAAGGGGCCTATGATTTGAAAACAGCCCAAAGTTAATCTTTATCTGCCACTGGCAAAATGCATTTTCTTTGAATGTAGGTTTCAATGCTGTTTCAATGAATGTGAGTTTCAAGGCCAGAGAAATTTTAATGCTAAGTCTATTTTCATTGTGAGACTGCATTGCTTTGTTTAGCAGATATCTATTAGTTTGTACTGTAAAATGCAAAATAAAACTTTCAAATGAAATCCAAATCATCGCAGAAGTAAAGCAGTATGCACATTACAGTGTTTATGATAAATGGGGCGAAATAACCAAGGAATGGGACATTGGAATGGCTCCAGGGAGGAGTCTCCATTCAACCATGATTTTGTGAGGGGGGGAAGGGCAGCAAACTCAAAGATGGCCCCAGATGAACTATACCTCTCAAATGTCCAGATTTTTGCAGAATTAATAGACTTTTGTTTCTTATTTTTAGTTTGTTCCTCATAAAAGTTGTAGTTTTCTGGCAAATCGTTCAGGAATGAAGTCACTAAATAATGACAGACATTGAGTTTCAGATGTCATAACCTTCAGAAAAATGCATGCTAAAGTAAGATCTGTTATTCTGTTAACTGACTTAAGTTTATACAAGAGCAATTTTTAGTACTGTTTGTATGTTCCCCCAGTATATTTGGCCTTGTCCAGATTTCCTGCATTAAGAGGTTGAAAGGTATGTGCAAATAAATTGCTTTATAGAATTAGGAATATCCAAACCTCTCAACTGCCCCCAATTTTGGCTCAAAATGTTGCTCTCCCCCTAATAATCCCTCTGCAAAATGGCAATTTTGGAAGAAAACGTGGAGGGTTTACAATTATAAATAGCTGTAATGATCAGAGTTATAGATTACTTTTATTTCAGAAATGCATGTGGATGCTCTTATTTTGTCAGCTGCTCAAGTTAACAGTACTAATATTAAAAAGGTGTCGCTTCTTTGACAGGTTCTCAGCTGTGTATTGTGTGGCAATTTTATATTTTTGCATCACATTTTTGGTCTGTTTTTCATAACATTGTGGGTTTCTGGCAAATTAGTGGCAAATCATTAAAGCTTGAAGTTAGAAAATAATGGCAGACATTTGAGTCTCAGATTTCATACCCTTCAGAAAATTCATACTAATGCAAAACCTACTACTTTCCAAGTTTATAAGAGCAATATTTAAAAATTATCCTTATTTTTGGGCCTGTGTCCCAATTCTATGTATGGCTTTGTCCAGATTTCTTGCTCTGAGGTTGTGAGATATGAGTGTCAGAGCCATCACTGTCAGCCATAGGTAGGTACTAGGCTATCGGCCCAAGGGCCTACGTAAGCCTAGTCAACAAGGTTCCCTGGCTTATGCCACCCAAAAAAGTTATTTTCCTGTGCCACTGTCAAGCAGAGACACAGAAGTGATCCCCGAGGTGTATTTCCTATTTCCCATCCACTCATCAAGATTTTTCTTGAAGAGTGCTAATGAAGAACTTTGCTTGACATAGTTGGATAGCCTGTTCCAGAGTATGGAAAGTCTCTGGGACAGGAATCTATCCCTATAGCATGTCCTGTTTATTGTGGTGACAAGGTTTAGGTCCCTAGAGGGTGTAGCTCAGAGGGATTGGAATTTTTTAGGTGTAGCATGTCCAACAGCTCTGGGTTTGACATAGGTTTATATGTTAGGCAGAGATCACCTCGGAGTAGGCGATATGCTACAGAGTAAAGCTACACCCCACTCCCCATTGTAGTGGCTCTGGATGTGTCCAAGCAAGGCAAGGAGCAGTTATGCAGTGTAAGTGTACAGAGTATTCCCCCATCCAAGGTAGACCACAAGTACTACCATAGCTTTTCATCTGTCCTTGATTTTGCAGAATGTTTTGGTTTTCTGTCATATTTTTATACTGTTGATTTATACTTCATATTATTCAGAAAATGCATGCTGTCGCAGTGCCCTATTGCTCTGTGTTTAAGTAGCAATGCTTTAATGACCATCAGTTAAGCTTGTTGGAGATTGTAAGATGCAAGTAAGCTTTAATAAGCATACTGCTAAAGAATTACCAGTAATGAAAGCCTTTTCGTTGTTGCCATGCAAAGAATATCTACATAACTAGATAACGTATAAGCCTTAGGTACTGAAATACATATGACAGTATTTGTAATAAAGGGCAGGATTACAGTATTTTCAGAAGCTCATTACATTTGTTAGAGACTTGCAGTCATCTTTGCAGGCTTTACCCGTAAACTAAACAGAATGCCAATCTATCATGTGTGGTCCATAACTTGTGCAGTAATCCTTTAAGCAGTTTATCTTGAGCTTGTTTCTTGTTTGCTGTTCATTTTCTACATTGATCATGTCTTCCCCATGAAACAAGTAGATAGTTGTTGTCAGGCAGCAGGTCTTTTTTTGGATAAGAAACATTTTTAAAAGTGTACCCCCACTTTCAGCATGTTACTTGGCAATTTTATAAGGCTGAATATAAATTATAATTAGAACTGCAGTGCAAGGAGAAGTGGTTTGAGTTGAGTGCTGCTTGTTTTTTTTTTATATATACTTGATTTTGACTGGCATTCCAGTAATGTATTTAAAAAGTAATTTATTTTTTCATGCATCACAACCTTTGTGTTTCCTTCTGGATATTAAGTAAGTTGTCATGTAGCCAATACATTGAAATATTTTTTTCTTCTACACTTCATTTTGTCTTGATTGAACTTTCGTAATGATGGTTTGGCACTCAGGGCAACGTATTTAATTAAAATTCCAGTTGATGTGGTTTTGAGCATAGCCCCGCCCCTTTCTAGTTGACCACACCCCTCCCCATTGGCCCCACCCATTCAGCTGTCTCTTGCAGCCCCTCTTTAATTTGAAGTCACCAGCCGCCACTGTTTACAGGTCCCCTTCCATGAACCATGATGCCTAAACAGCTTACATAGATCTACATAGGACAATCAAAGTACAACATAACACCCTAGTCATAGGTGATTTCAACTACCCCTCCATTATTTGGAAAACTTATATGAGCCCAAACTCATTCACAGAAAAGTTCATGGACTTTGTTATCTCAAATTCCCTGGAAGAGATAGTCCACCACCCCACAAGGGGCTCTAATATTCTTGACCTGGTCCTCACTAATATGAGTGAGAGATGCTTCCCCTCAAGTGTAGGACCCGCCCTGGTAAATCTGACCATAAAGCAATCACTTTGCAAGCAGCAATAGCACCAGAACTCCCCAAAGGAGAGGTCAGGCTAAAACCCTTCACCAAAGCGAACTATACCCTCCTGAGGAATAGTATAATCAACTTCCAAGCTCTAGTTTCTACAGATGCCATTGACAGCTATACTAAGGTATACACTGATGCCCTGTTTAAACATATACACAAATGTATAGACAGAGCTCTGCCCGATAGGATTAAAGCAAGATCCTCACAAAAAACAAACCACCTTGGTGGATGTCTAGCATTAATAGATTATACAATAAATGAAAGAAGATGCTGTCTAAAAATACAGAATAAAGTAGAATAATGCCATCAAATATCCAGGCTTCAGGCAAAACACCACTTTACTGCAGAATAAGAAGTAAGCGCTTTCACGACCATACAGATCACTTCATCAGACTAGTTTAGTAGCAACATAACACAGTAATTTAAAGCACTCCCTATCCAATCAGCAGACTCTAACATTTTTTTTTTTTAGAACAATAAGTTATTAAAGAGACATCTATGCCAGCATAGACATGTATATACAGAGCGAGTACTATCTAATAAACAGGGCACATATATGTGTAAGAATTTCTCAGCGTGTAAATATATCTATAATGGGTCTCTCTATAGACACCCTACTGGCAGTTTCAAAATAGAACCTAGTTTTTAATCAAATTGTAGAACTAGTAACTTAGTATACTTTTGTTTTTGAACTATCTGTCACTTTTTTATATTGGTAAGTCTAATCTACCTTTTAAGGATAGAATATTAAAACATTGCAGGAACACAAGGAATTATAGGGAGAATAATGCATTGGCACAACACGAATATTGAATTTGCCCAGCTATGATGAGTCTCTTCCTGAACTGCTTATGAGATGGCAGAGTCTAAATTTGCATTTCAGCAGTGAATACATGCAACTTCTGATTGACTTTTTTATGTCAATAGAAAGACAACTGCAAGTTGGTATTAACACATTACAAAACAAAATATATGAGACCTTTTCTAGTGATGTCATAGGAGACACGCTAGATTCTTTGCATGCTAGCATTATCTCGGTTGAGAAAAGGTTACAATCAGTTAAAATTAAAAAAATAAATTGCAAAGAGATTTAGCTGATTTTAGAAATGGGGCTGTTTTCGTGGCAGAAGTCTAATAGAGCCACCTCAGTTAACTCAACCACTGTCAATCAACTTTCACAACCAGAGACTATATTGACGCATTCCATCCAATTGCATACACCCTCCACTGAGTTTAGACCAATGGAAGGCCTTCCATGAAGGAATCAGGAAATACAGCTAGATCTGTGAGGTGGAGCTAGAAGGAAGGATAACGGAGGAGCTGAAACTTGCTTGAACATTAATGCACAATCTAGCTCTAATAATTCTGATAGTCTCGTAGATTCTGTAGCTTTTTTAACAGCTGGGGACTCAGAACAGAACAGAACCATGGGTCCTGCAACTCCTTTCACCCTCTCAGCACCATTACTAATCAAAATGAGGTCCACAAGCAGGGGAAGGAGAGGCAAACAGCAACACTTAACTCCCATGGAGAACGTACAAATGAGAACTCATCGCAGATATGTGTAAACCTATGTAACAATGGTAATAGTAACCTCGTTTTTAATATTTCTGATATTCAATTAACGCGAACAAAAATTAACTTACTAAACAAAGGCCTTTCATTCATCCCTGCACAGAAGGCCAGTTTAGTTGATATGCTACGTGATTTGAAACTGTTTGGTTGAACTCTGACTCTACAAGCTATGTTTAAAGATAATACTGAACATGCTCAACTGTTTACCAAACCAAGTACATTCATATCTCCACCCAATGCCATGATTGATGCTTTTATTAATATTTGTGAAGAGAAAATACGGCATGAATATGAACATGGAGTTAAAGATAATTTTTACAATATGAGCGAAGATGATTATACTGCTTTATCAAAACTTAAAAAGATGCACTCTATAGTTATTAAACAAGCAGATAATGGTAGAGGGATAGTAATTCTTGGCTATGATTTATATATTAATCAGATGAAAGTACTATTGAATGACGTTAATTCTTATGCAAATGTGTCCAAAACAGTTGTTCATGCTATTATTGAAAGAGTCTCTTTCTACACTTTTGATATGCTTATGTCTAATATGATATCAGAAAGTTTTTTTAGATATTTTGAGGTTGAACACCCACTTATTCCCATACTATATGGCCTCCTGAAAATACATAAAAATCTGGAGTGCCTGTCAATGTGTCCTATTTTTTCTGGTGGAGGGTGGGTTACAGAGCCCCTTTCTATTTTTGTAGAAAAACATTTATACCCTATTTTAGATGGCTATGAAACCATATTTAAAGACATCAAGTCATTTTTAGAGCAATTGCCTAACCTGCAATTGGGATATTCCTAAATACAGTAAGCTACAGCATATTCTGGTGAGAAATTGCTTGTTAGGCCAACAGTAATGCACTGCTTCTTGTTCTGAAAGAATGTGTGGCCGCATAGTATGTAGCTATGATTTATACTGCTGTGCTGTACACACAAGGAAGTGGCTTGACTTTATAATATCTGTCCAGCTGCAGTGAGCTGTATTCTTAGATCAGACTGTAATAAAGCACAGCCATCCTCTAACCTTCAATCAAAAAACAGTGGTAGTCCAAAGGGCTTGAGTGAGGTCTGATATCCCACCTGTGACCCAGAGGGTGACAGAACTAACAACAGAGTATAAAGGATTACTTCAGATAAAATCACTTTAGCTATCAGATCTATGAGACTCAGTCTCCCTGATACCCTCCCTGTGGGAATAATGACACCTTGGTGAAGTTTCCAGTAGTTTATTCAGTTACGTAGGTAGATGAATGAGTGTTAAAACACAAATGCTGTTATTCTATCAACTTTCTAAGTTTAGAAGCGCAATATTTAAAATGTGTCCCTATTTTTGGGCCATTGTCCCTACATTATTTTAAGTTTTCTACAGATTTCTTGTGCTAAGAGGTTCAGATGTATGTTCTTCATGCATTTTCACATTGTTGGTAACTAAAGAACCCATTGTATTAGGTTAGCATAATGGTTAAGGTGTTTACCTTACAGACACAAGGTGCAGTGTTCAATACATGGGGTAACTGGCTAGGCTTAAAATGGCTCACAAGAGCACTTAGCCTAGTACTAATCTATGAACCTATGAACCTATAGTAACCCAATATCTTACATATGACTACTGGTTGGTGACACTAGATATCGAATCTTTGTTTACTGTGATCTCTAATGAATGAGGCATAGATAACATCAGAATGATTCTTAATGAACATCCGTCCTATAGCAATAACAGAGTTTGATTGATATGCACACTACTTGAAATCGTTTTAGAAAACAACGTTTTTGTTTTCAATCAGGAGTTTTATGTGCAGAAGGTTGGTGTAGCTATGGGCACAACTTGTGCTCATAGCTACACCAACCTGGCACTTGCTAAATGGGGAAAAAGAATATGTGCTGTCTTCCAGTGGCTTTTCTGAACATGTGATATGGTATGTATGCTTTGCTGATGATCTGTTTTTATTATGGAATGGCACTATGGATAGATTGGAAAGCTTCATAACATTTCTAGGAAATTCTACTAATTTTTGAAATTTAATTACAAATATTCTTCACTACATATCAATTTCCTAGATGTTACAATTAACAAGGCAGAGTTAAGTAAAGTGAAGACAAGCCTATATAGAAAGTCAGTTCAAAAAAACAACTTGTTACATAGGGAAAGCACACTGATTTTCCACTCACCAGGCTAAACAAGGAGAAAGTTACTGTCAGCTGCCTATCAGCTGGCAAGATCCACCATATAACGCACGCACTCAGGTCACTCCACAACGAGTGCAAATATGACTCTTTCATTGTCCATGTTGGTGTGAATGACCTGAGACGTAACTCCCTGGACTACATGAAAAGAGGCATGGAAGAGCTTTCCGATCTTGTAGCCCAGGTATGACCCTAGCCCTGAGTCGCATCCTGCCATCACCCAGAATGATACCACAGTACAAGGACAGAATGATTGACTTCAACAATTGGCTAAGCTTTTGGTGTCATTCTAAGGGAATCCAGTATCTGTCTGCCTGGGATGACATGATCGACAGACCACAATGCTTTGCCAGAGATGGCATGCACTGTCACCCTTGGGATTCCAGATAATGGCTAAGGCTCTTGCCACCCCTATAGTGCCTTTTTTAGGCAATGTTCAAATGACAAATTCACCACCGTAACAGATACAAGCAAGCAAAATCTCTGGGTAATACTACTCAGTGCTAGAAGTCTAAACCTCAAAATGCATTCACTCAAGGCACTCCTTAAAATGGAGAACATCGACATCTGTGCAGTGACAGAGACCTGGTTCAAGGATCCAGAGAGCACCCCTGCATTACCAGGCTATAATTCATACCACACCTTTCAGCCACCTAACCTGGACTGAAACACTAAAGGTGGAGGCGTGTCCATATTCATTAAGTATATCCACACCTCCAGGCTAGTTGCTCAGCATAATGCATCCAACATTATCCAAGTGCAACTAACTCTGGGCAAGACTACAATCCAAATTGTAACTTGCTACAGATCCCCCACCATGCCCTAGGATTCCCACTCCTCATTTCTTCATACACTGGAAAATATTAGGGTACAACCCAACACCCTAATAATGGGTGATTTCAACTACCCCACCATTAACTGGGAAAACTATTCATGTACCAACTATTTTGCTCAACATTTTCTGGAATTCATAAATTTCAACATCTTGGATCAACTTATCCACACACCCACTGGAGGCAGCAATATCCTAAACCTGGTCATTACCAACATGGGTGACCGGTGTTCCACACCAGAGTTTAATTTCTCATTGGTAAGATCCGACCACAAGCTAATCACCCTAGACATCCACATCCCACCCACATCCGCCATTAGGGAAACCACTGTAAAAATTTTCTCCAAAGCCAACTTCACACTTCTTAAGACAGAAGTGGCAAACTTCACGACACCCATGCAGACGGACAATAGAGGTACGACTGCTGAATCCTATACAAATGCACTTTATAAGCACTTACACGAGTGCATGGATCGTGCTATCCATAAAAGAACCAAGATGCTATCCTACAAAAAAAGGAAGCCAATCTGCTGGTCCTCTGTCATAAACAAACTCTACAACAGAAGAAAGAAACAGTTGCAAAAAAGAGTAAAATCCCATGATTGGAGGAACTCCCTGGTCAGCCTCAGTAAGAAGCTGAGATCCCTCATAAAATCCTCCAGGCTAGTTACAAAAACAAAATCGCCACTGATTCTAAAGACAACCACAAAGCATTCTATAGCTATGTCAAGAATCTCAATGGCAACACTCCGATCTGCTCTGAGTTACAGCACAATGGCACTAAATATACAGCACCAACTGATATTACCAACATCCTGGCAGATAGGTTCAGTGCTAAGTTTACCCCATCCCCTCCCCACCCTCTATAGGGCCCATCTCTGTACTGGAAGATTGCAAAGTTCCTGTAATCATGGCTGCACAGGTAAAAACCACACTCTCCAAAGCCAAGAACACAGCATCCATGGGACCTGACAACATCCCAGGCTGCATTCTACATGAACTAAAGAATGAACTGGCACCCCACCTTAGCACCATGTTCAATCATAGCCTCACCTCAGGCTTTGTGCCCACTGAATGGCACACACCGACAGTTATCCCACTCCACAAAGGGGGAGCCACCAGGGACCCCGGGAACTACCGCCCCATTAACCTAATGAGCCTGGTCTGCAAGGCCATGGAACGTATCATCATGAAACTTATAAACAAAGACATTGGTAATCTCCAAACTCTGGACACCACCCAGTTTGGGTTTGTAAAAGGCAGATCATGTCTCCTAAACCTGATAGACTTCTTTGAACCAGTCACCAAAGCAGTAGACGAGGGTAAGGTGGTTCATACAGCCTATCTTAGATCTCACCAAGGCTTTTGACACCATCCCCCACTCTGGAATTTTAGATAAACTCACTAAACTAGGTATAAATCCCTATGTTACAAGATGGGTTGCCAACTGGCTCACTGACAGAATCCACCCTTTGAAAGTAGCAGACTCCAAATCCAACTTCAGACCAGTAAAAAGTGGAGTACCACGGGGTTCAGTCCTGGGTCCCCTCCTGTTTGGTATCTACTTTCTTAAAATACGGGCGAACACAGAAGGTATTTGACTAATGAAGTTCACAGATGACTGCAAACTAGGAGACATAATCAAAACTCCTAACGATGTGGATATCCTACAAAAGTGCCTCACTGAAACAGATGCCTGGTGTCAAAGCCATGGCCTCAAGCTCAATGCCAAAAAGTGCATTGTCATCCCCTTTGGTAAAAACTCTGTGCCCATGAGCTACCACATAGGTGGCAGTTCACTTAACACCAAAAGTGTGATAAGAGACCTTGGGACACAAGTGGACAGTAGTCTCACCTTTGATAATCACATCACCACAGTAGTCAGGAAATCCTTCTACGTGTCACACCTCCTCACAAAAGGTTTCTCATCCAGGAAAAAAGTGGTCATTGTTCCCCTCTACTCATCACTCATTAGACCCATTATAGAGCACAATGTCCCTTTTAGTATGTACCTCACAAGACATCTACAATAACTGGAAAGGCCACAGAAATATCTCACAAAGAGGATTACCAGCGTCAAATAGATGCCCTACGCAGACCGTCTCAAAAAACTCCAGCTTTACTCCGTCGCATATTGCCTACTCAGAGATGATCTCTGCCTAACATACAAAGCTATGTCAAACCCAGAGCTGTTGGACATGCTCCACTTAAAGAAATCCCAATCCCTCTGAGCTCATGCTCTAGGGACCTAAACCTTGTCATCACAATAAACCGAACATGCTGGAGGGATAGATTCCTGTCCCAGATACTTCCCATACTCTGGAACAAACTACCTATCTATATCAAACAAAGCTCCACATTAGCACTCTTCAAGAAAAATCTTGATGATTGGATGGGAAATAGGAAATTCACCCCGGGGATCACCTCTGTGGCTCTGCTCAACAGAGGCACGGGAAAAAAAATTTCTTGGGAGACGAAAGCCAGGGTACCTTTTTGGCTAGGCTTATATAGGCTCTACGGCCAATAGCCTAGTACCTACCTATAAACCTATGAAAGCATGCATCCTAGGCATGTCCCACGCAATGTTTTGAAGGGACAATGCTATCAGATCATGCATTTACATAATGGCAACCACCAATTACAAATAGCTCTAAATGAGTTAAAATCTGATTTTTTACATAGGGGCTACAAGGAACATGAGATCAACTCTTGTATAAAAACAGCTTGGTGTGAGAGAGGAAATAAATGTAAACCTTATTTTGATGAGAAGGTGGCTGTCACTGATCAAACTGTGACTCAGATTGCACAGAAAACTACCCATATAAGGTTCCCCGTATCTTTTTCTAGCAATAAATATTCTGAAAACAATTGAGGAATTAAAAGGTACCATAGATGTGGTTTCCCACTTTACCTTCAAGAACAATAAGTCATTGAAGAGACATCTGTGCCAACATAGACAAGTATATACAGAGTGAGTACTATCTAATAAACAGGGCACATATATGTGTAAGAATTGCTCAGCATGTAAATATATCTATAATAAGGCTCTCTATAGACACCCTACTGGCAGTTTCAAAATAAAACCTAGTTTTTATGCAAATTGTAGAACTAGTAACTTAGTATACTTTTGTTTTTGTACTATCTGTCATGTTTTTTATATTGGTAAGACTAATTGACCTTTTAAGGATAGAATATTAGAACATTGCAGGGACATAAGGAATTATAGGGAGAATAATGCATTGGCACAACGTGTGTTATGTTTTGGTATTGAACACAGTTTTAAATTTATGGCTGTAGGGCTCATTCACATCAATATTAGAGGTAGCGATATTAAGAACTTCACTGAGACTGCTGAACAAAGATGGATTCTGATGTTGCATGCAGATAAATTACCAGGTCTCAATGGGGCCACCTCTTTGAAACCTTTTCTCAAGGAATGTCCCTTGAAACATTGAAATGTTTTAGGCTCTCAACAGCTTTTTATAGATTTTCATATTAACATTCTTTTCTAAACAGTCATGCTGTTTTTTACAATGTGTATAAGTTTAAATAAAAAAAAAATTAGTGTCTGCTGATTGTTTAGGGAGTGCTTTAAATTGCTGTGTTATGTTGCTACTAAACTAGTCTGATGAAGCGATCTGTATGGTCGTGAAAGCACTTACTTCTTATTCTGCAATAAAGTGGTGTTTTACCTGAAACCTGGATATTTGATGCCATTATTCTACTACTGTTGTTACATTTGTTTTTTTGACATCAAATAGTACTCTCCGGTTCTGTTTTTTTTTTTTTGCTATATCTCCCTAAACATCCCTAATAAAACTATCCTCCTAGGGGACGTAAACATAAACTGGCAAACCCTCGGTAATTCATACTCTCTTCATCACATAAATCCATATTGATTTACACAACTAATCTCTCAACCTATACATACAATTCAGCCTCGCTCCCCTAGCTCCCTGATAGACTGGATACTTGTTTCAAACCCCTGCAAATACCACAATCCTGAAACACTCCCTGACTCCCTAAGTGATCACTCACCAATAAAAAGTTTCAGGCATACTCACCATTCCTCTAAACCACATAGGCATACTACTTGTCATAAACTTTCCAGTTTTGACCCAGAAACATTTAAAACCCTTCTCTTTCAAGTGAATTGGAACTTCCTCACCCTGCTCCCACTAGATGAAGCAGTCAAATCCTTTAACTCAATCTTTCTTAACATCTTGAACTCATTAGCCCCACCCAGAAAAATCTGGATAAAAACTAAGATATCCCTCTGGCTATCAAAAACTATTTGCACCCTTATGAAAACCAGAGATAGGGCTTGGAAAATATGAGTACAATCTAAACTCTCCACTGACTTACAAAGGTACAAAGAACTTAGAAGTCAAACAAAAAAAAAAAATCATCATTAAAGAAAAAAAAAGATTTCTACTATAACCCTCCAACAATATTAAAATCTGATCCACAAAAATTCTGGAATGCTATAAATGAAATACTTCATCCTGGAAACCAACTTCACCAAATCCATGTCCATGGAGCTCACCCATCTAACACATTCAACACTTATTTTATAGAATCTAAATCCAAACTATTTAATCCCAAACCCACAAACTCCAATCCTCCAGACTTCCCCAAACCTTCCTTACTAACTCTGAATACATCTTCTCCCTTAAACCTGTTCCCACCACCTATATCAAAACCCTACTTTCTAAACTAAAACCATGCTCTGTATCTACTGACAATATCCCCCCTTACTATCCCCAGATAGCAGCCCATTCCCTTGCTCATCCAGTTTCTATCTCAATAAATCATTCCATCTCAGAATCTAAAGTTGTTTCCATCTGGAAACAATTCTACACTATACCTATTCACAAATGAGGTAACTCCATAGAAATCTCCACTGTCCGCCTGTTGCTATCCTCTCCCCACTCTCTAAAGCCTTGGAGAAATGCATACACAAAGCAGTTATGCTATACCTCATACAGAACAAACTGCTTACTCCTATTCAGCATGGTTTCTGACCTAAGCATAGTACCACCACTGCTCTATTATCCTTCCTCAACACTATTACTCTAGCCAAAGATGATCATAAACTTATCTCTTGTCTATTCCTCAACCTCTCAAAGGCTTTTGACACTGTCTCTCATTCTCTCCTACTAAAACTAGCAGACCTAAATTTCTCCCCTGATACAGTAGCATGGTTCTCTAGATACCTCAATGTCAGACTCCAGTTGGTGAGATGGCACTCAACTGTATCTACTCCCCTTCCAGTAAGAATGGGTGTTCCCCAAGGATCCATTCTTGGTCCACTAGTTTTCAATATTTTCACCAACTCACTCAACTCTGCTTGTCCACAGTCAATCATTGTCCAATATGAAGATGACTCTACAGTCATCACTATTGCCAACTCATCCTCTGAACTCCTATCAACTACCCAGCCGTCCTTTGATGGAGTAGAGTCAAGGCTTTCCAATGATCATCCTCAACCCTAAAAAAACAAAGTTGATTCTCTTTCTTTCTAAAAACATAAACCACCTCAAAACTTCCTTCTCTATAATGTCCCTCAACAATACTCCTATCACAGTTGAATCCAGCACAAAACTATTCGGCAGTACCATTGATTATTAACTAAAATTTGCTCTTCACATTACTAATTGCATCAGAAAAAACATCAGAAATTAGGACTCCTATACAGAAATAAAAAATGCCTTACCACTGAATCCAGGATTACTCTAACACATGCATACCTTTTACCTTGCCTAACATTGCTCTCAGATACTTACAAATCTTAACTCCACACTACGTACCAAGCTAGAGTCAACCTACCACAAGATAGCAAGATTCGCAGCACAACAAACTTATAAATCCCTCCACTGCCTCTCTCTAAAATACATAAACTGGATCGAAATACCTCACCTGCTTCTCCAATACACTCCATTCTATATCAGCCTACTTTTTCTCTAGCACTAACATCCCTCATCTCCCACTATTCCCCAACAAGGCATCTCCGGAGCTCATCCCAAGATCTACTAAAATTCTACAACCCAAGTCAAAGACTGGGTGTAACACATATAGTTGCCACTCCTCCATCACTTGGAATAAACTCCCCCTTGAAATCAGGACCCTCACACACCCCAAACAATTTAAATCTGCCACCAAAGAATACTTTAAAAGCCATTGGACTTGCCATTGTCCTCACCCTCCATGACCACAACCAATCCATATTTTGATCCATCTAAATCTGTTTACTCCTCTCTTTCCTCACATAAATCACCCTCTCACCCTTTTTCTTTTCTACTGTTTCTTCTCTCCTTACTGCCTCTTAATCTTGCATCCTATCTCTAAAACTACAAACACCAACTGACTTATTGCTACTGTATAAGAAATTTGTAATACTTAGTATAAATGCCAAACTCACCTTGCTTCTCATGTAACGTCCTATGCATTTGTATTCTAATAATCACCAGAGCATTTATGCTGTTATCTCCATTTGTTTTATAGACAAATTAAGTTTTATGACTACTGTATAAATTTAATTTCCATTGTATACTACCTTTTTCTTATATTGTTAATATGTTTTGTACTTATGGAGCTTTTCTCCCTGGGCCTCAACTGAAAAAGGGCCTTGGTTCAGTTGGACACTCCCGGTGAACAAATGTAAAATAAATAAATAAAGTGGGAGACTTCACCTCTACCAGCAGACCTGTCAACAGTGGGGCCCCACAAGGATCAGTGCTGGACCCCCTCTTGTTTGTCATATACTTTGCAGAAGTCCAGGCAAAAAGAGAGGGGCTGTGGGTAACCTAGTTGGTGGATGATTGCGAATTAGGTAGTATCATTGAATCCCCTAGTGATGTCAGTGTATTCTAAAAGGGGTTTACACAGACCAATGATTGGTACTAAAGCCATGGTCTTAAACTAAATTCTAAAAAATGCATCATCATGTCCTTCAGCAAAAGCAATGTCCCTGCTGATTATAAAATAAACTATAATACCCTAAGTACCAATTCAGTAGTGAGAGACCTAGGAACACAAGTTGACTGTGACCTCAGTTTTGACCACCATGTGTCTACTGAGGGCAGGAAAGCATTCTATGTTGCTCATCTGATGAGCCAAAGCATACCCTCGAGAGCAAAAGTGGTTATAACTCCCTTGTACCCATCTCTCAGCAGGCCTATTATTGAATATAATGGACCCTTTGGTATGTACCATACCAGACACCTGCTACAACTTGAGAGACCTCGGGGATTTCTAATTGTGAAAATTCATGGTCTCCAGCACGTCTTATATGGACAGACTGAAGTCGCTGTCACTGTACTCCTTAGTGTATAGACTACTCAGAGGAAAGTTATGTCTTGCTTACAGGGCTATCTCTGTCCCAAATCTAATGGAAATGCTACACATCCATAAGTCAAATAGGACTAGAGCCACCTGTACCAGAGACTTCAGTCTTGCTTGGGACATAAATAGGACCTGCTGGAGAAACAGATACATCTGTCAGAGATTGCCACTCCTCTGGAATAGGCTCCCAATCCACATCAACAAGAGCACCTCTATGACCCTGTTTAAAAGCAACCTGGATGACTGGATGGGTAAACGTACATTTTTACCGGGGATTACCCCTGTTTCTCTCCTGGACGTGGGTAGCCCTTGACAGAAAAATCTTAAGCATAGAAGATATCTCTCATCTAGTATTATATTGGGATGGCACAGTGGTGTAGCAGTTAATGCTGTCGCCTCACAGCAAGAGGTTTTTCTGGTTTGATTCTCAGCTGGGGTGCCTTCTGTGTGGAGTCTGCATGTCCTCCCTGCATTCGTGTGGGTTTCTTCCAGGTGCTCCGGTTTCCTCCCACATTCCAAGGGCATGCAGTAGGTGGATTGGACACTCTAAATTGGCCCTAGGTGTGAGTGTGTGCATGCGAGTGTGTGGTGCACCCTCTGAGGAGGATTGGGCCTTGGGCTTGCAACCTGATACTGCAAAACCCATATCTGCTACAGAAACAATGAGTGCTGAAGGGCGCTCTTTGCCCAATGTACTGAAGAGCACGGGTGCAAATCTAGGATCCAGGAGTATTATATTGGGATTTAACAGCTAGACTTGTAAAGACCCTAGGGTCAATAACTTAGTAACATACTATGAACCTATGAACCTATAAAGAAACTATATCATGTTGGAAGGCAACAACAGAAAGATAAAGAAGACAGTCAGGCACCCTTCATAAGGGATGCCAACAACAACCTGCTCACTAGTCCACAGGACATCAAAGGCAGATGAAAGGAGTTCTTCGAGCAGCTTCTGAATGAAGAAAACTATACTGCCCCAGACACAGCCTATGACGAGAGAAGATGAGGGGCCCACCATAGAAGAAGTAGGAACACCACTAGGGAAAATGAAGTCAAGGAAAGCAGTACACTCAGATGAGGTTACAGCAGATATTATAAAGATGGTGGGTGAGATAAAGGAGAAATGGCTTCTGGGGGTACTCATAGCAGTGTGGAGAGAAAGATGTATCCCAGATGACTGGAGAATAAACATACTAGTGCCAGCATTCCAGAACAAAGGGGGCATTCATAGTATTGGAATGCAAAAGTCCAGGAAGTCATCAAAAGGAAGAAGGGGTGCAGAAAAAAGTGAGAGATAGAAAAGACAGACCAGGCTAGGAAAGAATACTGAATGGCTAACAAAGAGACTAAGAAAGGAGTTGCAGTAGCAAAGAACAAGACATCAGAGGAACACTACCAGCTTCTAGAAAGTGACTCAGTAGATGGCACAAAGAAACTATATCAAGTTGCAAGGCAAAGACAGAAAGAATAAGGGATGCCAGCAACAACCTGCTCATCAGGCCACAAGACATCAAAGGCAGATGGAAGGAGTACTTTGAGCAACTTCTGAATGAAGAAACCTCACAGAAAGTGCAGTGCCCCAATCATGGCCTATGAAGAGAGAAGAGGAGGTGCTCACCATAGAAAAAGTAGCAACAGCACTAAGGAAATGAAATTGAAGAAAACAGCAGGCCCAGCTGAGGTCACATCAGATATGATAAAGGTGCTGGGTGAGATGGGAAGAAATGGCTCCTGAGGGTACTCATAACACCGTGGAGAAAAAGGCATATTTGGGATGACTGGAGAATAAGCATACTAGTGCCAGTGTACAAGGACAAAGGGGATGTTCACAGCCATGGAGACTGAAGAGGTATCAGACTCCTGTCACACTGCATAAAGGTTGTGGAAATTATGACTGACGAATAAGCAGAAGAGTAGAAAGTAAGATGGGAGATGAGCAGTTTGGATTCAGATTAGGCTGCAGCACAAGTGACTCCATGTTTG
Source organism: Protopterus annectens (assembly GCF_019279795.1). Taxonomy (NCBI): domain Eukaryota; kingdom Metazoa; phylum Chordata; order Ceratodontiformes; family Protopteridae; genus Protopterus; species Protopterus annectens. Next base: position 1,723,246,179 of record NC_056725.1, read on the forward strand.
CAGTGAGACAGATACTCGTGAAGACATTAGAAATGAGGAAAGAGTTCAAATAGGTATTTGTAGACTTGGAAAAAGCATGTGACACAGTCCCAAGAAAGCTGATTTGGGCAGTCCTGCAGTGGTTTGAAGTCCCAGAAACTCTGGTAGAATTAGTGCAAGCTATGTACAAGAACTTAATGTCTCAAGTATGAACAGTGTTCAGTCTCACAAAGGGGTTCCCAGTGGGAGTGGGTGTGCATCAGGGTTCAACGCTGAGCCCACTGCTGTTCATACTGATGATGGACTACATTACCAAGCAAGTCAAAGGGGACAGATCAAAAAAGTTGCTGTATGCAGATGATGTGGCATTACAGGCCGACTCTGAGCAAGAACTTCAGCAATGGATAGGGGGAATAGAATGCAAACTTTAAGGCACATGGGATGAAACTTAGTACAGATAAGACAGGTGTAATGGAAATAAATGGGGGAATCAAAAGAAACTGAGAGCTGAGATAGAAGGGAAAATAGTGGAACAGGTTAACAGTGTCAAGTATCTAGCAAGGGTGGTTGAGGAGAAGGGAAGTCTGAATGAGAAGGTCAAAGCTAGAATCAGAGGGGCTGCAGCCAACTGGCACAGAGTATCAGGGGTATTGTATGACAGAAGAATGACAAAGAAGTTGAAAAGCAAGGTGTACAAATCAGTTATGCAACCCATACTACTGTTTAGTACAGAAACCTGGGCAGTAAAGGCAGAGCAATTTAAGGAGCTAGAGGTGATGGAGATGAACTACCTGAGATGTAGGATGCACACTGTGGGACAGATGAGGAAATGAGGACATAAGAGGAGAAGACAAAGTAGTGCCAATTGCAGAAAAGGTCAGTGGCTCAAGCACATGTGCAGAAAAGCAGAAGAAAATCTAGTGAGGAAGATTTGGGACAGACAGGAAGAAGGCAAGCAAAAATGAGCACAGGTGGATGGATTATGTGAGAAGATCTATGACAGTCAGGCATGAGTATCGAAGAAGGCAGGAGAGTGGCGCTGAATCGAAAGAGATGGTGACAGCTGACACGACACCCCAACCCCACGTAGAAAATGGGAAAAAGGAGGTTGATGATGATATTTTCACAATGTAATTCTTTTCCCTTACTATACAATGTAATTATTAGTTTTCTGTGTAATTATTAAAGTAAATTGTTGCTCTTTCTGTACATTTGGGCTTTGCAATTAATTTCATTTGCATTTAGATTCCCAGTTTCAAACCTGCAAATGATTTTGAAAATAAATGAAGACTGCATGTGTTTTTCATGCTTTAGTTTCACTGCCTAGTCAGATGATTTCTGTGACCACTCCCACAAAATTACTTAAATGTAGACAGTGGGCAATGATTTTCCTACTTATGAAAGGCATTTTGGGTAAGCAGAAACAGCATACTTCTTTAGAAGACTAACTCTACTGCAACAGTCTAGTAAACTATTGTTGCTTTGTTCAGCATTTCGGTTTTAATACTGAATTCCGTTGCATTTTTTAATACCTTATTTATATCTGTAAAGTTATTTTAAGTTAGTTACTCCAGTATCTACTGTAATCTCTTCTCACTTTCACAATCAGCCTATTTCAGATACTATAACGAAAAAAATGTTCCATATAAGTCTAACAAAATATACTACAAAAAAATCCTATCTCCTCTATCAGATCAGATGCAGCTACAAGTAGTATTGTCATACAAGAGCTGCCCAGCTTCTAAGCATCAACTTTTCTACATTGAGCAGGACTATGCTGGGTTACCTTGGGATATTCAGTCCTCTAGTGTGAACTTCCTGAGAGGAAGTACTGGCAGATACCCAGAGTGCTAGTGTCTTTTTTTTATGACATAAAGGAAGTTGCCTTCATTTTTTTAAGACGCTGAGGGCACATTGCCCTTAAATTTTGTCTTTCTGACTAAATGGTAGATAGCAAATCTATAACAGTTCAACACCCTAAAATTATGTAAACATTTGTATTTTGAATAATTGATTTCAGAAAATAAAGAAAATGGCCAATCTTCTTCTTCCACTCATTCATCCAAAATTTTCACAGCTAGTCCACCCCATGTCCTATTTACTGTACCCTCTATTCAATGTGAAGGATTGGTACGTCCCTGGAACAAAATGCATCCTCTCTTTTCAGTATCACATCACAAATACTGCTACCTGCTATAACACATTGCAAAAGTATTTGCTAATTAAATGTATTTCAAAGAGAACTGAAGCTCTTGGTCATAACTTGCCATTTTTGCTACTTAGAAAAAAGTTTTTGATATGGTCTATGGGGACCCACCTTTGAAATGTTAATATTTTTCTGTATAATTATGCTCAATAGGTGATTTCACAGACCTGTGTTAAAAATTCTAGAAATGGTATTACTTTTAGTTCATCCTTTGGGTTCAAAGATGAGAATGTTTAACATTTGTGTTAAAAAAATATTGAAAACTGCGAAAGTTAGAATGCTATATTTAATCTAACTAATATACTAATGTAACTTCACTAAAAAACAATATTTTAAGCTAAAATACAATGCAGAATTGTCTTTATTGCATTCCATGAAGGAAATGACTGCCATTTTCAGAATCAGGCCAGGATGTGAGTTTTGTGTTTCAAAAGTATTTATGCTCACTTTGTGCAGTCATCACCCCTGCCATTGTCACACTTAACATGTTCATTATATGAATGCTGAGGTAGGATCATTATATATGCAGCAGTTTTGCAATTAAAAAGCTGGCTGCAAGCTAAAAATTATAAAACGCCTGTGTAAAGTGCAACAAATATAACCTCATCACTTTCACCATGTCAGTATTATCAATCACAACTTAAATGGAGAGCATTTTGCCAGAGCAAGTCAATAATATAACAAGTATCACTTCTAAAATTTAGTTTTTTTTTTTCATTTACAGTGAGAAATTACTTTCCAAATATCAATGGTTCATTACTTATGTATTTAAAAAGGGATATGTGAAAAACAGATGATAAAATGTAGGAGCAAAACCTTGAAAGCTATTAAATTCATGAGTTTGTCCTTAATTCAAGAAACCTATTTACAAAACAGTGGTGCTGTCTTGTGCTTTCAGAGGAAACATACCAGGTGACAATTTTTTCCAGAGTGTCATGGATTTTATAACACAAAAGAAATTAAGTAGTTTGAGAAATGAGCTTCCAGTCCTGATAACAGCATTTTCAGCATTTAAATCATATCTTGCAACCGTCCAGATTTTTAGTTCTTATTTTTGGTTTGTTCCTCATAAAATTTGTGGTTTTCTGGCAAATCACTAAGGACTGAAGTCACTAAAGTTTGATATACATTTGAGTTTCAGACTACATATCTTTCAAGAAATGCATTGTAAGAATAATTGTTATTCTCTCAATTTTCTAACTTATAATCAGCAATATTTAAAATATGACCCTATTTTTGCCCCCCCCCCGCCCTTTATTTTAAGCTTAGTCTAGATTTCTTGCCCTAAGAGGTTGAGAAGTATGACTTAAATTCTTAAGGAAGTATCACAAAAAAACACTTGAAATTTGCAGTCAAATTATAAAAACTACTAAAATTATCAGCTACTACTTAATTCAATGAATACAGTTTAAAAGTTTATGTAGTTTTTCAAAAAGTTTAACCCAAAATTAAAGCTGTCAGTTTACACTCTTATGCAATGTGATTTTTTTTATTCCGTAAAATGAAATTATACGTGCACTATGCAAAGTCTGATTCTAAGCTAATCATAAGCATTTTACCATGTTAGTTTTGGAGGCCGGGTTAAAAAGAAAGAGGATACTGACTTTCTGGGCTACATATGTTAAAAATCACCAACATTAGACATTTGCATTTCATTTTAGACATGCAGGGTCTTAAAATTACTAATCTATAGTGCTGACATCTTAAGTGTAAATTCTTCTACATGGCACCTTTGTGAATATAAGACATCTCATTTTGCAAAAAGCTATCTATATATCTATTTATCTATCTGTCTATCTATCTATCTATCTATGTAGCTAGCTAGCTAGCTATCCATCCATCTATTAACATTTCTTTCAATTACTGCCTTCATCTTACTATAGATGCTGCATAATAAAACATTTGAAATGCCAGGAAGCATTAATATAGTCAGTATTAATGTCAATTCCTGGGATTCATGGGGCATTATTTATATTTGTTTTATAGGTGAGTTGAGCTGGACCACAACAGATACTTTTATTCACTGTATAGTCAAAGAGAACTACAAACAGAAATGAGACATACTAATAAATCAGTGAAAACAAAAAGTATGATGTGGGGGATTCCAGAAAGCAATTAGATGAATTCTGATACTGTAAACATGTCTTAAAAATGACTTAATTTTGATCATTTGCTGTCATGACCTCAGAATCATCTGCAGCAGTCAGAGGTGTTTGGCACGCAAGTGTATTTTGTACCAATATTGTTTAAGATACATAAGGCATCTGCAAACAGAGATATGTTTACAAACAAAATGATTGACTTCAACAATTGGCTAAGCTTCTGGTGTCATTCTAAGGGGATCCAGTATCTGTCTGCTTGGGATGACATGGTCAACAGACCATGATGCTTTGCCATAGATGATCTGCACCTGTCGCCCCTGGGATTCCGGATACTGGCTAAGGCTCTTGCTGCCCCTATAGTGGCTTTTTTAGGCAAGGTTCAAATAACAAATTTACCATGGTAACAGGAACAGGCAAGCAAAATCTTGGGGTAATGCTACTCAATGCTAGAAGTCTAAATCTCAAAATGCACTCACTCAAGGCACTCCTTAAAATGGAGAACATCGATATCTGTGCAGTGACTGAGACCTGGTTCAAGGCTCCAAAGAGCACCCCTGCACTACCAGTCTATAACTCATACCACACTTTTTGGCCATGTAACCTGGAACGAAACACCAAAGGTGGAGGTGTGTCCATATTCATTAAGGATATCCACACCTCCAGGCTAGTTGCTCAGCATAATGCATCCGAGGTTATTCAAGTGCAAGTAACTCTGGGCAAAACTGCAATCCAAATTGTAGCTTGCTACAGATCCCCCATCATGCCCCAGGATTCCCACTCCTCTTTTCTTGATGTACTGGAAAATATTAGGGTTCAACCAAACACCCTAATAATGGGCGACTTTAACTACCCCACCATTAACTGGGAAAACTACTCGTGTATCAACTCCTTAGCTCAACGCTTTCTGGAATTCATAAACTCCAATGCCCTGGATCAACTTATTCACACCCCCACCAGGGGCAACAATATCTTAGACCTAGTCATTACCAACATGAGTGACCGGTGTTTCACATCTGAAGTCAACTCCTCATTGGTCCGATCCGACCATAAGCTAATCACCCTTGATATCCACATCCCGCCCCCATCCCCCATTAAGGAAACCACAGTACAAAATTTCTCCAAAGCCAACTTCATGCTTCTTAGGACAGAAGTGGTGAACTTCATGACACCCATGCAGATGGACAATACAGTTACAACTGCTGAATCATACACAAATGCACTCTATAAGTACTTACAGGAGTGCATGGATCATACTATCTCAAACAGAACAAAGATGCTATCCTCCAAAAAAAGGAAGCCAATTTGGTGGTCCCCTGCCATAAACAAACTGTACAACAGAAGGCAGAAACTGTTGCAAAAGAGAGTAAAATCCCATGAGTGGAGGAGCTCCCTGGTCAGCCTCAGTAAGAAGCTGAGATCCCTTATAAGATCCTCTAAAGCTAGCTACAAAAACAAAATTGCCACTAATTCCAAGGACAACCACAAAGCATTCTATAGCTATGTCAAGAATCTCGATGGCAACACCCAGATCTGCTCTGAGTTACAGCACAAAGGCAAGAAAATTACAGAACCAACTGATATTGCCAACATCCTGGCAGATAGGTTCAGTGCTAACTTTACCCCCCCTCACCCTCTAAAGGGCCCATATCTATACTAGAAGAATGCAGAGTCCCTGTAATCACAACTACGCAGGTAAAAGCTGCACTCTCTAAAGCCAAAAACACAGCATCCATAGGACCGGACAACATCCCAGGCTTGTTTTACACGAACTTCAGAAAGATCTGGCTCCCCACTTAAGCACCATGTTCAATAATAGCCTCGCATCAGGTTTTGTACCCACTGACTGTTGCACAGCAACAGTTATCCCACTCCACAAAGGGGGAGCCACCACTGATCCCAGGAACTATCGACCTATTAGCCTGACGAGTCTGGTCTGTAAGGCCATGGAACATATCATCATGGAACTCATAAACAAAGTCATTGGTAACCTCCAAACTCTGGATCCCACCCAGTTCGGTTTTGTGAAAGACAGATCATGCCTCCTGAACCTGATCAACTTCTTTGAGGCAGTCACCAAAGCCATAGATGAGGGTAAGGTGGTTCACACAGCCTATCTTGATCTTGCCAAGGCTTTCGACACCACCCCCCATTCTGCAATTATAGCTAAACTCACTAAACTAGGTATAAAAAAATCCCTACATCACAAGATGGGTTGCCAGATGGCTCACTGACAGAACCCACACTGTAAAAGATGCAGACTCCAAATCTGACCTCAAAGCAGTGACAAGTGGAGTACCACAGGGTTCTGTCCTGGGACCTCTCCTGTTTCGTATCTACTTCTCTGAAGTACAGACTAACACAGAAGGCCTCTGGCTAATGACGTTCGCAGATGACTGCAAACTAGGAGCCATAGTCAAGTCCCCAAAAGATGTGGACATCCTACAGAAAGCTTCACTGAGACAGATGCCTGGTGTCAGAGCCATGGCCTCAAGCTCAATGCCAAAAAGTGCAGTGTCATCCCCTTTGGTAAAAACTCTGTACCCATGAGCTACCACATAGGCAGCAATCAACTTAACACCGAAAGCGTGATAAGAGACCTTGGGACCCAGGTGGACATTAGTCTCTCCTTTGATAGTCACATTGCCACAGTAGTCAGGAAGTCCTACGTGGCACACCTCATCATAAAAGGCTTCTCATCCAGGAAAAAAGAGGTAATTGTTCCCCTCTACTTGACACTCATCAGACCCATTATAGAGTAAAACGTCCCCTTTGGAATGTACCTCACAAGACATCTGCAGCAGCTGGAAAGGCCACAGAAGTACCTCACAAAGAGGATTACTTGCCTTAAACAAATGCCCTACACTGACTGCCTCAAAAAACTCCAACTTTACTCTGTAGAATATCGCCTACTTCGAGGTGATCTCTGCCTAACATATAAAGCTATGTCAAACCCAGAGCTGTTGGACATGCTACACCTAAAGAAATCCCAATCCTTCTGAGCTACACACTCTAGGGTCCTAAACCTTGTCACCATAATAAACAGGACATGCTGGAGGGATAGATTCCTGTCCCAGAGACTTCCCATACTCTGGAACAGGCTATCCATCTATGTCAAGCAAAGTTCTTCATTAGCACTCTTCAAGAAAAATTTTGATGAGTGGATAGGAAATAGGAAATACACCCCAGGGATCACTTCTGTGTCTCTGCTCGACAGTGGCACCGGAAAATAACTTTCTTGGGTGGCATAAGCCAGAGAACCTTGTTGGCTAGGCTTACATAGGCCCTTGGGCCGATAGCCTAGTACCTACCTATGAACTTATGAACCTATATCCAACTTTGGACCCATTGCCCTTTTTTTCCTCTTTTGAAAATTCTTGAAAAATGCATTCATACACAGTTAATGGCTCTTTTACAAACAAACAACCTCCTCATCCCCACACAACATGGTTTCAGACCAGGGCATAACACTACCACAGCTCTGTTAAACTTTGCCACCACTATTAACTTAGTCAGGGATAAAGGTCAACTGGTTTCTGACATGTTTCTGTATCTGTCCAAGGCATTCAATACCATTTCCAGTTGTCTATTTCTAAAATAACTGTCTTCACTTGGCCTACCAAACATCTCCACCAGCTGGTTCTCCAATAGACTCCAGTCTGTTAAATGGATTAATTCCTACTCATCTTTCCTATGCATCAAAACAGGTGTCCCCAACATTTCATACTAAGGACACTGAGTTTCAACATATTTATCAGCCTACACTCCACCATATGTGAAGCATCTCTCGTACAGTATGCAGATGACTTCACTTTAATCTGCACTGGCAGTAACCCAATTACTCTATAATTAAGAAATAGCAAACCAGCAAAATCCCAGAAATGAAACACTCAAAGCTGGACACGCCAGGAATACACACAAATCTTTTATTAAAACATACAAAAGTTAGCGCTGTCTGGTGACCATCACCAGACTTCATCACCAGGGTCTGATGATGGTTGCCAGACAAAACCAATTCCTCTATAATACATCACCCAAGAGTCACTTTTATCATCTGAAAGCTGACTCCAAGCTTCCACTCAGTCCAAAAAACAAAAAGTTGCTATTATTCCTCCCAAAAGCCCTTGCACACCTCAAGCAAAATTTCTCAATAACAGCTTCTGATAAAAGCCCTATAGATGTTACCCTCATACCAAACTATTAAGCATGACAATGGATGATATCCTGAAATCTGACTTACATGTGCAACAGGCTACAAAAAAAACTCACCAAAAATTAGGGACACTCAATATAATATAAAACTACTTAAGTGATTCATCCAGGAAACTCTTGGCCTCTGCACTTCGACGTCTCACTTTACTATATGGCCCCCCAGTATTTCTTAACCTTACCTTCAAGCTTCTATCTAGAATAAAATAAACAAGTGCTACAATAAAATATCAAAATCTGACATTAACTTACCAAAGAGAGCCGATCACTGCTTGGTCCTAAAACAGCTTGATTGGCTTGAATTACCCAGGCAACTCACTTGCATACAACTTCTTCTAGTCCACAAATTAATATACAAACCAGAACAAAGCAAAGCCCTACTAGACTTACTGCACACATACATCTGTTAGGCCACTTTGATCTGGAAACAAAATGCTCCTCACTACGTACAAACCACACCTGTCAGCAGGAACCTCTCTCTATTCCAGCTATGTAGCCCACTCCTTCTATCCCCTTTGTCCCTTAAACACCCTCCTTCTCATTACTCCACCTCATTCCATTCTATTACTGTTTATTTTAGCATCAGAATATTCTATTATTTATCTCCATATATTATTAGAAGTATAGTCAATATTTAGAATAACTATATATTACTTTACTTGACATAGGTTATCCAGATCTGCAAAGTGTCTTGCTACTTGTAGTACATATTATATTCTTGATCGTAATTTCTCCTAGCAATATTCTATAACTGTATTTCAATCTGTTGAGGGGGCTTTTCTTTTCTTGTATATAATTACTTATCTGCTGTCGTTAAATATTTGTATGTGTGTTTTTGGAGTCTATCTCCCCAACTCATTGTAAAATATTTAATCTATTTTGGGGCTTTATACCCCTTGTATATAATTACTCATCAACTCATTGTAAAATATTTATTCCATTGCTTGTATATAATTACTCATCAATTACTGTTTAAATGTTTTTGAATATGTTGTAGAGCTTTTCTCCCCGGGCCTCTGATGAAAATGGGTCACTGTCTCAGTCAGACTTTTCTGGTTAACAAAGGACAAATAAAATCAAATAATTGTGATTGTTTTTTTTTTTTATTTAAAATACTGTTAGCTCATTAAAGCCCACAGCATCTGGGGAAGTCTATATTTTGGACAAAAGTGCTTAATCTGGTTTATTTATTTTTAACAAAATGTCACCTTAGCTAGTGCATGTGCTTAGTGTTTTATTTCATCACAATCATGTGAGCTATTTTATATTGAAAGTTTAGAACTTAACTGTGAATGTAGCCACAATGAAAAGTCACTATGCTTAATCAGACACAATATAGTTAATCTGACAAAATTTCATCTTTCTTATGTTGTATGGGTAATAGTTATTAGCCGCATATGTAAGAGCTGTTACTTCTTACTGTTGAAATTGAATTTGTTACTTTCCACCCTGTCAGATAACTTATTCATTTAATTTTGCAGATCAGTTTTTCTTTTAACAAGTAACCACAGCTGCTACCTTGGCATAATCAGGAAATTTCTCAATCCATACTATGTTAGTAACATGGTTAAAGGCCATGAATATACAATATGTATTACAAAAATAAAGAAACACTGTATAAGCTACAAATGGAATATCTGAGTTATAGCATCATTATAGACTTCAGCATAGGATTTGTAACATATACATTGCACGATAAAATTAAGCAATAAATATAGCACATTAGTATAAGAATCAGAAATCTAACATATTAGTGGAATACACAATTATCACAGTCAGTATATTTAGTTCAATTATATACAACACGTATGTAAAGTATGAACGTTCATTTGAAAGTTTTTAAAGTAAAATAAAATCAAATAGTGTTGCCTTGACTAGCCAATGTCATGAAAGGTGGTGTATTTGGATTAATTTTGCAGACATTTCCTAATATTTTTTAAGCCTTGCTAAGCTGTCATAGTTTTTTATATCAGCAGGTAGTTTGTTCCATGTGGCAGGCCTTATTCATGAGAAGGCCTTTTATCCAAAGGCAAGTTCAAATCTTTCTTAAATGTGAGTGTGCCTTCTTGGCTGATTCTCAGTGAATAGCTTCCATATCTAATTTGAAGTATTCCTTTAAAAGGTGGGCAATGCCCAGAGTTTTAAATATGCTATGTAAGGGAACCAGGTTTGTAAGTGACTTTGTATGTAAGGGATAGCCAGTGTACGTTTTCTAGTAAGATATGATGGTGACAATTCTGACCAGCAAGGGGAGCAAACCTGAATATTTTGTTTTCAGCTACCAGAAGGTTTTGAATGCTATATAAAGAAAGAAGAGCAGTGAGTGGTAAAAGGCATGTTCAGTCTTGGTAATTACGATGTTTTTAGTTCAGGGTATGTGGACAGTTCATGTGCAAAATTGTGAGCTGTGATAAAACAGTTTCAGCTGTGACATTACTTTAGAGGTGATATTGTTTGTGTGAGTATTGAAGTTCAACAAAGGGACTAGGGATTATGCCTAGCTATTTCTGATCTGTAATATTTGGAATGATATTCCTTCTAGTGCCTTTTAAGGTTGATGTCAGTTATCTTGAAAAGCTGTAATATTACTTGGGCCCTGAGGTTCCTGGACCCTATGTATCTATATGAGGATGATATTATAGATAGGACCTGTTAGGAGAAAATTACAGGGAGAAGAAAAGATTGTGTAAGAGTTGGGAAATGCTGAGTGGAGGGTAAGGAGACATTTGAACTAAATGTGTCAGCAAGTATATTACCAACATCTATAGCATTTTTTTTTTTGAGGTGATGGACATCATCGAATTAGTTTTTGTTTAGAATAAGTTTATTTTTTGTGAAGTCAATTACATGTGTCTAAAAAATTAGATTGCATAAGATTTTACAGGGATTGGCGCATTTTGCTAGCTTCGAAGAATAGAATGTCATCTGTATAAATAACTATTTTGTAAACAAGTAGATTATTTGTCATGCTTATATTTCTGTGTAAATTAAAAGGAAAGGCGTGCTTCTCCAAAACAGTAGGAAACACTTGGCAGCTTGAACTATACAGCAAAAAAGTGACTATCATGAATTGTTATTATTACATATTTACTGCCAAAATCTATGGGCCATATTCCAAATTATCTCATAATAAAGCATCTGCGTATCTGAAGGCTTAAAGTGTTATAGAACATTTTGAACATCAGAATTCCCAAAATCTTACAAGCTCATGAGAAAAACAATTCTGAAGCTACATAAATGTGAAACTATACTTGCACAGAACTTCTTCAGTAGTGTTTATTTGTTTCTAGAATTACCTTTCTAGATTACAGAAATTATCAGTTACTATTTCACAAGTAACTTGCACATTGTGTTTTATGTTGTTTATGTTCATTTATGCAGTCAAACTCTTGTTTATTTGTAAATGTATAAATATTTGCATTTGAATATGGACAATAGTACTTTTATTCATGCATGTTTATTCTTTAATAACTGAATCCATTACTAACTTGACCAACATTGTGTACCACTGACAGGAGATACTAAAAGTGCTGACAGGTGTTATACTGTCATTTGACAAAATTTTTTTAAAAATGACTTGCTGCCCTGCCAGCTAGACTCAGAAAAATCCTTTTCATGGTCTGACATGACAGGTAGTGGTTACCCTCCAGGAAACAGAAAAATAAGTAACATTCCTGCTTATCACAGCATGTCCTGACATAATGAAACAGGTGTCAATCAATGACAATATGTCTAAGTCATAGAAACAAGGCATTTGAAATTTGAAATAGCAAAGTATGGAAGCACAGTTTATTTTTACAAGAAACAGCTCAGAAACAACTCCAAAACTGCCATCTGAAATAATGAATTAGGTGTATGCACAGCATGCAACCAGTACCCACGTTTAGATTAATTACTATCTGGCAGTACACAGCACAGGATTAAAGCTACTAGCCAGTATTAAACTATGGCCCATATAACTGGATATGGAACTTTCATCATCACTTGCTTAGTGTGTGTCTTTTCAGACCACTTTATCAGATCACTACTCTTGGCCACCCATAAACATTGGCAGAAACTTGTTCCTGGTGGATTGTTTGTAGATAAGATAAAAAAAATAAGTAAATTATCAAAATGTAAGCAAGATATGTCAAAGACCTTTTTTGCAGTATGTTCATATTAACTGAAATAACATTTTAAATTCAAAATACAATAGTTCCTTGGGCTGATTGTATATAAAATTTTACTCTTTAAGCTCCTATTTTAGTTACTATATGCCAATGGAAAAAAAAATCACTATTTATAGCATACATTTATTTTAATTATTTCCATTTCAGTTTCTGTAGTGCATTGCCCACATCCCCTTCCACACAGTATATTCAGCCACACACAGTATTTATTGTGTTTAATACAAAAAGGTGGTAAATCATTAAGCAGCTGACATTCTGGTAAGATTATTTCAACAAAAGTGATAATGGATTATACATTTTGGCAGTCTTTTATGAATGCCTCACATAATCTCCACCTTTTTTCATATCACTTTATTAGTTTCCAGGCCCATCAAATAAAGTGGTAAAACATTGCTTTGAGAATAAATATTAATCACTGAATTGTAAGGTGTTGAATGATGAAACCTGAAACCATTAAATAATAAAATTTCAATGACTGAATGCTTTCTTTCTCTCTTTTTTTTTTAATCTTCATTTCAATAGTCAGTTTGTGATACTTTCCTGTTTGATAAAAGATTATTGTTTATCTGTGTGATGGTCCACCTGGAGGGCATAAATTGGTCAATATTACAGCAGCACCGTACAACTCAAGCAATTTAATCTGTTTTATATTAAAAATAAAAATATTCTCAGTTACGTTCTACTTAAATATCAAGTCCTTCTCCCTAAATGAGCTTCTAAATGTTTTTGTAGGAGTTGGTAGCTAGTTATATAAACCAAACTAATGATTACATAATCCTTATATATCATGCTTTTACAACATTACACATGCATTTTCATTATGCCAGTAAAAGTTTGCAGAGATTTTTTTAAATAGTTCTGAATTGCAAGCATATAAGTATTGTATGCAGCTAATGAATGTGTATTTTTGTTTATCAGATTTGTAAATTGAATCTATGAAAACTGGCTGATATCCACTGGTTGTCAAGCATAAGACAAAATATAAACAAAATGTTTATATTCTTTATATTGTAGCATTCACTAATACTTCTGGGTCTACTTTAATTAAACGAAAGGGGAATTCATCGAATACGAATCCGTCGACACGTAAACAGCGAAACACGGAAACTTCAAACGCACTAAATAGCGAAATCGGAAATGTCGAATTGTCATAGTTGGCCCGTCTGTGGTATAGCTCCGTAAGGTAACTGTGCGATAGTTACTGACCTTAGGGTTAGGGTGCGGGTTAATGTAAGTGCATAGATAGGTAATGTATGTAAGGTTTAGTGTAGGGTTTTATTAAGTGTATGTGTCAATATTTACTTTGTGTGGGTATAGTTCTGTAGGGTAAGTGTGCGGTAGTTATGGACCTTAGGGTTAGGGAGGGGTTAAGGGTAGTGCATAGATAGTTGTGTATGCGGGGTTTAGTGTAGGGTTACAAGTGGGGCTTTGGTGCTTTCATTTAGGGTTAGTAGTAGGGTTTTGGTTAGTGTATGTATGTGTTTTTTGTTGTTGTGTTGCGTAGGTAGTATGTTATGGGCAGTGGGGTTGGATGACTATTGCTGTTTCGATGTTTAAATTTTGTGGTTTTGCATGTTCAACATTATCGCATTTCGCAGTTTATGTGTCGGTGGATACCGCTTTCGTTTAATTAAAGTAGACCCATACTTCCATATTAGCAATGTGGCTAACCTTGCTTCGGCTACTCATTGATAAATATAATTCATCTCCATGACCTGATGTCAAAGGAAAGACACCTTACTGGCAGGAAAATGCATCTACTCAGGCTTGATAAAGGTGCATAGAATCTTATATGTACTACAATTCCTATAGTTACTGTGCTCCTCCTCACTTTAACCATACTGGAGTGCCTTTAGAGAAGTCACAGCACTAACAACCCTGGTGATCATTATAATATCCAAGTCATTCATAAAAGAAGGAAATAAAAAAAGTGGATAAACTCAGGTGACATCTGCTACATATAACCCACATCCTGTGTTACAAGTGACAGAGGATATACAAAGAGGTTCAAGAGGATCAGCATAGTAATTATCTGCTTTTAACAATATACACATTTGCAAATACACCTCCATTACACGTGTGGCTTAAAGCTGATTAGATGACATGAAAAAACATACAGGTAAATATTACATTTTTATTTCAAAGCTGCCTGCATCACTTGTATGGGCACTGGAACCATATGGTGGGGGGGCAAGAGCTCCCCACTTTCAACAGCTGCCTAATGTCCCCTCAAACTACTGCCAGAGTAGAAATTACACTTAATTGTTCACATTGCTATTTGAGTAATAAAGTGTCTTTTTCAGCTGCCGAAGCTCCCATTTATCATGGAAATGCCTAAGAGAGTGTTTCTGAGGCATACTGATCAACATATTTAGAGAAATGTTTTGGATAAACCCAAAATTAACAGGGGGGGGTGAAGGCTCAAAACCAGGGACAGTTTTTAGCTGCTACTTATTCCTTTAAAATTTTAACAGAACAAACAGATTTCATATCAACATGCATTTTCTAAACAACAGAAGTATGAAACTTTAATGTCTGACAATAGTGACTGTAGTCCTCTTCATGCCTCTCAACATTTTCTTAAGAATCCTGGACAAAGCCAAAAATAATCCGGGAATGAAGGGCTAAAGTCAGGGACAGCATTTAAATGTTGTTCTTATTAAACTTAGAAAGCTGCTGGAATAACAGGTTTTGCATTAGCATGAATTTTCTGAAGAGTATAAAGTCTAAGACTCAAATGTTTCATTATTTAGTGAGGACAATCCTCGATGATTTGCAAGAAAACCACAGATTTTATGAAGAACAAACCAAAAATATGAGGCAATAATCTGGACATGCTGCCTAATTCAGGAGAGCTGAGAGGTATAATCCTGAGCCATTTACTAGAAAAACAAATATTTCACGAGGAATGGGACAGGGCAAAAAGATCAGATAAGAGACAAAATTGGGAAGGTTCTACAAAACTCTGGACAGTTTGTTTATTTATTACTTGTTTATTTATCTATTTATTTATTTATTTATTACTTGCTGTTTGTTTTCCAGGTAAGTGGGCCTGTCTATTGACCCTTTTCAGACACAACCAGGGATCAACAGTAGACAACACGTTACAAAAGAACAATAAAACATTAGATTCATGAACATACTTTGTACCATTGAGAGGTATGTTCTACAAGTGAAGTTTAATTTCCATAAGTTAGTGTAGACCTGTGTGTTTGTTGCTCTTCATCCAATGAATACCAGGTTAACTAAACAGTATCTACCCTTCACAAAGCCAAACTGTTGGGAGCCGAGTCAAACAAACGTCTTGATATCAGAGTTTATGAGGTTAGTTATGATACACCCCATAGTTTTGCAGATGAGGCTTCTAAGGCTAAGACATCTGTAATTACCCAGGTGAGATGGAAGGCCACCCTTATGAAGTGGCATCACCACTGCAGTGCACCACAGGCACAAAACCAATAGCTAAACATATGTTAGGCATTTTGAGGAATGTTTGCAATGGCATGTTTAACACTATTATGCAGCCAGGTATATATGTAGTAGTAAATAATGATGCAAAAAGGATTCTGTATACCAGAAATCTGACAAAACCAAGCATAGTGCATGTTTTATTTTTCGTATCCAGGTGCTATAGTGTTACAAAATGTTTTACAGAGACCTTGTTGATAAGCTGTGTGATGTAATTAAATGGGGCAGTCCCTGGCAGTACTGAATATTTTCACTCTGGCCTTTGGTGAAATAAAACACTTTGAAATGTATTTTATGGGCCTCCTTCTACCCACTGTACCTCCATGTGCCCCCTGCTCTACCTATCTTGGCCTTGCTACACCATTTGGACTACTTTTCTTCTTGTTTTCTCATACGTTGTTGCACATGTCAGAGTTTTCCTGCACTGTTTCAATATATCCTACTTGTCCATGATTACATCATAATAAATGAGGAGAAAACAATCAAGTGAAGCCAGAGGTCCCACCCCCAACCCAAAGTCAGTGGGTTCTAGATACTCTGCGTTTCATTTTAGAGCTTTTTTCAAACCTTTTGAGACAAAGATGGCTTGATCAAAAATTGTGGCTAAAGAAAGAAATCCGTTCTTTCTCTTCATTTTATTCCTGCATCCTTTCATGACTCCATAAATGGCCAACACTGCAGTATAATAACTGTGGAGAAAATAATAGAATTAAGCTGATAGTCTGAAAGCTGTTTGGGTCTCAGAAGCCACAGGATTCTAGATGCCGTGAGGTACATTTCAAAGTTTTTTTCCCCCTGCCTTTTGTTGCAATTACGGCCTGAACAAAATCATGGCTAACTAAAAAAACTGAGCATACCAATGGCTGCTGTAATTTTTATTTATTTATTTTTTTTGGTAAGGAGAAGGCTGTCCAAACATCTAGCTGATCTTTAATAGAGACGTCTGCCTTCAGTATAGTGAGAGGTTAAGTGACTACCCTTTGTTGTATCAGGAATGTATATATCATGACAGAATAATCATGCTCTCATACCACTAAACCAAGGGAAAAAAAAAGCTTTAAACACCTAGTCAGCTGTAAAAAATATAATCGTCAACTTATTGCTGCCATGGCCCTCACAGCCAAATTCATCTTGGGCCTAGCCTGGGCAGTCAGTCAGCTAATAGGTCTGTTGCAGTCCTAGGAAGAGAAAGGCTTTATTCTTAAACTCTTATTTTCCATTTGCATCTACACTGCCCTCTGGACTGTCTGTGGGCTGTCTCCTTTTTCATATAAAGTAGGAATCCCCCTTAGCAAGTTTCTCAATTCAGTTATGGCTTAAATATATATGAATAACCATAAAAGGTCTGCAAAACGAATGACCCAAGAACAAACTGAGAAACATAAAAAATTGTTGTGGTCAGCAGAAGCAGGCAAAACAGGCAGAATAAACGTACTCTTTAATTTCAAAACATTAGAAGTTAAGCGCTTTCGTCCATCCACTGGACTTCATCAGAAGTTGTGATGAACTCCAGTTGATAGATGAAAGCGCTTAACTTCTAATGGATCTTAAATATATATGAAGTGATTTAGAAAAAAAAGAGCTGTGCAGCCATTGTGGTATAAGCATATAGTCCTTAATGGAAGCTATAGCATCTATATAATACATATAGTGAGCTGATTATGCTCCAAATGGAGAGGAGAAAAAGACCACCTTATAATGCACGTCTTTGATTTCAAAGAGATGCATAACAAATGTGTAGTACATGGAGCAGCATGATTACTCTCCAAAAATGGAAAAAAGATAAACCTGTTCCATGCACTTTCAGAGGTGTGTAACATTTGTTACATATCCACTAAATGCTGTTACACTCCAATATTAGGTAAGGGACATTCCTTCCCTCTCAACAGTCTCTGAATATATTCATACATCCATGGACGTTTACAGACATCTGACTGTAAGTAACTTATTTAAGTTACAGCAGTATTTCAAAACAGTCCCTGTCTTTTTCCGGCAGTTATATTTACTTGCTATCTATGACATAACACTCACTAAGTGCTTTATTGGCTTTCAAAGCCAGTAAAACATTTCAACTTTTTTTTCTGCAACTAGTAGTACTTGGCGTAAATAAAGTTCAATGCACTACAAAGAGTTATGATTGGGTCGCACCAATAATAACCCACTATTATTATGTTTTCTTGTCATAGATGCCACGATTCACCTCAAGAGTAAAGCTATCAAGGTGAATTTCTTTGCATCCATTTCTCAAACACATAATAATGTGGGTATGATCTGAGATCCGATGGCAACCCTCTGTGTTATGCATAGCTTCCAGAACTGTTATGCTCTAGTTTCATGCTAGACCATACAAAGTGACTCCTGCAAAACTGTGGCAAAAAAAAAAAATCAAACAGCTTTGAAAGCTGCAAAACATGTATCTTTGCCAAAAACAACAGCAACAAAAAGGTGATTAAAGTGTTTAATAGCTTCTGGCCACTCTCTGTGTGCAAGCGCTAAGTATTTCATTACTTTTAAAGAAATAAAGCACTTCACTCTCCTACACTTTTTTCAGTAATCAGTATTATACCAGCACATCTGAAGCTCCATGCACTACAATGATTTGTGATCAGGTCTTTCAAATCAAAATGATCTAGATACAAGTTTTTAGTATAGATGCCAAGGTTCACCTCTTGGGCTTCTCTTCACTCTGTACTTAAGGAAAATTTCTTGACATTGATGTTTCTAACACATAACAAATTCACTATAATCAGAAACCTGACCATAATCATTTATAACATGGATAACTAAACAAATCACAATACTCCCAACTAGAATACAGGCTGCACTTTAATGACCTCTCATCAAGTCATCAGTACACACAGGAGTCAAAATATTCAGAATCAAATGTTCACCTTTCTGCTGTTTTCACCCAAAACCAGGACCTCACAGAGCAACTACCAAACATACTAAGTGGCTTTAAGTTACTCTGTTACAACTAAGCTATTACAATGAGTGCTACTCACGATACGCTACACTGATTTCTGGGCACTGCTTGCTAAAAAAGTTTTCTTTCCATGCCTGTACATAGGCTCTCCATTCTTTAAAACAATAATAAAACACTCTCTTCAATACTCTCAGCACAGCAAAAGTCTTCTTTATACTAAAACTTACATTTTGCAATGCCCTACTTTACATTTTAAAAACATAGCTGGCGTTTTTACATTTCTCCCTACACTGGGAGTACACACTATTAGCTACATGGCTGCACTTTGATTGTTTTTTTTTTTGCCCCCCACCCCCACGACTGCATACCTTTCAGCTGACCATCTCCTGCTTTACTGGAATCGCTCCTAACTTAGTATCCCTGATATTACCCCACCTCCACCACCCAGGACTGGGACAATGTTGTTGAAAGGTCTGATGGAAAAGGAATATGGAAACACAGAGCAGGGTTTCTTTCTGATAATCCTCAAGCTTAAATATGTGCCTGCTTATCATATCTTGCATTTGGTTTCCTTTTCCACAGCATTGTAGCAGAAAGTAAAGCAAAGTTGTATTAACTCTACTGCTATAATTCACTATAAATGACACATCAGGATTTAAAAAAAACTCTCATATAACTATTGCTAATAATAAAAAAATACTTTTTCTAACAGGTATGCATTAGAGTAAGTAATTGACATTGCTTCAGTATAAAATATGCTTTATTTGCAATACACTTCTCTGCCTTCTGTCCTGTTTTATGGCTGAAAAAGGTCCATGTGGATCAAACCATCTACCTATATAAGAAAAGACAGCCTTGAGAAAAAATAATGTGGTAAATGCAGGTGCAGTGATATTACTGAAGAAAGAATACCCTATTATTAGTCAAATGGAATTCAGTACTGGAGTTGAAGCCAGACAAAGAAATATAAAAACAAAACAAAATGTTGGTTCATCAAAGTTATGGCAGCCCTACAAGGCCATTTTGATCAGTATACACACTGATACATAGGAACTGCTGGTAGAGTGGTTAACACTGCTAGAGACAGCAAATCAATTTTATGTCAGTATGGCTAATGTCAGCACACTAACGCTGAAACAAGCAGGTCGATATGCTTCTGCATATTCTGCAACCCTGGCGATTGTTCATTATCACACAACTGCTGATCATCCGCATTGTCGACCACAGTGTGTCTACACTACAGAGGTTGATTTTACCTAATCTCAACCAATAGTTAATAAAGTATGGCTATATAGATATATATATATATATATATATATATATATATATATATATATATATATATATATATATATATATATATATATATATATATATATATATATATAGATATATATGGGTCTACTTCATTTGCCCTAACGTCCGATTGACCGACACCGATTTGCCCGACCCCATTTGACCGAAATTTCATTTGACCGACACTTCATTTGACCGACAAGTATTATTGGCAAGTAAATGGGATATGCCCCCTTCCTCACTGTAGTGCGACCCTGGAGTTAGAATATATAGTTAGGGGGTGTGGGGGGTGGGGCACTACTAAGCAATATTAAAGCAAAACTAAACAATATAATATGAAATTAAGTTGGGGGCTTCGCCCCCACACCCTCCATTGTGGGGGCTATGCCCCCCACACCCCCCCCTAACTATATATTCTAACTCCAGGGTTGCACTACAGTGGGGAAGGGGGCATATCCCATTTCCTTGACAATAATACTTGTCAGTCAAATGAAGTGTCAGTCAAATGAATTGTCAGTCAAATGAAATTTCGGTCATTTGGTCTCCCGCAAATGGGTGTCGGTCAGTCGGAAGTTAGGGCAAATGAATTAGACCCATACATACATATATATATATATATATATATATATATATATATATATGTGGGTGCGTGTGTGTGTGTGTGTGTGTGTGTGTGTGTGTGTATGTGTGTGTGTATAGACATATATATTTTTTCTATACATTAATCCATTGTTATTGCCTTCATGAGAATTTTACCAGTAGTTTCAAATCTGTTCTTATATTTTCTACCATTGACTATATTCACCATGGCAGATTTTACCATTATCAATAACCAGGTCAGCCTTGCCCTACAGTCTATCTGTTATGTCACTGCTAACAATATTACAGGGTAACAGTCCCAAAACTGATCCATGAAAGCCATACTGCACTGGTCACTACCATTTTATATAAGTCAATGTCAACCATTAGAAGTTTTTGATTTTCTTTTTATTCATTTGTTAATCATTCATCACTGTTTATGCTAAACCAGAGATGTCCATCTTGTTGATTATTCTTACATGTGGAACTGCATCAGAGACAATGCTGAAGTTAGGGCAGTTAAGCTCTGTTCCCCCTGTGCCAGATTACTGCTATTTCTGTCTTAAAGAGAGACACCATATTACCATGAAGCCACCTGTTTATGTTTTAGGATATTTCACTGTTCTTTAATTGAGAAGGATGTCCTTCATCTTGAAGAGCTGACTTATCAGCTAGTAATCCATCTTCTTTATCAATGCTTTTATGAAAATGGAAAGAAATTTTCTTCTACAATTTGTTTCCATTATCTTAGAGGTAACATCAGAAATGAACAGACCATTGTATAGGTTTTTAATGTGAGTGACAATTATGTTTGGTTTTATTCATTTTACTCCTTTCCACTTTGTCTAAGATCATTTCCTTTGTGATTAACCTAGTGAACACCTCCCTTTCTTTAAAATCTTTGAACTGCAGTACCCTCTTGTTCTGTAGTAGTGAAAAATGAAAAAAATCATTAAATATTGTTTTCGATTTTCCCCTTCAACATTTGTTACTGCATTGTCGCAGTCTTTTCAGAAACTGCTGAAAATGTCTTCTCATTTTCTCATTTGCTGAGTTAACCTCCCATAGACCTTTATTCCAGTATTTGTCACTGGCATTTCTAGCAGTTTTAAGCAGTTGTGTTATACCACTTTGTTGCCATGGACTGCTGTTGCCAGTTACTTCCTGAATGGATCCACTGTGATGCCTGCTTTTTCTTCCCAATGCCATATTCATCATTGACAAACATGGTTACTTGAAATCATGGCATTTATTTATTTGAAAGGGTTAGACAAAATCTCTACACAGAGTCAATATGTTATAAATGAAATGCTTGCATTGGGGTGGTCACACTGTAGGGACAGATTTTTTGTACCTGAAGATAATAAGACACAGGTCAGAAAAGACATGCAAATGCACAACTTCATCTAGTCCAACTGAAAGCCAACTGTCAGCGAAGAGAGTACAACTGTGCAAGTAAGCATACCTCAGCAACAGATTTTTGAATAATCACTGCTGCACTAACTGCAGTGGTGGTGCTGCGGTAGCGTTGTCACCTCACAGTAAGACGTTGTTCTGTTCGATTCTTACCCAGAGCGTCTTCTGTGTGGAGACATGCTTGAATGGGCGTACCTTTGCTGAAGGTTGTGCGTCAGGGCTGGCAACTCAGCATGTAAAAATCTACTGTCAATCATTAGTGGACCGGAGTTCCGCTGTGGCGACCCCTAACCGGAAAAAGCCGAAAGCAACAACTGCTGCAGTAACGTTAGTTGCCTGGGTTATATTCCATGAAAGATACAACAGCAGGACAGCTTCCAAAGCTTCCAGGCACCTTACACACCCCAAAACCTTTGGTCAGTTCAAGTTTAGTTGACTGAAACAACAGGTTTGGGTGCCAAGCCCTTCAAAGCCTTCCTGCCACTGAAGATCACACATCTTGCTGGCTTTTGAAGGCTGATAGTCAGCTAATGCTTTCCACTGCAGGGCAGATAAGTTCCCTCGTGGGAAAAAAACTTCCACTGTAGCTTTTATGACACAAACCATACTTTTTGTAAAATTATAGTTTTAAAGCTAGGAAGAAGTATTGTTAATGACTGTCATGTGGATTTTGCTTACTTTAAATGGGAGCACTACTTTTTACTTTTGTGGAGAAAACTTGTTTCAACTAATTTAACACTACTTTATCTGAGATAAAAGTTGTTCTATTCTACTTTTGTGGACTAGGGTAAATGTTTAAAGTGCTTTTTATTGTATTTTTTGGTGGGAAATTACCTAGTAACTACTTACCTGTTTTATTGACTACTGCTGACAAGCTTCCCCAGGAATCAGGCATTTTTTTTATTGATTCTTCCTTCTTTCAGACAAGCAGAAGAAAATTAATAATTGCCTTTCCCACTACAGCAAGCTACTAAAGTGCCTCAGGCACAGGTGTGTCACTCTGCCATGGCCGTTTCTTGTTCCTCAGACCATTCATTTATTTTCCTTGCTTGCCTCTGATGTAGTTCCTACATCCACCAAGGACTGGGGTTAGACATGTCCTCTGTAGCTGTTGGAGTGCCTCTGATAAGTAATAAAGAGCCACTCTCGTCAGTTCTGGAAGAGGTGGCAGGGAATACCCTCTGCCTAACCAGAATGCTATGCCTATCCCTAGGGAAGTTTGTCCTGGAAAAAGATGTTTGCTTCTTCAGAAATTACTGTCAAACAGAAATAAAAACTTAAGACATACTTTCTCCTGTGTCAGTCACGTTTACATGAGTGATTTATTGGCCTTAGCTCAAGGTTTAGTTCAGATTCTTGACCTTACAGTTCAACTATTACTGAAAGAAAAAGGGGATCTTCATTTTCTGAAAAGATTCAAGTTTTTGAACCTCAAAATAATTGAGAAGGGGCAGATTCTACTTTTTCTCCTTAGGGTTCTAATTCTGATTCTGAGGAGAGTGTGGCTTCAGCCAATCCGTTTGAAGGATTCTCTTTCTCTCAAATTATTTCCAGAATGAATCGATTGTTTCAGTGAGAATATAAGAAAAAAGGACAGCCTTTATATATAATATATATATATATATATATATATATATATATATATATATATATATATATATATATCCTAATATCCTATAAATATTTAACATAAAAACAAATTAACAATTTATCAAATGATATAAAATTATTTCTTCAACCCCTTATTTTTCAAATGTCATTTAATAGTAATAACATCAACTGGAAATTTGTCAACATTTAATTTTATTTACCAATGAGTGTCTCTCTCTTCTCTGACCACTTTTTATAATTTCCACTCCTGTAGTCATGGGGCTCATGGTCTTCTTCTCCTTTTGGCTGCTTCCATTAAGGGTCACCACTGTGGATCCTTGGTCTGCGGAACAAGTGGCAGTAGAGTTTTTGAGTTGCCAGCCTGGCACCCAACCTTCTTATAAAGGTACACACAAACACTCACACCTAGGGCCAGTTTAGAATGTCCAATCCACCAGCAGCATGTCTTGGGAATGTGGAAGGAAACAGGAGCACCTACAGGAAACCCACACAAACACAGGGAGGGCATGCAGATTCCACACAGAAAGCACCCCAGCTGAGAATCGAACCAGAGAACCTCTTGCTGTAAGGCAACAATACTAACAGCTGCACTACTGTGCTGCCCCAATGGGCCTCATGGTATCTAATGTTAAAAAGGAACCCTTGTTTACCCTGATGTACTTTACTACGTGTCTCAGTGTTCTGTATAAAGCATTGTTTGTTGCACATGACCTAGCTGCACACAGATGTTCTTTGATCCATGCACTTTTACAGGTGGTTTTGCTATACAAAACAGTTGCAATAGTCACACTGGGCAATGTCGACAATTCCTATAGAATTACAGTTGTGATGATAACTACTACTATATAGTTTTGTCGAAGTGTTCTAACAAAATAAAAGGCCCTCCTGAAATGTTCATGTATCTCCTACAAAGACCCCTTTTATAAGTTCGTATTGGTTTATCAGTCCTAAGTAAACAGATGGTAGTGCTATCAATTTGCAATATAGTCATTAAATTAGAGTTCTTTTCATAAACAAACTTTGAGTACACTTCTAAACCAGATGCCTCTTCATTGTCTTCAGTAATAATGTTCCAGTTGTTCATAATACTGTTTTTTATACTTTTGCTATCAACCATCATATCTAAACATGCAATATGTACATCTGTTACTGCCTGTTAGTTGATGTTTCACCCAGTGGGTCAAGACAGAAGGAAAAAGTGTTTTCCTATTTGATATAATTTTGTTAACAGTTTGTAGTTGGGCATCTTTCTTATAGTCTCTATTTTAAACATATGAATTACGTGAGATAATCTATTCATAAACTCTTTGTTGCTAGATATTAATCTAGTTACCCTTATTATTCGTCCTCACAGAATATTAAACTTATAAAATGAGGGTGATTGCTCATATAATGAACATAACTGTTGACAAAAATGTCATTCCTATATATTCAACTCTCAAGCATTCTCTGAGATGAGGATATAGTGAGATCTATGAATGTCTAAAAACTTAACCATTAAGTCCTATTATCCCAAAAGACAAAAATAAAATGTTAGTGGTGTTGTTCAAGTCAGAAATAAATTCTTCTACCTATATAGTATTCCCTCTCCATACAAAAACAGGCCATCAGCAAATCTTTTACAAAGAGAGCAGTCTTACAGACATTTCCTACCATCCTAAAACTAAACTGGGAAAGGATAAAGCTACTGCAGCTCTACACCTTGGATTTGTTAGTAGTATTTATAGCTGAAAATAAAAAAATATGTATGTATATATATATATATATATATGTATATATATATATATATATATATATATATATATATATATATATTCTCCAAAAGTAGCCCAAGAAGTGAACAGATGGTGTTAGCAAATCATTTAGAATGACAAGTAAATTTAGATAAATAGATTCTTCCTGTCCCAGAGACTTCCCCTACTCTGGAACAAACTACCTATCTATATCAAACAAAGCTCCTCATTAGCACTCTTCAAGAAAAATCTTAATGATTGGATGTGAGATAGGAAATTCACCCCAGGGATCACTTCTGTGGCTCTGCTTGACAGTGGCACAGGAAAATAATTTTCTTGGAAGGCAAAAGCCAGGGTACTTTTTGGCTAGGCTTATATAGGCCCTAGGGCCAATAGCATAGTACCTACCTATGAACCTATGAACAAATTCTACTCCTTGTAAACTAGGAATGTTGGTAAAAAAAGCTTGATATCTAATGTAAACGTTAAAACTTCACTGCCATCAACATAATTTTGTCTTATTTTGTCCAAAAAGTCCCAGGAATCTTTAGGATTACTTTCTGGTTATTGTGTGAGTGGGTTTAAAATATTGTCGAGGTAAATGGAGATCCACTCAGTAACACTGACTCCTGCTGAAACTTTAGATAAAAAAAAAGAGGCATATTACCTTTTTTATGTATCTTTGTATTCCCAAAGAAGATTCCAGACTTAGGAAATTCTACATGCAAACAATCATACATTGTTTTTTTCAATATACTCTTGCATCAAAAAATTCATATAAGAAAGAGTGAATGTACTTATACTTATTGGAAACATATTTACCTTATATTCAAGTGGGTTCCCTAACATAGTTCCCCCACTTATAATGTAATCTGCTTCTCATAATCACAAACTCCCCACTCTTATCCACTTTCACAAAGCAAAGCTGTTTACTCTTTAAATCTTTTAAAGTCACTTTTTTACTTGAGTTGAAATTAAAATGCTTATTATTTGTTTTCTTATCACATGTAGTCTTAATATACCATTCACAGTTGTTAAAAATGTCCAAAGAGTAGAAATTATGGGGTTGTAACAGGATGGCTTAGCTAAGCATTTTTGATTATAGTGAATATATTTATACAAATACGCAAGGTTTAATTTTTTTGACAAAAAACTTTATGTGTAAAATGGAGTAAACCTTATTCGGTCTTTGAGCATGAGTAAAAGAGAAATCCAATTTAATCAGTTCATTCAATTTGTCAGCAGTAAGAGTCTCTGCAGTGTAGTTGAAAATGTATTCAACTTCAGTAAATGAAATAATACAGTCTTCCAAATGACCCTAGAATCATGCTCTCCCCCTCCCTCTGCCTTGACCCCTGCCACGAGTGTTCTCTTAACATGCCTCGGCCCCTGCCAAGAGTGTTTTCTTAACAGTTCTGCCTGTAGTAATTCTGAGGCATAACAGAGGTGGACTGAGTCTCTTGATTCTGAAGCCTCTCCAATCTCCTTTGTGAAAAATAGCAGTAGATTCAATTACAGAAACAGAGGCCTGCATGGCCCAGGTGCTAGTATTGTTATGCATTTCTCCCAGGTGCTAGTATTGTTATGCGTTTCTCCCAGGTGCTAGTATTGTTATGCATTTCTCCCAGGTGCTAGTATTGTTATGCATTTCTCCCAGGTGCTAGTATTGTTATGCATTTCTCCCGAAGCATGACCATGACATAGGCTAGAAGGGAGGGATACACTGTACCATATCCATATGCATCTAAAGCTTTTTGTATCTTTTTACAATTTCTGTCAGTAATAGTTTCTTCCCATAAAATCCACAGGACTTCTTTAGAATATCCTATTATACAAATCACCTGATTTTAAATTATTACAAAATCACGTGATCAGCTTCTAAAAAAAAAATCATATGGTCACTTTCTTTTGTTTCTATGTAAGATATTTATAGGAATGATGGGATTACTCACCTCGGTTAACACAGCAGTATGTTGATGGCAAGTATGTTGACCACAAAATGTCGACAATGCAAATGCTGACAGTCAACTGCGCATGCATGAGGAAAATCCTAGCCATATGCAAACAAGAAAAAAAACAGATAATTTTTTTTTTGCAGGGGAGCAAACCACCCCTGCACCCCCATTCCTGCTAATTATATATACTAACTCCAAGACTGCACAACCGCTGGAGAAATGGAGCATCCCCCCCCCAACCAGGGATTGTTGATTTAGCACACCTGTCAATCATCTGCATATGTCAACCAAATGTGGTCAGTCAAGAGCTGTTGACATTTTGCTGTGTCAGCCAAATTCAAAAGTCCTATATATATATATATATATATATATATATATATATATATATATATATATATATATACATGTGTGTGTGTGTGTGTGTGTGTGTGTGTGTGTGTGTGTGTGTGTGTGTGTATATAATATATATATATATATATATATATATATATATATATGTGTGTGTGTATATAAAGATATTTTTATTAGAATTGTCTAAATATACTTTTATATTCATATGTATTTTCTCAAGACTCTTTAAAAAACTTTTATAGAGGCTGGTCACGTGATTTTTTAATAAAAGTTCATCACATTATTTTTTAGAAGTTGGTCACGATTTAAAATCAGGGAGTCGTGTAATAAGATATTCTAAAATTACGGTATGAAAGCAATCAAGAAAACTACATGGTGAAACGCTGTTGGCGACACTGACTTCTTTATTTTTATTGTAATGATGAACATAGTACAGTTGTGTAAGTAAACTTACCATAACAGTAGAGGCTCAAATGTTTACTGCTGCAGTAGCCACTCCCTTCCTCCATCCGCCTTATTTTTTGTATGTTTTTGTTGCCAGGGTGAGAATCTTTACTTGAATTTTCCAAGCATTGTCCTTGTCGGAGTTTTAGCCTCCCTCTCTCAGCTGACATGAGGTATAAATAAATAATGGCCAAGTGGTTAAAGCATTGGATTCCACTCCAGGTAATACTTTACAGGACTAATGGCTAAGCAGTAAGTACTTTAGTGCAGTTAAGGTATACCCCATCATTGTTACAACCTTGAAATAATGGTTTCACACCAGAATGGACAAATGATTAAGGTTTTAGACTTAAGATCCAATGGATGTATAGCCATATGGGTTCATTTCCCAATCCTGATAGATTTTATACCAGGATGGTTAAGTGGTTAAGGCACTGAACTTAAGATCCAATGGATGTATATCCATGTGGGTTCAAATGCCACTCCTGGTAGTGTTTTATATGAGTGTCAGTGGCTAGCAGATCAGTAGGCTGTGGGTTCCATTCCCATTCCAATGTGACTGGATTAAATTTCAAATTCCTAACACTACACTATAGCATTACCTATAGCATTATCTTTCTGTGTGGCTTAAGGTGTTAATGCATTAGGTTTGGAGAAACTGCAGAGATAAAGTTGAGTTTGAATCTAGACTACAGAGAGTAGGGTTAGGGTTTGTCAAAATGCTTAAAGTGTTATTCTCACAGACAAAAATGTACAGGGTTTGATTCTCACCTTTGAGGGAAATTGGCTAGGCTTCATATGGCCCCCACAAAGCCAGCTAACCTAGTACTATGAACCTATGCGTGCATATCATGTCTATGTGCATGATGTCTCACTCTTCCTATGTGCATGCATATGTGTGGCCCTGTACCACTCCATGGCCTCCAGAAAATCTTAATATAGTTTGCAGGATCCTCATGCCCTACCCTGAGGTAAGCAAGCTGTGTATTGGTCACAAAAGCACACCCTCCTTATTGACCCTTCAGTGCTGCAGGTCACTACTTGGTTGAACAACATAGCAGTTGTATTGTATAACCCTCCACTGCTGTATTAAGCTTTGGTTTAGATCACATGTGCCAGCTGTGACACCAAATCTGTAACAAATCTTGTACATTTGTGTGTGACTTTATGAAATACTCATCACAAAATGGACTGCCTTCTGCTTAACTTTATTAAGGGTGTATTTTCCCAGTTCATTGCTGCATTCAATCACCACCTTCCCGTTTATACATGGTTTAATACTTTTGATAGCAGGCAGCAAATTAATTATATTGGAAATATCATTTATCTCAGCAGTGAATGTACATGTTATCACAGTAATATTCTGATCTTGCTACATATACCCCTTCCTGTGTTTAGAGAGAGAGTAGGAGGAGCTACTCTTCTGTCACACATTTAGTCCTCTGCTAAAAAAACTACTTTTGCAGTCTTATTTGCATGCAGAGAGGGTCAGGGTGTTATGTAAATACACTGATAAACCTTGTAAGTCTGTGGCCACATACATGCAGGGTTTGCCTTAAGTAATCTGGTGAACTAGGTGGAAGATCCATGCACCTCCCACCCAACTCCATCCTGGCCTACTCACACCACCCAGATTACTTCTTTCTTTCATTTTTATCACAGTTTGTCTTACTCTTCAGTTTTCCTGCATTTATTTGTTCTTTCATTCATTAAGCTCTCTATAGGCAAGATTGTACTCTGATAACTGTAGAGGTAACAACTGTAAGCTACAGGTCTGGGGGCCCCCAGTATATATGCTTGTTCTAGATACTCTGAGGTGCATATTATAGTTAGTAAACAACAATTTCATCCAATGATGGCCTGCATGAAAATCATGATCAAACAAATAAATTAAATTTTACTCTTCAACTTTGTTTTTCCTGCATCCTTTCATCTCATCCAAACTGACCAAGACTACACTGTAATAAATGCAGTGGAAATAATTGTATTAACCTGGAATCTAGGGGCCAAAGAGCCTACAGAAGCCATGAGGGTTCTAGATGCTTTGAAGTATTTTGCGAGTCTTTTTAAACAGCCATTTCATCCAATGATGACCAGAATGAAAACCGGGATTATTCAGTCTTACTCTACACTGTTGCTTTTTCCTGCATCTTTTGAAACACAATTTAACTGATCAAGACTGCACTATAGTAATTACATTAAGTTGGGGGTTTGGGGGCACCTAGAAGTCATGAAGTTTTAGATACTCTGAGGTATATTTTAGAGCTTTTTTCCAACCTTCTGATTCAATGATGGTCTGCACAAAAAATCATGCATATGGAAAAGAAATTCAATTTTACTTTTTATTTTATTTTTTATTTCAAGGGAAAAAAAACAAGTTGCATCCTAGTTTCAATGCTCAAAACTGACCAAACATCAATTCACTATAAAGTGAGAAGACAAATGCTTGTGAGGATATATAAATCATATCTGAAAATAGTGTTTGCCTCCCTACCCATCACCCCCAAAATAGGTAGCCACTTGCAATGTATCCCCTTCTGGTGATAAATTGAGATGAAAATTGAAACACAATGCCCACAGCCATATATTTTAAGCCACTGCTGTTATATGAATATACAGAATTCATCCTCACCCTTTAACCCCAAAAGACAGATCCCTTCTTTGTACCCTTCTGAAGTCACACTGGGACAAATTTGGGAAAAAAAAACAAATACAGCATAATATATTTGCTGTCAGACATATATAAGCAGTATGTGCCTTTACTATCCCCAAAAAGATAGCCACCTGTATATGCATCACATTTTTGATTGTGTGGAAAATGTAAAACAAAATAATTACAATAATGTTTCCAACATGTTGCTTCCAGACTGTATGATGCTTTTATACAAGCTATAGTGACCTTCTATGCACCCCTCTGAAGTTTGTGAGGAAAGCTAAAGTAATAATGACCACACTGTTCCCAGTCTAACAAATGACATAATGACTTCTAAGGTTTGGGATAAACGTTAAAGAAATAATAGCATTGCCCCTATTCTCCCCCACACAAGTGCAGCGACCTTCTGTGTACACGTGTGAACAAGGCTGGTTTTAGACCAGGTGGAGATTAGGGCAGAGGAAAGAGCAAAGCCCATGTCAAACACTCCTTATACAGCCTTGTCATTTTGGGACCACCAATCCCCAGCTGCTCTGAAGGACTGGATATTCTGTGATGCATGTTATCACATCCCCTTTCTTTTTTGAGAAATGACTGTTAAACTGAGCAAGTGACAATAGAGTCAGTTACTTTCATCCAGACAACCCCCACCAAGAATTTATAGCCACTTCCATGTACAATTTAGATGTCTGGTTTTGATAAAACAAGATGGCCATTTATTGTATTTCACCTTTCATCTAAACACTCAGTTGCTACACATTAAAATATTGTAAGTTGCTTCACATAAATTGCAATAGTCCTGCATAACCCAAAAAAAGAAAAAAGAAAAAAAAACAGCAACAGATATCTAGTTATTCTCCTCCATAGACAACCACAGCAATTATATCTATTCTGTCTGTACTTATCAGGTGCCCAGTTAAGCAGTCCTTCTTACTTCTCACAAGTTCACACTAGCCCTGCAATGCTTGATACTGACTGCTTAAATAGAGCAAATGACAAGAAGGTCAGTTACTTTCATCCAGCCAACTCTAGCCCCAAACTAGAGTTATAGCCACAAAATTAAAGTTTTCCAAGTTGCACCACATAATCACAAAGTTAGAAATATTGCCTAAAATATCTGGATGGTCACTGCCAATATCACTGTAAAAATAATAACTACTTATCTCACAAATATCTTCAATCTCATCACTTCATTCCTCTCATCTTAGCTTTCCAGAATTTGATTTTGTGTCGTATTTTTGACCTTTGTCTTTTGTAAAAATTTGATTTGTTTGGTAACTTGCTGTTCATTACAGTCAGTCAGTAAAGTCAGGCATTAGAGATTCATACTTCTTGTCTTATACGTGTTAAAAAAAACTCATTTGAGCAGTTTCACACCTGCATTGGAATGCTACATGGTTTCTACTCCATGACTTCACAGATTTCAAGCCTAACATGATGTGATTTGAATTTGAATGTCAAGTCAACTAAAGATGGAACACTGACCCCCTTCCACTTCCAAGAGCTTGCAGTGTGTTGCGGATGCATTTTCTTTTAGCATGAGTACCTTGTCTATGTCTTTATATTTTGGAGCAAATACATGATTATGTCATTGCTGTAAAAAATAAATATGAAGAGAGTGCCCCTATAAGCATGGTGCCCTAGGTGGTTGCTTAGTTGGCCTATGTAAGGGCCAGCCCTGCATACATGCAATTCTCATGTACCTTATATACATAATGTTTATAGATGAGGCTACAAACTTCAGAATCTAAGATTCATTCTGACATAAGAAAATCACACAAAGTTTACTTCATATCACTGAACTTTATTTTCTTCTATAAAGCAAACATTGGTCATTAAAAATTCAGTGGTGTAGCTCAACAATATTGTGGTATAATACTGTCAACCTTGTGACTTGACATAGCGGTAATCCTAGACTAGAAATGGATACCAAGCTCTGAAAGCTGGGAGTGGGAGAGTGCATGAAAATTCACTGCCACCTATAGGCTCTTTGTGGCAATACAACTGATTATCAGAAAAAGCTCTCCAACTGTTGGGATGGTGAAGTGTTTTTTGTAGAAGTAATGCACACACATGCATGCATGCATGAAACATATACACACCTTGTAATACTACATATGCTAATGACCAACTCACCTATTCTTGGGAAAGTAAGATGAAAAATCATTCACACCAGACAGGGGCTAAGTAATCCAACTTGACTGACAAATCTATAACCACTTGAAAGGAGATGAGGTATGAGGTGCGTGTGTGTGTGTGTGTGTGTGTGTGTGTGTGTGTGTGTGTGTGTGTGTGTGTGTGTGTGTGTGTGTCTTTTACATTAATAATCTAGTATTCTAAGCTTGGTGTCTTTTTAATAAAAAAAATAATTCTTTTTTTCAGTTTTTTTAGTCAACAAAGATACATTAAATATAAATAAACTGTCTTTTAGAACATGTTAGCTCTAAATGGGACTGTTTTGGTTAGTTATTACCGACATGCGTTAGCAAATATTCTCTTGACTGCTTTTACATTAATGTATCCATACTGATAAATGTTTGTTTTTTATCAATGAATGTGTGTCTGACCATTTACTAGGAAACATAAATACTGTAAATAATCACTGTTATCAACAGTCTGCACTTTAAAAATTAGATGTGTAGAAAATGGATATTAGCTATGTTTTCATAACATGCATCTCCTGTTTTCATCTGACAACTGGTAAAAGTATCTTACTGTGAAATGAAAACTACCAGCACTGATGAGAATGCTAAATCTTAAGATATGCTTAAATATGCAAAGGATAATTGAATCATTAAAATAATTATGCAGTGTACATCAACATGTTTATGTGGAATAAAAATGTGTTGCTGTGCTAATTAACTAAATAAGCTTTACATCTCTGATGCATGGTATGTTGAAATGTATCTAGCTGATGCAGCATGTTACAATGATGTTTTAGTTTGTCATCTGTACCTCACAGCTTTACAGTCATCCATTCTTACCAGCACTAGATGAATTCTTAGAGAATGTGTCACTGAATTTTCCTGCAGAATAACAGACCTTAAAGCTTTATTAAAATATCACTTGATCTGGTGGCACTTTTGCAAATGAGGGAATGTATGCAACACTACACAAACAGAAGTCTAATCGTTATAAAGGCATTGCTTAGTTTCAACAGACACCTAAACAGATACATGGTCACCAGATGAAGATAACATTCCAAGTACTCACATATATTTTAACTTACTAAAAATAATTACATTACATACGATACCTATTTGTGTTCATATGCATGAATGTATTTAATGTGTTGTTAATCAAGTTAATATAATATCTTAAAACATGGGCAGCTTATTTTCAGATACAACACAGGGCTAGTACATTAATTATGTCATGGACAGTTTATTTTCAGGTACAATCCAAGACTAGTACATTAATTATATCATGGGTGGTTTATTTTCAGGTACAATCTTGGAGTAGTACATTAATTAAATCATGGGCAGTTTATTTTCAAGTACAACCCAGGACTAGTACAATTTGCAGAGTATAGCCAGATGTACACATTGACTAGTGACTTTTAGATGTGGGGAAAACATATACCAGTGAAACCTGAGAAACTTATGATATAAGTGCCATGTGTTTTGCTTTCCCATAATCTATAATCATGAGCAAAACAACCATAGGTTGCTTTCATAATAAGTAGGAAAGCCAACTACTGAGAATATTGTCGAAGCCTGCAGCTTGATATGTGGTGGTAGGCAGCATCCAGAACCTCATCCCTGAAAACTGCCAGAACCTGATTAGTGGAAAGGTTTTGTTGGCCAATACACTGAAAAACTTTTTTTTGCTTTTTACATATAGCTCCTTGGGTTCTTTGACTTTCACATATACGGTAACGTTCATCAGGACAGTACCAGCAATGGGATTAGCAAAAGAGATCTGGGTTTAATTGGCTATAGTCAAATGAACGAAAACAGGTAAGCCAAGCGTGATTTCAGTAAGCAGTCTGGCAAAATGGTATTCATTGAAAAATTTCCACACCCACAAAATGCTTGATGTTTGTGACCACACTTTCGTAGTCCTCATGCTGTAGAAGGCTACCTGCATCCTCTTATGTAATAAGATCAATCCTGAATTACTGCAATGGTGGGAAAAGAGCTATTCCATTGACAAAATAATTTAAAGACAAGTATTTTTGCTGAGCCATATTTTGAAAATATGTACATATCTTAACTAGGCAAAAACAGCAATTCCCACTTACCACTACAGCGGACCCTTATGATGAAATCAACTACCAATGTGTTTTTTTTTTGTTTTTTTTTAGCTATGACCTCAGTGCCAACCTGGAACTTGAACTCATATCATCAAATTCTGCTGCAGGTGTCTTACCACCTGTACCCCAGTAATATCCAACAGAAGAAAGAGATATTATAACTGATAAATATGGTGATTCCCCCCCCCAAAAAATAATGTACTTCAGGATATGAAAACCACAACAGGGACTTGCAACATTTTTGTGGATCTTGCTACAAGAAGACAATAATTTGTACTATAAAAAAATACCCACTTGTTTGCAAATATTCACTTTTACCACAGTTAGGAATTTTGCAAATACATTGGGAGCTACTTCCACTTTAAAAGATGTAAATATATTTATAAACTGATTGTGATACATTTTAAGTCATACATAAGTTCTTCAGTCCCCACTGAAGCAAGTAAGACAAAACTGTAAAACTGCCAGGATAAAAGCCTACACTATAAATATTTGTTAAGAATCCCCTCTTCTGTTTTAAATGAATGGATTATCTAGAACAAAGAGTAGGATGGATATGGGATAGAAGCCCATATCCCTCAACTTCAAAGCTCAACAATGGGAGATGAATCTAGAAATAAATTAGGTTATAAAGTGCCAACTCGGCTGTTCTCAGTGCCAAATGAAGGTTACCTTATTTTTTAACGGGTATTCTGAGAACAGCTTTGTATGTGAATCGCAGAGACAGCTACTGTCAATATTCACAGGCAGCCCTAATCCAATCTTAAAAGTTCTATTGTTAGGCATTTTAATGCAGAAAAGAATAATACATATCCACAAGTTACCCAGTAGAAAAAAATGCTTAGACAGGCTAAGCATGAACTTTACTTATTTTGCATAGTCATAGAAAAAGCATAAGTACAGAGAGAAACACTGGAGAATACCTTACATTTTGGGCTGATATAGGCCATTCCAAGAAACTTAAATTTGAAACAAGTACTATAATTATTTTATACTGTTTCGGAAACATTTAAAGTATTAATTATAGTTAATTATCCAATTAATTAAGCAACTAATTAAATACTGTGCTAGCATTTAAAGAAACAGTACTATATAATCTTCATTTTTTATTTTTTAGGATAAGTAACTATGCCACCACCTCTAACTTTCACCTCTCTACTATAGAACACAGAGGTTATGTGAAGTCTTTCATTGGACAAATATAGGTACTAACAGGAGCCCCATTTCATAAGTTAAGTCCTGACAATCGTCTCCTGTTACTCAAAGCTCAAGTAACTGTAAAATCTATGTTAGTGCAATAAACGTTACTGTAATTCCCCATATTCCAGTGTTTTCTTTTGTGGACCAGTATGGCATTTCTTCATATTATTCTTCTACTATTGTTGAATCTCATTTGCTAGAAGTGACATAACAATTCCAAGCACATTGGGATTTGTATCTTCCAGAAACTTTAAAACTGATGGATCAACTTCTGTGCCTGAGGATATGACTATGTGTCTTCATGTATGCTTGCTGCTTTAAAGATTGGGGCTCAAAGTAGGGGTCCTTTCTAGTGGTTGACTGCAAGCTGGATACAAGCACGTTGATTACAGGCAGTTCACTATACCCACATCTGGGTGAAAAGGGTTATTCATCACGTTTATATAAGGTCAACATGTAGAAAATGGAACAGAGAGCCTGATAGGTGCATGAAGAGAGCATCCGCTACCCATTGAAAGCAATGCATGCTCTAACTACACCAACTGTTGTGCTATGCACTGCAGTCTTTTAGAGAAGTCTCAGTTTGAGTATATGCTGTAATAAAGCTAGACCACATCCTAATTGTAAACAGTCTGCAGCTAAATCTAGAAACTAATTGGACTGATTTCTGCATTTGGAGAAATGTGAACATTGTTAACAACCCCAAGAAATCTAATGTTATGCTGTTTTCATCAACTCAGAAATGAGCCAACCTACCCCCTTTTACTTAAAGACAATTGAGATAATATGTCCCCTAATGTTACCGAACAAAAATATCTAGGTATCACTCTCAGTCCTATCTTAACCTTTATAAAACATACTGACAGGATTATAAATAAAATTCTGTCTTAACTAAAAGTAGATTATCAGACTACTTATCTCCTCTCACAAGTTGCCCATAAAGTTTTGGCAAGAAATGGCCTTCTTCCCAAGATAGAACGTGGCCTGCCTCTGTTAGCACCATTACCCTTCTTACAATACATAAAGGCTCCACATGACAGAAGACAGAATTTGTACTATTGTCGCCCTTGGGATTCTGGATACTGGCAAAGGCTCTTGCCACCCCTATAGTGCCTTTTTTAGGCAAGGTTCAAATGACAAATTCACCACCGTAACAGGTACAAGCAAGCAAAATCTGAGGGTAATGCTACTCAATGCTAGAAGTCTAAACCTCAAAATGCACTCACTCAAGGCACTCCTTAAAATGGAGAACATTGACATCTGTACAGTGACAGAGACCTGTTTCAAAGCTCCAGAGAGCACCTCTGCATTACCAGGCTATAATTCATATCACACCTTTCGGCCACCAAACCCGGACCGAAACACTAAAGGTGGAGGCGTGTCCATATTCATTAAGGATATCCACACCTCCAAGCTAGTTGCTCAGCATAATGCATCCTATATTATCCAAGTTCAACTAACTCTGGGCAAAACCGCAATCCAGATTGTAGCTTGCTATAGACCCCCCACCATGCCCCAGAATTCCCACTCCTCTTTTCTTGATACACTGGAAAATATTAAGGTACAACCCAACACTCTAATAATGGGTGGTTTCAACTACCCTACCATTAACTGGCAAAACTACTCATGTACCAACTCTTTTGCTCAACGTTTTCTGGAAATCATCAATTCCAACGCTTTGGATCAACTTATCCACACCCCCACCGGGGCAGCAATATCCTAGACCTGGTCATCACCAACATGGGTGACTGGTGTTCCACACCAGAGGTCAGCTCCTCGTTGGTCAGATCCGACCACAAGCTAATCACCCTAGACATCCACATCCCACTCCCACCCCCCATTAGGAAAACAACTGTAAAAAATTTCTCCAAAGCCAACTTCACGTTTTTTAAGACAGAAGTGGCAAACTTCACAACACCCATGCAGATGGACAATAGAGGTACGACTGCTGAATCCTACACAAATGCACTTTATAAGCACTTACATGAGTGCATGGATCGTGCTATCCGTAACAGAACCAAGATGCTATCCTCCAAAAAAAGGAAGCCAATCTGGTGGTCTTCTGCCATAAACAAACTCTACAACAGAAGAAAGAAACTGTTGCAAAAAAGAGTAAAATCCCACTATTGGAGGAACTCCCTGGTCAGCCTCAGTAAGAAGCTGAGATCCCTCATAAAATCCTCCAAAGCTAGTTATGAAAAATTGCCACTGATTCTAAAGACAACCACAAAGCATTCTATAGCTATGTCAAAAATCTCAATGGCAACACTCAAATCTGCTCTGAGTTACAGCATAATGAAACTAAATATACAGAACCAACTGATATTGCCAACATCCTGGCAGATAGATTCAGTGCTAACTTTACCCCCCTCTCACCCCATAAAGAGCCCATCTTTATACCGGAAGAATACAAAGTTCCTGTAATCACGGCTGCACAGGTAAAAACTTCACTCTCCAAAGCTAAGAACACAGCATCCATGGGACCTAACAACATCCCAGGCTGCCTTTTAAATGAACTACAGAATGAACTGGCACCCCACTTAATTACCATGTTCAGTCATAGCCTCACCTCAGGCTTTGTGCCCATTGAATGGCGCACCATGACAGTTATCCAGCTCCACAAAGGGGGGGCCACAACAGACCCCAGGAACTACCGCCCCATTAGCCTGACGAGCCTCGTCTGCAAGACCATGGAACATCATGGGACTCATAAACAAAGACATTGGAGATCTCCAAACTCTGGACCCCATACAGTTTGGGTTTGTAAAAGGCAGATCATGTCTCTTAAACCTGATAGATGCCTTTGAAGTAGTCACCAAAGCCATAGATGAGGGTAAGATGGTTCACACAGCCTATCTAGATGTCGCCAAGGCATTCAACACCATCCCCCACTCTGGAATTATAGATAAACTCACTAAACTAGGTATAAATCCCTATGTCACAAGACGGGCTGCCAACTGGCTTACTGACAGAACCCACACCGTGAAAGTAGCAGACTCCAAATCAGACTTCAGACCAGTAACAAGTGGAGTACCACAGGGTTCAGTCCTGGGTCCTCTCCTGTTTGGTATCTACTTCTTTGAAGTACAGGCTAACACAGAAGGTCTTTGACTAACTAAATTCGCAGATGACTGCAAACTAGGAGCCATAATTGAAACTCCTAACGATGTGGACATCCTACAAAAGGGCCTCACTGAGACAGATGCCTGGTGTCAAAGACATGGTCTCAAGCTCAATGCCAAAAAGTGCATTGTCATCCCCTTTGGTAAAAACTGTGTACCCATGAACTACCACATAGGTGGTAGTCTACTTAACACCAAAAGTGTGATAAGAGACCTTGGGACACAAGTGAACAGTAGTCTCTCCTTTGATAATCACATTGCCACAGTGGTCAGGAAATCCTTCTAGGTGGCACACCTCATCACAAAAGGTTTCTCATCCAGAAAAAAAGAGGTCATTGTTCCCCTCTACTCATCATTCATTAGACCCCATTATAGAGTACAATGCCCCTTTTGGTATGTACCTCACAAGACATCTACAACAACTGGAAAGGCCACAAAAATACCTCACAAAGAGGATTACTGGCCTCAAACAGATGCCTTACGCAGACCGTCTCAAAAAACTCCAGCTTTACTCCGTCGCATATCGCCTACTCAGAGGCGATCTCTGCCTAACATACAAAGCTATGTCAAACCCAGAGCTGTTGGACATGTTCCACTTAAAGAAATCCCAATGCCTCCGAGCTACACGCTCTAGGGACCTAAACCTTGTCACCACAATAAACAGAATATGCTAGAGGGATAGATTCCTGTCCCAGAGACTTCCCATACTCTGGAACAGACTACCTATCTTTGTCAAACAGAGCTCCTCATTAACACTATTCAAGAAAAATCTTGATGATTGGATGGGTAATAGGAAATTCACCCTGGGGATCACTTCTGTGGTTCTGTTTGACAGGGGCACAGGAAAATAATTTTCTTGGGTGGCGAAAGCCAGGGTATCTTTTTGGCTAGGCTTGTATAGGCCCTAGGGCCAATAGCTTAGTACCTACCTATGAATCTATGAACCTATTGTCAGATACACACATATGGCATTTTGATATACTAAAAGGCTTCTTTTGGCTATGAATGATCAGCAGGGCTTACCTTCTAATAAGCATACTTAGATATAAAATAATGATAAAGCTAGGATAGTTCATTAAAAGGAATAACAACCATTTAGAGAGCAAGGATACTCATTCGGTCAACAGGAAACCTTAGCCGCAGTCAGGCCTTGCTTCAAAACTGCTATAGGTGGCTGTGCCCTCACTAGGCTTGGATCAGATACTTGAAAGTACTTCCCAAATCTAGTAAAAGAACAGTAAACCTTGAAAGGTTTCAATAGCACCCTAAAAGCACATCTATTTTAAGAAGGGAGTTGGGGGTTGGCACAATGGCTGAAGTTTTTACCTCACAGACACAAGTTAAGAGGCTTGATTATCATCTTTGATAGAAATTGGCTAGGCTTAAAATGGCCCACAAGGGCAGCTAGCCTAGTTCTTACCTATGAACCTATGAAACTATGTGCACATGGATCTATGGCAATGGGTATGTGAGCAGATCGTTTCTGTGTCTTTTTTGGAGTTGCCTCCCGAGGGCTTTGAATAAAATTATGCACCTTAGTTTTGGCTTTTACCATATTTAAGTTGTAAACAATTGTTTCTTATTGTTTGATTGAATTTGTACATCTCAGTTTATGTATAGCTTTTCTCGTATTTTGTTTCCCTTGTTACATTTTCTGTATATGGTTTACTTACATTTTTGAAAGTTTTCATTAAATGCTAAGTATATACTTTATTTCCATTTCTCCTCCTTTTGCTGGGATCATGGCTGAAAAGGGTCAGTTGACCAGCCCACTTACCCGGTTATCAAATAGTAAGAAAGGAAGAAAGAAAGAAAGAACTATTGCCTCATTTAATGTCCACCAAGACACTGTATGTTGTCAGAAATTAATAAATATTTGTCTGAACTGAGGAAATATAGCCCTAGATATAGACATCTGACTTCTGCACTCCTGGTTGAGTGCAGAAGGGATGATGTTTCAACTCAAGTTTAGTTCAACAATGGTGAACACCATAGTCACTGTTCCCCTAGGAAATCACTGCCAGACCAGTTTCTATTTGCATACCGGTAATGATTCAGATTGTGTTTTTTTTTGTTGTTTATTCTGAGGTACAACAGTGGTGGTAGTATATATAAGCAAGGGTTGGGGTGGAGCAGCCCCCCGCACCATGTAGAGTGTGGGAAGCATGTTTGTTTCACTGAGCTGATTTTTAGTCAATGTCTTTCACCTGGGATAAGCTTTGAGATAAACCCAATTGAATAAACATATTTGTTTTTAACAGTCACCTTGTTTAGAACTACAGAAGTATAATTTTACATATGAATATGTTCTAGCTATATGAAGTAAATGTGACATATTCTAAAGTCAGTGGAATGAAAACTAAAACCTGATGCAAAAAATTCAGTGCACTTGTGCTAATGCCAAAAACCAAAAAATAACCAGAAGCTACAAAGGTTTACAGAAATGGTGCAGTATCTTCCAAAATGTGCACCTTACACATTTAAGATAACTATACCTCTAGGAAAGCTGATAGAGGTTGATGGATGTACTTCAAACTATTAAAGTACCAGAAGACTGAACAGCAGAACATTGATCCCAAATGATCAAGTCACAACATCAAAAAAAGAAAAACAACTTGTGTATTTTGCAGGAGGGCAAACTCCCTGCACTCCTCATGCAGGGGGCTGGCCCTCACACTCCCTACTAATTATACATACCAGATCCAAGTTTGCACAACAGT
The DNA here is from genome assembly GCF_019279795.1 of Protopterus annectens. Classification (NCBI taxonomy): domain Eukaryota; kingdom Metazoa; phylum Chordata; order Ceratodontiformes; family Protopteridae; genus Protopterus; species Protopterus annectens. The sequence continues at coordinate 1,723,288,567 of NC_056725.1, forward strand.
GGTGCAAGGACAAATTTCCACTCCCTGCTGTTCCACTACCTTCCTCAAAGCTATCATATGATCATTCGATCACTTTTGCTGGCATTACAAATGTTCAATATTATGAATGTTCATGCAAACTAAATATAACCTGGGAATGGGGCTAAAAACTGGAAAATAATTTCAAAATTCTCTAGAAACTAATTACAGATGCACCAATATTAAAAAAAATGTAATGTGAACAAAGCAATTATGTGGCAAGTAACTTATATCTCTCAACCAATCAGGGACAAATCTCAACAGAACCAGGGATACATCCAGAAATAATCAGGGACAATCAGGGACACTTTTAAAATATTAATACTGTTAACTTGATATGGTGACATATAAGAGAATACCAGTTAATATGCATTTTCTAAGGTAAAAGAAGCCTGTAACTCTGTTTATTGTCAATATTTTTAAATGCAATTCACCATCTTTTTGACAAAAGTTACCAGTTTTAGGAGGGATTAAGAGGGATAGAGCTAAAAATTTGAGTCAAAATCAGGGGCGTCTCAGGGACAGCTGAGAAGTATCATCAGAAGAGTACGCACATTACCTTGCAAAGTGTAAGAGCTGTCTTATGCAAGAATAAAGCAGTTTATTTATTTATTTATAAATTTGTTAGCTGGGTAGGTATGCTGGTCTGAAGATCCTCTTCAGGTATAACCTGAGTCAAAAGGCAAAGCTCAAAACAACAAGTTACAATATGCTAACATACATGAATAGGTACAGAGAACAGGAAAAAAAACCTACAGAATGTTACAGTATACACAGATAAATATGAAAAAATCCAGTATTCACAAAGCAAAACATATTTATATAACAATAAGCTACCAATTTTGTCACAGCAGTCTTCTGACTGAGAAGACTTGGGTCAGAAGGATTTCATGCAAGTTTCCAAGAACAACTCCAAAACTGAGAGATTAGCTGGCAGGAGGAATATGTAAGGTGGAGAGTGCAGAAGAATCCAATAACAAGTATGCTTAACAGTAATTGTCAAAGTGACATTGACATGAGTCCCTGAAGTGATTTTTAGTGATTCTTTGAACACCTATTGGGCTGTGATGGTCCTAATATCTTGTGAGATGTTCGACTCTTCTGGTCCTGCTTTGTAGATGATCTCTCCATAGTTACGGTAAAAGACAGAACCATTCAATCAACAGTTTAAAAGTCAATCATTTATAGATGCATAAAATAAATATGTTCGGTTAAAAAAGGAACTGTTAACAATAGTGTACTGATATGAAAAATTCCATGTATGTCTATGGTACAGAAATTAACGTAGAAATAGATGAAAAATCTTGCAAAATATAGTCAGGATGTATTTGCTCAATACACTGTTGAGATTACATAGAATGTTACTAATGTTAGTATACAAATGCTTGATCTGGAAACACACACTGGGTAAGGAAATATACATAGCAGATATGGATAAAGATGAATTATAGACTTTTAGATAATACTGTAGTTACCAATGACAGAATTTCAGAGATGCTGACTTAGAAACATAGGTACAGAAATACAATTCAACATAAAAATGGCCTAAACAAAAATCATTAGTGAGACAAAAAATCCAGTCTATTTTTTCTTTGAAGGAAGAAATAAGGTATATCTAAATTTCACAGTTCGGTGTTGACAAAATAATAGTCCCCAATCAATTGAGAAGACAAATGCCTTAGAGAATACACGAAGCACCGCTAGAAATAGTGGAAAGAAAGAATGGCAAATAGATCTTACATATTACCCAGGAATTTAGACCAAATTAGAAAGAGTAGTACAGAGCTGTGCCATTTGCAATGCATAGTTTTATAACAATCCTAAGAAAGGTATGCTTGCATTCCCAGTTCCTGATTGTCCATGGAATAAAGTAGGCAAAGATATCTTCCATTTGAAAGAAACTACATATATCCTATTTGTGGATTTTTATTCCAAGTTCCACAAAGTAATGAAAGTGACACAGCAAATGCTGGTAAGGTTAGTGCATTAATGTCTATATCCTTGAAACATGGGATATCAGATGTTTTCATATCGGACCATGGCCCACGAATGCAGAAGATTTGTTCAAGAATGGGAATTTAAACACATACGCTGGGATTTCTAGAAGTGTGGAACATGCCTGCACATAGCTAATTCCAAAGGAGTTCACTGTGGGATATGTCTTAAAGCTAATTAGTGACATAGCAAGTAAGGAATAGCATTTACATGCAGAGCAAGAGGCCACATTAAAATGCATACAGGTGGTCATAACATGCATAGCAGAACTAAATCAACACAGCGGAGGAGCAGCTTTACTATTTTTTTAATTTCTCCTAATATTTTGGGTTTCTAATACCATGGTAGGAATGGACCCCATTCCTAAGTCAAAGTATGATTAAAGTTCATGAAATTAGTATTGTTTCAATCTTTGATGTCAGCCAAAAGTGTTCTTTGCAGCACCCGTAATGTGCCCAGTAATGACTCCTTCTGCAGTTTGTACAGAGTTACATGTACCAATAACATATCTAAATACGATTGTAGATTCTTTTTTATAAGACCCTTTGCTTCTACTGCCATTGGAACTGTCTGGGTGTCTTTCTTCCACATTGCTCTCAATTCTGCCTGCAAATCTTGATATTCTATGTGTTTCTCTGTATGTAAGATGCTGTAGTCACTGGGTGTAGCAAATTTAATGATCAATGCTATTTTTGTCTTCTTTTGATGGACCACTATATCTGGTTTTCTCGCATCTATCTGTTGAACTGTTAGTAATGGGTGATCCCATGTGATGTAGACTTCATCATTTTCTGTGATGCTTTGTGGCTCATGTTTCCAGTGTTTTTAAGCCACTTCAGTACCATAATGTTTGCACAAAACCCTGTGCAACAGTCTTGACACATTATTGTGCCTTTCAGTATGCAATCCTTCTGCAATTAGTATGTCACAACCAGCAACAAGATGTACGACCGTTTCCAATTCTGTTTTACAAAACCTACATTTGTCTGTTTCTCCCACATTTTCAATGGACTTTGTAAACCAATGTGTATGTAACCCACTATCTTGGGCCACTGACATTAAAGTTTCATCATTTGGTTTGAATTCGCCTCTCCTTAACCATTCCTGCATTCGATCCTGATCAACACGAGGTTCTTCCTGAAGTTTTCTACTTGCAACTATATTTATGCATTTTCCTTATTTCTTGACTTCTCGTCTGATCCTTCACTTTATATTCTTTCTTTTGTTTTTTTGGCACATTCAGTTGCCGCTTGATTTTTATCTACTTCTTGTTTAGTTTCCATTCCTGCTTGACGCCGATATGCTTCTGCTAGGCTAAGCAGGGAAGTCATCTTAGATTTATTTTCCTCATGTTTCAAAACTTTCACTACTTTTGGATCCTGTGAGGTCAGCAGATATGTGTGCAGCCCCACAATTGCAGATCTATGCATGTAATAGGAAAACAAGAAGGATGCTTCATGCTCACCAAATGATTTATAAAAATCAGTGCATACCGAGGTTAAATATTCCCCGTTCTGAAGGAGGTATGGGCCTCCTTGAAATTGATTAATGTGAGAGAAAGGAAGAGGTTGAAATGAATTTCTGTATATTTCTTCTTTTAGCTAATTGTAGAGTGCACTCAGTTTGAACTCAGTTACCTGACCTAGCTTGCATAAAAATGCCAAGAAGTGCACTCAGTCTTTTACTTTTGATGTGTCTGAACCTTATATAAATGTGTGGAATTATTTAAATACATGGTATGACCAGCATGTTAGCACCTGTAAGTCCTTGTTAGGTAAAACAGATAACCCAGCATTGTGTAAGTGGATTTCTACCTTTGACTGGTATGAAATAGGGCTAAAGTGCCACAGGATACACAAAAATGTGCTATTTGCAATGATTCAAATGTTGCTTTTTGTATGACTTGTCATAAATGTATTATACAAAACCAGGATAAAATAATGCTTGAGGCACAGAAAATGGTCACTGTTCCCATATATCCGGTTGTTACACATTTGCCTTGTCTAATCTAGCCAACATGTTTTGGGGCCAGTCAATCACTCCAAAACTGTAAGTTAGGACAGGATGAGTTCATCAGTTCTCAAATATTTATACACTTCCTCTTGCTCAAGTTCTTTTATATCACATTCTTGTGCCAAACTGATGTTTTCTTGGTGCTGCAGTTTTCCTGCTTTAAAGGTTGCTTTTACACATTTATCAAGACTAAATGACATTCTTATATCATCTGAAAAAGTTTTGACTAGTTACAGTCATGCTTTCAATTCGGATGAACTATACAGTTTTAAATTGCCAACAAAGAGAAGATGAGAGGTCATTACACCTTGTTGTTTTCTAGGAGCCAAATTATAGCCATGGTCTAATCTGTTAAATAGACAGCTTAAAGGGTTAACGGCAAGACAGAATAGCAGCCATGACAGGGAGTCACCCTGGAATATCCCCCTTTGAATTTTTATCCAAGGAATAATAATTTTTCCTTTATCATGGCTTAATTGCAAAGTGGTCTGCCGCTGTTTCATGGTCATTGTAATTGATCAGTGTAGGGTGTATCCTATACATTTTTAAACACTCTTTTATCCATGCATATGGAATACTATCAAATGCTTTTTTGTAGTTAATCCATGCTATACTTAGATTCTTCCCTTTTTTACAGTTCTCCATTGTGACTTCATTTAGCAATAGATGATGCTTTGTTCCATATGGTTTTCTTTTATTACCTTTTTGTTCTTATTGCCATGATTGAATTTTCTTCAAAATGACTATAAACTCTGTTGGCATCAATTCCTATGTATAATTTATACATCATCAGAAGGCAAGTTATTGGTCTATAATTTTTTAGGATAGCTTGCAGGTTCACTCTTAAGTAGGAGCATTGTTAACAAGGTTGGTGCCTGTTCAGGGTGCGCATGTAAATAGTTCTTATTCATGACTAAATCTTCGAGCAAAGATGTTAATACCTTTAGCTAGAAGCTAGGTACTGCATCTGGAACTGGGGGTTTCCATTTGGAGACTTTTCTTAACTTTATCTCAATCTCTCTGGCCGTTACTTTATCCCATTTCATATCCTATACATTTGAACTTCTTATACTTGCACTTACACTTGCTCAATGTTTTCTGGAATTCATTAATTTCAATGTCCTGGACTAACTCATTCTTACCCCCACCAGGGGTAGAAACATCCTTGATCTGATCATTACTGACATGGGTGACCATTGCTCTACAACAGTAATCAACTCCTCCCTGGTCAGATCTGACCACAAGCTAATCACCATGGATAACCACATCCCACCCTCACCCCCCCAAAGGAAACCACCATAAAAAACTTCGACAAAGCCAATTTTGGACTTCTAAAAACAGAGGTGGCTAACTTCACAACACCCATGCAAATGGAAAATAGGTGCATGACTGCTGAATCATACACCAATGCACTGTATGAGCACATACACAAGTGCATGGAATGGGCCATACCAAACAGAACCAAGACGCTATCCTCCAAAAAAAGGAAGCCAATCTGGTAGTCCCCTACCATAAACAAACTCTACAATAGAAGGAAAAAAGGTTGCAGAAAAGGGTGAAGTCCCAAGACTGGAAAAACTCCTTTGTTAGCCTCAGCAAAAAACTGAGATCCATCAGCAAATCCTCTAAAGCTAGCTATGAAAACAAAATTGCTGCAGATTCTAAAGGCAACCACAAAGCATTCTATAGTTATGTCAAGAATCTACATGGCAATACTCAGATCTGCTCTAAGTTACAGCACAATGGCAATACATATACAGAACCAATTGATATTGCCAACATATTGGCTGACAGGTTCAGTGTGAACTTTACTCCCTTTTAAAGAGCCTATCACAATACCTGAGGAATGCCAAGTCTCTAGTATCACGGCTACACAGGTAAAAACCGCACTGTCCAAAGCCAAGAATACAGCTTCCATGGGACCTGATAATATCCCTGGCTGTGTTCTACATGAATTACAAAGTGAACTGGCACCACATCTGATTACCCTGTTCAATCACAGCCTCATTTCAGGCTTTGCTCCTACCAAATGGCGCACTACTATGGTCATCCCACTCCACAAAGGGGGAGTGACTACAGACCCTGGGAACTACCACCCCATTAGCCTGACAGTCTGATATGTAAGGCTATGGACCTTATAAATAAGGACACAGGGAATCTCCAAACTCTGGACCCCACATAGTATGGGTTTTTGAAAGGTAGATCATGCCTGCTCAACCTGATAGACTTCTTCAAGTCTGTCACCAGAGCTATGGATGAGGGCAAGGTAGTTCACACAGCCTACCTAGATCTTGCCAAGGCCTTTGTCACCATCCCTCACTCAGGAATCATAGATAAACTCACTAAATTAGGCATAAACCCCTATGTACTAAGATGGGTTGCCAACTGGCTCACTGATAGAACCCACACTGTGTAAGTAGCAGACTCCAAATCTGACTACCAACCAGTTACAAGTGGTGTCCCACAGGGATCGGTCCTAGGTCTCTCCTGTTTGGCATCTACTTCTCTGAGGTTCAAGCCAACACAAAGGGACTCTGGCTGACCATGTTCACAAATGATTGCAAACTGGGAGCCGTTACTGATTCTCCAACTGATGTAGACATTCTACAAAAAGGCCTCACTGACACCAATGACTAGTGCCAGAACCATGGCCTTAAGCTCAATGCCAAAAAGTGCATTGTCATTCCCTTTGGGAAAAATTCAGTGCCCATGAACTACCACATAGGTGGTCGTCCACTAAACACTGAAGGTGTGCTAAGAGACCTGGGGACACAGGTTGACAGCAATCTCTCCTTTGATAGCCACATTGCCACTGTAGTTATAAAGTCCTTCTGTGTGGCACATCTCATTACAAAAGGTTTCTCATCCAGTAAGAAAGAGGTCATGATCCCTCTCTACTCATCCCTCATTAGACCTATTATAGAATACAATGCCTCATTTGGTATGTACCTCACTAGACACCTACAACAACTGGAAAGTCCACAAAAATACCTCACTAAGAGGATCTTAGGTCTTAGACACATGCCCTATATGGACAGACTCAAAAAACTCCAGCTATACTCTGTCTCTTATCACCTATTTAGAGGCAATCTCTGCTTGACCTACAAAGCCATGTCTGACCCAGAGCTGCTAGATATGCTACACCTAAAGAAATCCCAATCCCTCCGTGCCACACGCTCCAGGGACCTTAACCTTATTACCACAATAAACAGAACATGTTGAAGGGATAGGTTCCTAACCCAGAGACTTCCCATACTCTGGAACAAATTTCCCATTCACTTCAAGAAGAGCACTTCAATTGTCCTCTTTAAGAGAAATCTTGACAAGCGGGTGGGCAATAGCAAGTTCACCCCGGGGATCACTTCAGTGGCCTTGCTTAACCGGGTCACTGGGAACTAACTTTGGGCGGCATGATGCCAGGAAACCTTCTTGGGCTAGGCTTATATAGGCTCCAGTGCCATTCGCCTAGTACACATCTATGAACCTATGAACCTATGAACCTATGAACCTATTCTTTCTTTTACTTCTTCTCTCATTTTAGCATCTTTGTTATGTTCCACAGGATCTTCATAGATATTTCTCCAAAATGTAATTTCTTGTTTTGGTGGTTTTTCAATTCCTTTTACCTTGTTTTCCAGTTCTCTATAGAACTTTTTAGGGTCATTAATAAATTGCTTATTTTGTACTTTCCCTTTATATTTATCTGTGCACCTTCTAAGTTTTTCTGCCTGTGCTGAGATTTTTAGTTTACTATTTACAATAGTGCAAGATAGATCCTGATCCGTTAAAATACTATGCATTGCTTTTATCACGTATATCTTTCTGAGTATTTTTGTTGATCTGTTTCCTCTTCTATAGTCTTCTAACAGTGACACTTCTTGTCTTAATTTCTTTATTGTTTTCTCTATTCGATACTTCCATGATGGTATTCAATTTCTCCCCTTTCCTTTCCCTCAGTACCCTGTGTTCTTGTGGGAGAATTTTATCTATTAATTTAGCTGCACAGTAATATATCCTGCTTACTTCTGTTATATCGCATGAATCTCCATGGACAGTCCTAATTACTGTACAGTGTACTGTACTACAGTGTGAAATGCATGATGTCATGAGAAATATGACAGACAGTAGTAGCCACCAGTAACGAGCAGGGCAGCAAAACCTAACATTCCATCCAACTAGAACTGGTGTACATGTGCACACCAATGTCATATAAATGGAGAGGAAAAGAAGTACACAGGAAATAACGAAGAAATGGGAACGCAGTAAACAAAGAAACAACAAGGGGGAACCAATGTGGAATGGAAGACAGAATGTTAGAGTATCCTTTTTTGTGGGAAACAGCCCCATTTTAATTATCAAAAAAGAAAGTAGACAGTGAGGTACAGAGGGATACCTTTGGGTCAGAAAATGGAAGAAGGGCAGGTAGTGGGTAAAAGACAAATATGGAATACAGACAAACAGCAGTGGTGAACATGCAAAACATGGGGAGGACACTCTATAGAGATATACACACAGAGGCTAGACAACTGGTGACAGGGAGGCCTGAGTGAAGATCAGGGTATGGGGAAAAGCAGATAATGGAGGGATAACACCAGAAAGGAGACAGGACAGGTTGTTGGTATGGTTAACTACCACGCCATCCCAGAGTCAGCAGTGTGGCTGATGTCTTGGACCAGTTGCTCTACTGGTGGCAATACTAATAGGGTCTGCCAGTCAATCAAATTCATACTGTACTGCAGAAGATAATCCATGTTACCAATTGACATCCACCTCGTCTGCTACCAGTCTCCACAGCTGCTGTTTTTTCAACATATGGGAGACAAAAGGAGAATATTTTATTTTTTTATTTTATTTTTATTTTACATTTGTTGACCGGGCTAGTCTAGCTGGATATATTTCCATTTTCAGTAGAGGCCCGGGGAGAAAAGCTCCACACAGAATATACAAAGTATAAATATTGTTACATGGTGAAAAAGGAAATACAAAACAAAATAAAAGTAAAAACAAGTAGATTTACATTCTTGAGATAAAAACACTTGAGAAAAGTTCCAATAAACAGAGTAAAGTTTAAGAGAGCTAGATCAGAATATAATACAGTAAGAGTCATGTACCATAGATAAAACACTTGTGAAACAGTACAGTGAGCAGAATATAGCTTAAGACAGCTAAAAACAGAATAGTTAGAGTTATTTACAGTAGATCATATGAGGTAGTAGTATTTAAAAGCTAAGATTATTAGAGTTTAAAAAGGGTCAGTCTAATTTACAAGTCAAAAGCATGTAAAGGTTTGGAAGTATGGCAAGAAGAGGAAAAAAGAGGGGTGAAGAAGATGGTCAGTCAGGGTTACTACAAGGGCATAGCCAGTGCATTTGAAGGTATTTTCTAAGGTTTTGTTTAAAGAGTGGTAAGGATGTAGTTAGAGTTAGTTCAGTGGGTAGTAGGTTCCAGTGTTTTCCTGCTGTATTGGTAAATAGAGAATCACCAGCTGTATTATTAGACTTTGTTAAACTGGCAAGAAGTTTGCTAGAAGAACGTAGGGAGTTCAGATTATTATATGGAACTATAAGTTTTGAGAGTATAGGGGTATTATTGGGCTGGTAAAATAACTTGTGGGCAATTGTGAGTTGAGGGATAATCAGATGATTTTGGAATTCGAGTCAATTTAGTTGTCTAAGATTAGTACAGTGATGGGTTCTAAAGGGATTGCCAGTAGCAAATCTGGCAATATTATTATAGGAGGTTGCTAATTTGTTAAGGTTGGTTTTCTTAAGGTTGGTAAATATAGGTGAAGCATACAGGAGGGTTGAGATTAGATGGGAGTGGGCAATTTTGGCTCTGGCTGCTGAGGTTAAAAAGGGTTTTATTCTGTATAAGGAGCCTATTTTTCTGTTTACTGTTTTAATGGTGTTGTTTATATGGTAATCAAATGAGAGATTATTATCAATGGTTATACCTAGAAGTTTAGTGGTAGTATCAGGAGAATAACAGTTCCATTATTTGAAGAGATTGAAAAGTCTAACCCGGAACACCTAGTGGTGGGTGTAAAGAGAAGGAGTTTTGTTTTTTTAGCATTGAGAAGGAGACAGCGTTTGGTAAACCATGTTTCTACAGTGTTGAAGACATCTTGAGTAAGAGAGTATAGTTCAGATTGAGAAGTAGATGAGCATATTAGTGTGGAGTCATCCGCATATTGAATACAAGTGGCTTGTGGAATTGCTACATGGAGATCATTAATAAATAAGGAGAAGAGGAGTGGACCAAGAATAGATCCCTGAGGGACCCCAATGGTAACAGGTAGAAAGGTTGAGACTTGATTTTCCCAGAGGACTGCTTGTTGTCTATTGCTGAGGTATGATCTGAACCACTTTAAGGCTAGAGAATCAAAGGAAAGAGATTCCAGAATATTGATTAAGAGGATTAATGTGCTGAGGTTTAAGTCCGAAGAGCGTGCGGCTCTAATGGATTTGTTTTTTTTAAGGGGGAGCATGTCCATTAATTCAATAATAATATTGATTAAGATTAATAAAATGTTATGACACACAAATAACATTATCATCGTCATCATAGGTTCATAGGTTTATACTAGGCTATCTGGCCTAGGGCATTTATAAGCCTAGCCGAAAATGTGTTTGGCTCTCTCCACCCTTATAATTTAACTTCTAGAGCCTCTGTCCAGTAGTGCCACTGGAGTGTTCCCAGGTGTAAACTTACGGTTTCTTATCCACTCATCAAGATTTCTCTTGAAGAGGGCCAGCGAGTTGCTTTGTCTTACGTGAATTGGGATTTTATTCGACAGTATGGGAAGCCTTTGGGATATGAATCTATCCCTCCAGCATGTCCTATTTATTGCTGTGCTGAGGTTTAAGTCTGAAGAGCGTGTGGCTCTAATGGATTTGTTTTTTTTAAGGGGGAGCATGTCCATTAATTCTGGGTTGGACATGGCCTTGTAAGTCAGGCAGAGGTCGCCTCTGAGCAGGTGGTAAGCAGCTGAGTAGAGCTGCAGTTTCTTTAGCCAGTTGCATAGGGCAACTGTTTGAGGCCCATGATCCTTTTGGTAAGGAACTTTTGGGGTCTCTCCAGCTGCTGCAGGTGCCAGGTAAGGTACATCCCAAATGGGGCATTGTACTCAAGCATGGGTCTGATGAGTGATGAGTATAGGGGCACAATGACCTCTCTAGATCTAGATGAGAACCCTTTAGTTATAAGATGGGCAATATAGAAGGATTTTCTGACTATTTTGGCAATGTGATTGTCAAAGGAGAGGTTACTATCAACCTGGGTCCCCAGATCCCTAATTACTTCTTCTGTACTTAGTGGGTTACCCCTATGTGGTAATTAGTGGGCACCTTGTTTTTCCCAAAGGGGATGACTATGCATTTTTTGGTGTTAAGCTTGAGGCCATGGCTCTGACACCAGGCATCTGTCTCCGTAACACCCTTTTGGAGAATGCTTGTGTCAGCTGGGAAGTCTATTATGGCTCCTAGTTTGCAATCATCAGCAAACTTGGTAAGCCACAGTCCTTTTGTGCTGGCCTGTACTTCAGAGAAGTATATACTGAACAAGAGGGGCCCCAGGACTGAGCCCTGTGGGACTCCACTTGTAACAGGTTTTGAGTCAGACATGGCACTTCCAACCCTGACCACGTGCGTTCTATCCATAAGCCAGTTTGCAACCCATCTTGTGACATATGGGTTGATGTTTAAGCTGGTTAGTTTGTTTATGATTCCAGAGTGAGGTATTGTGTCAAAAGCCTTAGCGAGGTCCAGATAGGCAGTGTGGACTGCCTTACCCTCATCTATGGCTTTGGTGACTGTTTCAAAAAAGTCAACCAGATTTAGGAGGCAGGATCTGCCTTTAATAAAACCAAACTGGGTAGGGTCCAGTGTCTGGAGGTTCCCGATGTCTTTGTTTATGAGATCCGTAATGATACGCTCCATAGCCTTGCAAACTAGGCTAGTCAGACTTATGGGGTGATAGTTCCCATGATCCGTTGCGGGGCCACCCTTGTGGAGAGGGATTACTGTTGCTGTACGCCGTTCCTTGGGTACATAACCTGTTTTAAGGCTGAGTTGGAATAGTGAATTTAAGTGTGGGTTTAGTTCTTCCTGGAGTTCGTGCAGGACACAGCCCGGTATTCCGTCCGGTCCCACAGACGCTGTGTTTTTAGCTTTGGAGAGGGCTGCTTTTACCTGTGTGTCTGAGATATCTGGGGGACTACATTCATCCAGGATAGGCACAGGCCCTTTTAGGGGGGAAGGGAGGGTAAAATTTGCACTGAACCTGTCAGCCAGAATGTTGGCAATGTCCATCGGTTCCGTGTATTTTGTGCCGTTTTGTGCTAGCTCTGAGCAGATCTGGGTGTTTCCTCCCAGGTTCCTGATGTAACTGAAGAATGCCTTGTGATTATCTTTGGAGTCTTTGGCAATTTTTCTTTCGAAGTTTGTCTTTGAGACTTTTATGGTGGAGCGAAGTTTCTTGCTAATACTGATCAAGGATGCCTTCCCTTTTAGAGTTTTGGCCCTGTCATGTAGTAGTCTCCTCCTTTTGTTGTATAGCTTGTTTATAGCTGGGGTCCACGAGACTGGTCTCCTATTTTTGGAGGACTGAGCCTTGGTTTTACTTGGGATGGCATGATCCATGCATTCCTGTAGGTGCATATAGAGTGCGTTCGTATAGGATTCTGCGGTTTGGGTAACATTTTCCAATTTCTCAGGGGCTTTGAAGTTTTCTACTTCTGTCTTGAGGAGAGTGAAGTTTGTTTTTGAGAGATATTTCACTGTGGTTTCCTTGGCTGGGGGTGGGGTTGGGATGTGGATGTCCATTGTGATCAGTTTGTGGTCCGATCTCACCAATGAGGGATTTACCTCTGGTGTGGAACATTGATCCCCTATGTTTGTAATGACTAGGTCTAATGTATTTTCCCCTCTTGTAGGAACAGTGACTAGTTTTTTCCATAGTGTTTGAGTTGATGAATTCTAGAAACCATTGGGCAAATGAGTTTGGTCTTGAGTAGTTTACCCAGTCGATGTTTGGGTAGTTGAAGTCCCCCAATATTATAGTGTTTGGTAGGATCTTCATATTCTCTAGTGTTCTCAGGAAGGCCGCGTGTGGGTCTTGAGACAGAGAGGGTGATCTATAGCAGGCTATGACTTGGAAGGCAGTTTTGCCCACTGTTAGTTGCACATGAATTGTTTCTGATGTTTCATGCAATGCCACTATTCTGGAGATGTGGGTGTCCGTGATGAAGATGGATACACCCCCTCCCTTGGTGCTATTGTCCGAGTTTTGTGGCTGAAAAGTATGATACAGTTGTAGACCGGGATGCTATCCAAAATATATACATCCCCCTACCTGAAGAGCTGCATCTGTCTACTGTGCAGTCATCCATATTCATGCAATGCTCTTCACTTCAGCAGCTAGAAGACAGATGAAGAACTGTTAAGCATAGGTGGACAACACTGAATACTGTAGAAAATAAATTTACATAAAAAACGTAAGAGTACATCTCTGACTCTCAAATGTCTGCCTGCCATTGCTGGAGTAGGTCAGGGTGGTGCCTCTTCAGGTCATTGCATTGATGCCTGCATTGCAAGACTACACAGATAATGCTCCATCAGACAGAATCCAAGCCAGGTCAGACCTAGCATGGTCTTCTTAAAGAAGCCATCATAGTAACCCTGCAGGTGCTCATTAAAGTCCACATGAAGGACATAAACAAAAATTTTACTTCATCTCTGGAACACCATAGTTAAACCCTGTGTGTTTTGGGGGATAAAGCAGGTAGGGTCACTCAGCTGATATACTCATTTAGCAATATGGTAGACTCATGTGCAGGGATACACACTTCTGAAAAAGTGCCATGCAGTAGAGTTCTATATCACAGTGCTATGCATGCACTCAGACCTGCTGTATAAGCATGAACTTCATGTCCCTCATGCCAAACAGCATGTGTACACCCTGTAAGAGATACTGATAATAACATGCAAAGAAAAGGCAGCTGGACTGCCTGACATGCTTTGCATTTCTATCTACTCCTTTTAAACATGATATTAAGCACTTTCACCATCTTGAACAGAACCACTTTCAACCACAAGAATAGGGTTTAACTGAATTACATTAAAAGTGTTTAGACGTGGATCTGACCAACTAGAACTAGGCTGATAATGTACCTGTTATACCTCTGTTACCTCTGCAAAGCCTATGGTGTCTGTCAGAAAAGGGGAGGGTCACTGCATTGTTGTATATGAAACGTGCAACTAGGAGTATCATATGGTTATTCTATTTTATACTTCTATGAATCTTGGTCTCCTGAATTTGCGCATTCCATGCCACTGATTTGCATGAGTTTTTTTTCATTTACATGTCATTATGCTTATTTTGGAATGCACTATGCATTATGCAGTCTCAATTAGTGCAATTTCATCACACTATCAGAATCAGCGAATCTCCCACAGCCTGCATGTAACCACACACCATTATGTGCTGTGTATTGTTCTGCCCTTCAAGGAATCTAACTGATAAAGTCCAGTCTGCATTGTCCGTAATTTAATGGACAAATGGAAAAGTTAGAAGGTTTGTGTATGACTGGGAATTCACATGTACAATGTCCAGTCCATGTTATACAATATTTCAATGGCCAAGTGGAGAGAACTCTCCATACAGTGAAACATATCAAGAGAAAGAATAACAGCACAAGCTTTGAAAACTGCCGTCTTCCAATATTTGAGCAGCAATATTTCACTGCAACAGTTGAATCTCTTACCAGCTGAAATGTTAATGAACAGAAGGCTGAAATGAAGATTACCTCTTCAGCGACATTACTCACACTTAAAATCAGTTCAAAGCAAAGAGAATGTTGGAAACACTGAGCTAAAACCAAAAGATCACTATGACAGGATTTGCAGACGATTATCAGATTTACAGACTGGAGGTGAAGTAAGCACACAAAAGGCATAAGAAAGTTTGCAGCCTGAAGCAGAATTAGCTGGTAAAGAAGCTGAATCATAATTCTGTGCTGTTTGTGGGAAAAGTAAAAAGCTATAGAAGAGAAATCATAAAGGAAATATATCAAAGTCAAAGTTTACAGAAGATGATCAAGCTGACAAGTCACAACCAGTCGTTGCACAAGAAAACCGAGAGTGTGAGGACTCTAACAGAAAGAGTCCTGTATCCAAGAAAAATTGCAGTCCTGCAAGACCTCACCCTTAAGGAAGGCCAGGCCTCCATAAACAACCCTGATATGGGAGACCAGTAAAAAAACCAAACATACATGAGGACTATTATAGAATTAAATGATGCAAAACTTTCCATTTAATTAAAATGTCTATTTTATTATAGTCTAAAGTTTATTTGATGTAAATAACTCTGGCATGCTTAGTACTTAATAAGGTTAGTTTTATATACTCACTGCAACATTATGAAATAATGTTTGTTACTCTGTCTGTCTGTCTCTCTCTCACTCAGTAAATAGATAGATTGATAGATAGATAGATAGATAGATAGATAGATAGATAGATAGATAGATAGATAGATAGATAGACAGATCTGTGTGTGTGTGTGTGTGTGTGTGTGTGTGTGTGTGTGTGTGTGTGTGTGTGTGTGTGTGTGTGTGTGTGTGTGTTTAAATGGGATATTATAGATGCAATATTAATAAACAAGATATAGCTATTTGCATGTTTGTGTCACATTCCAAAGATGTCTCATTTTCAGAAAAAAACTCACTGAAAGTAAATCCCATAATAAATGTGTTTCTTTGTGGAATGTGATTACTACTGTGATGAGGTAGGTAATGTGCACTGTGTGTTTCCACTGAGTACAAAGTATAATTGTGGCTGACTGGCTATAGGAACTCCACTTTGGATGATACTTAGTATTGCATTATACCACACAGAGATCTGTCCCTGACCACTGTCTGTCTGCTTTTCGGCATTTGTGGTGTAGTACATTTCAGTGACTCCTGTATAGTATCTGTCCTGGTCTGTTCCACATGGATTACCCCACTGTGCATCATCAAATGATATTGAAGAACATTCGGGCAGGACACAGAGGTGTCAGTGTCATGCTTCAGCCTGGTTCTGTGTACATGGAAGATTATCCAGACAGAGGTGATGGGCTAACTAGAATATGATGGGAAACATTTGGTGGCAGGCAACTTCAGATAGATAACCAATTCTCATATTTGTGGGGACATCCCTGTATACTACTGAGCACCAGGAATGTGAGTAACTCTGCATGAGGATATGAATTGTACATCAGTGTCTTTATGCATGGGTATTATTCAATTTACAGGTAGAATATTAAGGTCAACTCACTGGTGTACTTTAAGAACAAATATAGAGCAGGTGCCATATAAAAGGGGCAGAGGAACAGCTGTAAGTGATGCCACACTATTTGCACACAGTGGAAAAGGCAGCCTTTAGTCTATGTATTGGGAAAGCTCATGCAGACAGGAAGTATTGCAGTCCTCTCAAAGGGAATGAAGACTTGTCAAGTGCCAGGTGTACATTCATTTATTTTACCATCTGTCTTAGCAAGTTCCAGATTATGTTGTATAACTACTTTGTCATCAAAAATTAATAGCAACGCCGTCATGTTTTCACTATCACCTATAGCTCCATGGACTTTTAGTAAATCATGTTTTATATAAGAATCTGGCATATGCTAACTTGAGTTTGGAATTCTTAAAAGTAGCCTCTTTTCAGGGAAGACCAGTGGTGGTATAAATACTACTAAGGGAAATTTGACCAGGGCATCAGGGACGTTACCTACTCTATGTATGCATTAATCTGTTAATAAGATGCATTTTTCAGCTAATAAGATATGTGATAGTGTCAGCACCTGTAACTTATTTGTAGGAACGTCATTTCATCTACTGGCAGGCTGCTGGACTTGATGTGTATGTTTGCCAGTGGTGTTGCATATTGTCTCTATTGTTTCTGTGCTGATGGTATTCAGCTTTCTAGCAGTCCTTCCTTTCCAGTTACATATAGGTGGCATGGTCTGTATCAGTTCTGCATCCACATCTATCACTGTGTTTCAAGGAACTTGTGATGGTTGGTCACAACTTGTGGATGCACAGTTGTTTTACAATGACCATGTTTGCCACACCAACTTTGACTGTATCATAGGCAAGCTCATGTCCAATTGTTTTCAATTCTTCCAGTCACAGTTGTACGATTATTACGGCTCTTACACTTTTTCATCTCTTCCTGTAATGAGACCAGTATGATTTCCTGTAGAATTACTTCATGAGGTCATAGCTGCATCCACATATTATTTATTTGAGCTTTACACACTATAATTCAGTAGTATGGTAGTATATCTCTAACTGGTCAAAGACATACTCAACCACATCCTTCAACACTGTATTCCTATTGTATTATTACTTGGTTTTACTTCCAGGTTTGATTTTCTTAATGATGTGATGCTTGCGTGTGTGTGTGGGGGGGGGGGGGGGCTGAGTTATTATATATGTAGATCAAATGGAAATTCTACTATTAAGCTGAAGTTTTTATCTCTAACAACTCTTACGAAAGTTAATAAGACCAAAAAGGGTCAAACATGAGAAAAAATAAATATAATCTTACAAAATTGAAATCCTAGCTCAGACTTTTATTAATCCATTTAAATTATGTCTCTTCACTTTTGTATTAATCCCTGCTGTCTGTCTTGTCTGCTTGCATTTCTAATGTGAAAATCTGACAGTTTTCTTGTATAATGTACGTTTGTTGCACTACTCTGTATAAAGATATTTTTCTCTTGTTTAACTTGCACTACTCTGTATAAAAATATTTTTCTCTTGTTTAACAATGAGAACGTCCCCTTCTGAAAGATAATGTGTCTGTCGGGGAGAAAAAACATATTTCTCTAGCAAGAATTACCATTCAGACATCCTAAAATATTAGAAGAATCCGAATATGTCATTTTTACTATTGAAGATAATATGTCTGCTATGGGAGGGAACAGAAGAAATCATAAAGACCTACTATTTGCAAAGGAAAACTGCTAGATCCTTAGTGGAGTGAAGGAGCAGATGGAATAACATGACCATTTTGGGAACTCTGCCACAAATATGACTCAATTAATATGATGGAAACTTTTGATGAGGTGTTATTTACATTGACTACAGCATCCAAAGCTTTGGATATTTTTTGTTGTGAAATGACTGCAGTGCTTCATGCCTTACTAATATCCAAGACCCTCAGCATACCTCTCAACTCTCCAGATTTTCACAGAATACCCAGATTTCTGCCTCATATTTTTGGTCTTTTTCTCATAAAATGTATGGTACATGCTAACATAAAACCTGTTATTCTAGCAGCTTTCTAAGCTTATAAAAGCAATATTTAAAATCTGTCCCTATTTTTGGGCTTTTGACCCCCATTATTTTAGGCTGTGTCCAGATTTCTTTTGCTAAAAGGTTGAGAGGTATGACCCTGAGTCAATTTTAAGTTAAGGCAACCAGTAGTAACAATGTTCCCAGCGATGCAAATACCTCTCCGTAACCTCCAGAAAAATAGTAAAAATAAATCCAAATAATCAGGTGAAGAGGTAACCAGGGCATACAAACTATAAGTTCCTTTTCAATGAAAAATATATCCAGTAAACTTGTAGAAACATAAAACAAGATTTATTTGGTGCACACACAGTAAGCGCTTTCACAGTGGCTTCTTCAGACTGTTAAAATTTGAACCAGCCCATTAGTCTGGTTTATATAGCATGTGATCTAGCTAATAAATCAATTAAGCATTTAAAGAGACAATGTTGCTAAAACCATTCACAAAATGTTAAGTCACTATGGCTATAAAAATAGTATTTATGATGGCTCAGTCATATTAGCCATGGTGATGTATATATGGCATCTCAAATAACATAGTTCTGATGTCTAAACAGTAAAATAAACGAACATTGTACTTATAAATATTTGATAAGAAGCACATAATTCAATAGTTATACGCATCCTAAACAAATTTGCTTATACTGAAATAGCAGCAGTTAACATAAAACATTGCTTTAGCTCATATTATAAGCTAATCAGAGCTGTGCTAAATAAGGAAAAAATCCATTAATTCTGCACAAACTGACAGCATAGTATCTAAGCTGCAAGAGATGCCCAATGGAATCTCCATTGATACTAATAAGTATTAATAAAGCAGCTCAGGGACTACGAATATAGATTTAAATGTATATTAAGTAAAATATAGAGTATGCAACAAAGCAACAAAATGTAGCTATGTTCCCATATACAATCGAATAGTAAATGAATATCTCTAATACATCTGCTAAGAGTGTGGTCTAGAGCTAAAAACATCCAGTTACTTGCAACTTAAACATCCAATATTAGCAATGTTAAGCTGCTGATTATACTAAACTAGGCATTTAAAATCTACTATGTTAAAATATATGGATAACAACCCATAACTGAGATGCATTACACCTAAAACATATCTATAGTCACATATACTTAAGTAATCCAATTACTGGCAAGAACTACGAACCTATGCATAGGGTCGGTGGTAACCTTCTACCCAGAAACAGAATTTAACTATAGAAGTTATCGAAATTATTATCGCCTAATCAAATGCAATAAAACCATATTCATAAATCATACTTGCATTATAGACATTGTAGATTTAAGAACATAATATTTAAATTGTATAGCTAAAATTGCATATGCTTAACTAATCTAATGGTCAACAAGACTGCAAACCTACACATAGAGTAACTGATAAATTTCTATGCAAAAACCAAGTCCAGTCATGAAAATTATCAAAACCGTCAAAAATGATCTAACATGGTCAAAAATAATAACACCATGCCCACAGTAATTTCACTGACATTCTGGGCATTATAAATCAAAAGACATTATATAATGCCCATAATTATACTGGGGATAAATTGGGTTACTCAATAACAACTAACAGATCAAAATGCTTCATGGCTAAAAAGCCGGAAAATATACTAAACTAGCTAAAAAATACCTCTAATACATGCCCATATAGCAGATGCATACTATGTCGAAAATTAATGTAAAAATCTGCTATGTTAAAAACTACCATATGGGAAAAGCTAATATGTTACTATTCATGTCGTTAAAATACTGACGAAATTATATAATAATTGTTATATCTATCTAATTAGGGGTGAGTGCCAGGGTAGAATCTATATTATCTAATACAAAAATTATGTAATACAAAAATTGTATATGCAGGGCATCATAAAATGCAAAAAGTTTAACAATATGTAATAAATATAACTATAAATAATATTAAAAATTCTATATTATAAGAAGTATAAAAATGTGTATTGTGTACATGTAAACATCTAGACATCTATCCTAGATGCGTCTAGCTCTGAGTGTGGGTTTTATAGATGCCCTTTCATTAAGTCCCTTGCCCCTATCTGCCCGTAGTCTGATCATCCAATTCACTTCTCTGCATTCAGTAGTGTTGCGGATGCCTCCTTGTCTAATAGTAGGCATAATGTAATCAATAGCCCTGAATGTAAATGTATGTTGGGGACCTTGCTCTTTAACATGTTTCGCTAAAGCGTTGGTCATATAACCAATTCTTATAGCATAAAGATGTTCTCTGATCCTAATACGGAGCATCCTGTTGGTTTTTCCAACATAAAAGGCTGTACATTCTTCACAAACAGCAAGATACACTAAATTCTCAGTATTACAAGAAGCTGAAACATGAAAACGAAACATTTGTCCAGTATCAGGATGTAAAAATGTACTCACTGTGGTTATATACACACAGTATGGACAATGTTGACATGGATGTGTACCAATATTTGTACATAATTGCTGGTTCTTATTAGGATAGCATAAAAGATTTTTTAAGTTGGGTTTATTCTTAAACTGAAATTTAGGTAGATCACCAACTATAAATTTAATTTCTTCATTGCTAGTGAGGATACGCCAGTGTCTACTGACTATATCCATTATTGATTTCCTGTCGTTGGTATAAAATATAGGAACCCTTACATATTGCTGTTTGCACTCTCTAATAGATGGTGTATGAGAGTGCACTGAAAAATAAGGCCTTGCCTTATCTTGTCTAATCTCGTCGATATCTACCAGTCCATTATTAATTTCCTTTTCTGCATATCCTCGCTGAAGTAATCTATGCTTAAATTCCTTGATCTCATTTTGAAACCCATGTTCAGATACATTCAATCGGGACATTCTCATACTTTGCCCTTTAATTATGTTATTAAATACATACCTAGGGTGCATACTCAACCTATGCAGTAAGGAATTTCTGTAACAAGTTTTTCTGTGGACTCCAGTGTTAACACGATCTCCCATTACTTTCTCTACAAAAACATCTAAGAAATCAATCCTAGTATAGGAATGTGTGGAGGTAAATTTGAGGTAAGATGTCATATTAATGACAGATATATAGGTATTTAACTGCTCAAGGCCACCTTCCCAAACCAGAAAACGTCATCCACAAAGCGTCTGTAGAATCGTACATTTTCTACATGTGAAGAATGTTTAAACAAAATTCTTCCTCCCATTCAGCCAAAAACATGTTGGCGTAGCTATTAGCACAGGAAGTGCCCATAGCCACGCCATCACATTGTATATAGATGTCTTCTTCATATACAAAAACGTTATTTTCAAGAATGGCTTCTACAAACATGGCAATCAAATCCACCTTCGATTCTGTATATTGACTATGTTTCAACAAATAATGCTTAATAGCTTCAACCCCTATGTCATTGGGAATAATAGTGAAAAGGGATTGTACGTCTAGTGTTACAAACAACGTATGTGGCATAATAGGGTTATGTTCAAAGTGTTGGTATAAATCCAAGAGAAATTGCTTAGTGTCTTTAAGAATGTATTTATTATGATCTATTACAGGTCTAAGATATTTCTCAACGTACAAAGATAATGGTTCATGATCTATTACAGGTGGATGGAGCACTAAGCAATTTCTCTTGGATTTATACCAACACTTTGAACATAACCCTATTATGCCACATACATTGTTTGTAACACTAGACGTACAATCCCTTTTCACTATTATTCCCAATGACATAGGGGTTGAAGCTATTAAGCATTATTTGTTGAAACATAGTCAATATACAGAATCGAAGGTGGATTTGATTGCCATGTTTGTAGAAGCCATTCTTGAAAATAACGTTTTTGTATATGAAGAAGACATCTATATACAATGTGATGGCGTGGCTATGGGCACTTCCTGTGCTAATAGCTACGCCAACATGTTTTTGGCTGAATGGGAGGAAGAATTTTTGTTTAAACATTCTTCACATGTAGAAAATGTATGATTCTACAGACGTTTTGTGGATGACGTTTTTCTGGCTTGGGAAGGTGGCCTTGAGCAGTTAAATACCTATATATCTGTCATTAATAATATGACATCTTACCTCAAATTTACCTCCACACATTCCTATACTAGGACTGATTTCTTAGATGTTTTTGTAGAGAAAGTAATGGGAGATTGTGTTAACACTGGAGTCCACAGAAAAACTTGTTACAGAAATTCCTTACTGCATAGGTTGAGTATGCACCCTAGGTATGTACTTAATAACATAATTAAAGGGCAAAGTATGAGAATGTCCCGATTGAATGTATCTGAACATGGGTTTCAAAATGAGATCAAGGAATTTAAGCATAGATTACTTCAGCGAGGATATGCAGAAAAGGAAATTAATAATGGACTGGTAGATATCGACGAGATAAGACAAGATAAGGCAAGACCTTATTTTTCGGCGCACTCTCATACACCATCTATTAGAGAGTGCAAACAGCAATATGTAAGGGTTCCTATATTTTATACCAACGACAGGAAATCAATAATGGATATAGTCAGTAGACACTGGCGTATCCTCACTAGCAATGAAGAAATTAAATTTATAGTTGGTGATCTACCTAAATTTCAGTTTAAGAATAAACCCAATTTAAAAAATCTTTTATGCTATCCTAATAAGAACCAGCAATCATGTACAAATATTGGTACACACCCATGTCAACATTGTCCATACTGTGTGTATATAACCACAGTGAGTACATTTTTACATCCGGATACTGGACAAATGTTTCGTTTTCATGTCTCAGCTTCTTGTAATACTGAGAATTTAGTGTATCTTGCTGTTTGTGAAGAATGTACAGCCGTTTATGTTGGAAAAACCAACAGGATGCTCTGTATTAGGATCAGAGAATATCTTTATGCTATAAGAATTGGTTATATGACCAACGCTTTAGCGAAACATGTTAAAGAGCAAGGTCCCCAACATACATTTAAATTCAGGGCTATTGATTACATTATGCCTACTATTAGACAAGGAGACATCCGCAACACTACTGAATGCAGAGAAGTGAATTGGATGATCAGACTACGGGCAGATAGGGGCAAGGGACTTAATGAAAGGGCATCTATAAAACCCACACTCAGAGCTAGACGCATCTAGGATAGATGTCTAGATGTTTACATGTACACAATACACATTTTTATACTTCTTATAATATAGAATTTTTAATATTATTTATAGTTATATTTATTACATATTGTTAAACATTTTGTATTTTATGATGCCCTGCATATACAATTTTTGTATTACATAATTTTTGTATTAGATAATATAGATTCTACCCTGGCACTCACCCCTAATTAGATAGATATAACAATTATTATATAATTTCACAGTATTTTAACGACATGAATAGTAACATATTAGCTTTTCCCATATGGTAGTTTTAACATAGCAGATTTTACATTAATTTTCTACATAGTATGCATCTGCTATATGGGCATGTATTAGAGGTATTTTTAGCTAGTTTAGTATATTTTCCGGCTTTTTAGCCATGAAGCATTTTGATCTGTTAGTTGTTATTGAGTAACCCAATTTATCCCCAGTATAATTATGGGCATTATATAATGTCTTTTGATTTATAATGCCCAGAATGTCAGTGAAATTACTGTGGGCATGGTGTTATTATTTTGACCATGTTAGATCATTTTTGACGGTTTTGATAATTTTCATGACTGGACTTGGTTTTGCATAGAAATTTATCAGTTACTCTATGTGTAGGTTTGCAGTCTTGTTGACCATTAGATTAGTTAAGCATATGCAATTTTAGCTATACAATTTAAATATTATGTTCTTAAATCTACAATGTCTATAATGCAAGTATGATTTATGAATATGGTTTTATTGCATTTGATTAGGCGATAATAATTTCGATAACTTCTATAGTTAAATTCTGTTTCTGGGTAGAAGGTTACCACCGACCCTATGCATAGGTTCGTAGTTCTTGCCAGTAATTGGATTACTTAAGTATATGTGACTATAGATATGTTTTTTAGGTGTAATGCATCTCAGTTATGGGTTGTTATCCATATATTTTAACATAGTAGATTTTAAATGCCTAGTTTAGTATAATCAGCAGCTTAACATTGCTAATATTGGATGTTTAAGTTGCAAGTAACTGGATGTTTTTAGCTCTAGACCACACTCTTAGCAGATGTATTAGAGATATTCATTTACTATTCGATTGTATATGGGAACATAGCTACATTTTGTTGCTTTGTTGCATACTCTATATTTTACTTAATATACATTTAAATCTATATTCGTAGTCCCTGAGCTGCTTTATTAATACTTATTAGTATCAATGGAGATTCCATTGGGCATCTCTTGCAGCTTAGATACTATGCTGTCAGTTTGTGCAGAATTAATGGATTTTTTCCTTATTTAGCACAGCTCTGATTAGCTTATAATATGAGCTAAAGCAATGTTTTTATGTTAACTGCTGCTATTTCAGTATAAGCAAATTTGTTTAGGATGCGTATAACTATTGAATTATGTGCTTCTTATCAAATATTTATAAGTACAATGTTCATTTATTTTACTGTTTAGACATCAGAACTATGTTATTTGAGATGCCATATATACATCACCATGGCTAATATGACTGAGCCATCATAAATACTATTTTTATAGCCATAGTGACTTAACATTTTGTGAATGGTTTTAGCAACATTGTCTCTTTAAATGCTTAATTGATTTATGAGCTAGATCACATGCTATATAAACCAAACTAATGGGCTGGTTCAAATTTTAACAGTCTGAAGAAGCCACTGTGAAAGCGCTTACTGTGTGTGCACCAAATAAATCTTGTTTTATTTTTTTACAAGTTTACTGGATATATTTTTCATTGAAAAGGAACTTATAGTTTGTATGCCCTGGTTACCTCTTCGCCTGATTATTTGGATTTATTTTTACAATTTTAAGTTAAACTTATTTATCAACATTGTTTCCCTCCTGTAAGCTGTAAGAACAAGGGAGCCATTCTCTGGAAATCATACAAACTTCGGTTCTATAAGGACTTTATCTACTTCTGAAAAAAAAAAGATCAGCTTTCAAGTCTTTGCCTCTAGATGGAGTTACATATCAACCAAATTCTGAACATGATTCTGTTCAGCTGTTTAGGGATTTTTCACTACTAAAAGTATTTAAAACTTTGGCCGGTATTCGTAGGTGTTGTGCAAACATGTTATGGGTATCTGTGCTGACCTCAAATGAGTGTAGCTAGGCCACAATTTATAGAGGACATTTACATTAATGAGAGATGGCTGTGAATCCGTGTAAGTGAATTAACTATAATGAGATGCAAATGAGAAATAATATGGAGCAGCATATGCTAATGAAGTGTGCTTTTACCCACTTGCAATTCATTGTCAAATAGCTGCATTATACACATATCCATTGTAAAAATCAGTGTTGCGGCTATTATCTTTACTTTGCAATCCACAGAGATGCTCGCTGACCCTGAAAAATGTCTTAAGTTTTCCTTTCTCTGCCTTGAGACCTTGTTCTCTACCATCACTACACATAAAATGTTCACATAATCATCAGTCAAACAACACCTGCCATCCTACTGAAAAAAAAAAGTTATGTGACACGACCACTATTATCACGTACACATGCAGAGTCCAGCCAAGTAAAGTTATGCTGAAGTAATGTTTACACAGTCATTAATACATTGACAATGCACATCTTTCCTTTCATTTACCCCTAGCACATTTTCCCCTATCACATTCTTGTAATCATATAATACTGTCAGTGTCACTCAGGAATCTCCAAGTAAATACACATGTTCAGCCAACAAAACATCCTTGAGTCTTCAGTACTTCTACCATGTATTTGCAGCCACTGAAAGACACCAAACTGCATTTTTCTCAGTGATTACTAATCATTTCCACTGCTGCTGTAATGATTTCCCATTTACAAATGGCAGCTGATTCACCAAAGCCATTGTAATATGCCCATCATATGAAAAAAGAAACACTTCTTCAACTGACCTCAGTGATCTTACCTCATTTTGAACTGTTTCATAATAATTTCCCATATTTACATTATTTTACTTGCTTTAGAAAGTCCAGTATTTCCTAAACAATTTGCAACATAACTCCACTTAATCCCAAATCAATATGGTGCTGTTAAACATATTTACGCGAGTTCAGGGTCCTTTACACATCTTGTATGCAAATGAGGGCCTTATATGTTTATCTCTATGCATTGCAGTAATATGCCAATGTCAAAGGCTCCCTATCTATGCAATATGTCTCCCTTTAATGCTTACTCTCAAGTACTTTATTGTTTTCCTTTATATATGCATGTTTATCAACATGCCTGTATGTTTCCACAGTCGGAGCGAATCAAATATACTGACTATATTTGCATAGCCACATAACGTTGCTATTCACAAATTACTGCTATGTACAACTGGAGGCAAGGACTATGAATATCAGCCTTTATTTTTATGTTGAATTCTTTTGAGTTTTGTTTATGATAGCTTGTCTGCATACATACACAGCAAGCTTCCTGTCCCATATTCAGGGGATATCTTCATGCAGTTCCATACTAACAAACCCAGTTATTGATTATGTGACACACAAAGTTATATATTTGTTTCTTTTAATAAACAAGTACTCAGAGTGTTCTTATTTCCTTATTATTCCATATATAGATTATAGGGTTTTTAATTAAATCACATTTAGTGTTGTGGAATTGGGGAGTTGGTGTTAACCTGTTTCACCTAGTCTCTCATTTGGCTCTTTATTTATTTGTTACATATTTTTCAGATCTGCTAATTAATTCATTTCACACTGTTTGCATCCTGGGGTTTTTTGTGTCAAAATTGATAGATTAACAGGATTAGGAGTCATAAGCTGCATACATTGTTGCTAGACGCTGATCCACTGTTTAACATTATATCATTCTAGTCCTATTTCAGTACTAATTAACCGATCCATTGCTGAACAGACATTCCCACCCTTGTGGAAAACCTTGTTCATTATTCCCCTTCACAAAGGTAGCCCCTCTTATGAATTGTCTATCACCCAATAGCAATTCTTTCACCCCTGTCAAAGATTCTAGAGAGATGTATACATCACCAAATGCTCTCTCACCTCCTCTCCAATTACCTTCTCTCCCCAACCCAAAACTGCTTCCTCCCATCCCACAGTAGCTTCGCCACCCTACTTAGATTCACCAACACTATAAACTCCTATAGGAACCGATGTAAACTACTGTCCACTACTTTACTTGATTTATTCAAGGCATTTGATACAGTATCGCACAGAAAACTTCTAACCAGTCTATCTGTCCTTAACTTCGACACCCCTACTCTGCACTGGTTCAAAAGCTACCTAGACAACCAACACCAGTCTATTAAATGGGTCAAATCCCTATCCCCTCCACTCCCAGTCACCACAGGTGTATCTCAAGGTTCTATCCTCTTCCCACTGCTCTTTAATATCTTCACCAATCAACTCCACCTAGCTACCACAAAAGCAGATATAGTCCAATACGCTGATTACACAATGCTCATATGCTCTGCACCGAAAATCCAACTTCTTCAACAAAAAGCCAACTATCCTTCACTGAAATTGAGAACTGGCTTAATAACTCACAACTTATACTTAACCCAAAAAAAACCCAACTCATGCTGTTCCACCCAGCCAGACCCACTGGCCTCTCCTTTTCCATATTCTCCACCAACAAGACCCAAATCACCCCAGTATCTGAGGCAAAACTCCTTGGAGTTACCATTGACAAACAAATCAAATTTAAAAAGCACATTTCAACAGCCATCTCTAAAGTCCACAAAAAAACTAGGCTCCCTCTACAGATGCAAAAGCTATCTTACCTCAGAATCTTGTGCGGCTATAGGTAGAACTCACCTTTTATCCACACTGCTATATGCCTCTCCCCCACTAACAAACCTAAATAAAACAGACTCAAATAAACTCTCCACCTGCTACAACAAAATCACCAGATTCACTGCTAATGCCAAGTCGCGTTCCCACCATTGCCATGTCCTGCAAACCATACATTGGCTAGAATTCCCCAACCTACTAACGTATCACCAACTCAACTTAGCCCACCAAATATTGTACTACCCTGACAAAACCCTTGCCCTGAACGACCTCCTTAACTTCCACCATCCTAACAGACAACTACGCTCCACCAACAAAGGCTTAATTGAAACCATCTCTTGCAAAAACAACTCAAGTGAATCTCTTTTTGCCCATGAAATTGCCACAACCTCCCTCCTGACCTTAGACTTCTAAAATCTTTAAGACTCTCCTAAAATCATATATCTACTCCAACCATCTATGCAACTGTAACAAACTGCCATAAATCCAGATATTATTACAGGGAAAACTTTCAACAACTTGGGTACATGCTCTGTCAGGGTCACTATATAAACATATTATATGCTGTTCAGACTGTACAACATTCATTTGACTGCATCTCAGTGCTCACTGGAAATATTGTAAATACTTGTACAAATAGTCATTCGTTCATCGATCCATCAGTGTGAATGCTGCAAACTGCTATGATCGTTCTGTATAAAATATGTCAATTTTTTTTATCCAGTAATGGAATAGTAAATACTACTAACTGAAATATATTTATAGACAAACACCTGTAAACTTTATATCTATGCTCTGACCTAGTCTAAGCAATTTGTAACTTTCTTATACTATGTTAACATAATGTACATTTTTTATCTCATGTTAATGTAAATTGCATGCTTTTTTCTATTTGTGTTGTAGCTTTTTGCCCCAGGACTCCGCTGAAAATGGGAACTCGCTGTCCATTCGGACTATCCTGGAAAACAAATGTGAAATAAATAAATAATAAATAAAATCTTCTTAACTGGCAGTATATTTACAAAGTAATGTATTAGCTATAGTAGTAGAGGTAATTCATTGTATGTCTTCTTTTTATCTTTGTATTTAGTTATGGTCTTTGTTTTGTATCAGTGACATTTATTTTTTTTGGTTATTTAACAATTTCAGAAGTGTAGTACACAAGTAACATTGCCTCAATTGAAGTTATCTGTTCAAGACTTGGAACTCTGCACATTTGATACTTTTTACTTCACATACAACTTTAATTTAGCAATAAATAAACAAATAATTGCATTGTCTTACTAATTAGTCTCCGTCTCTCCATGTTAAGTGAACATTTTAGAAATAGCTACTGCTGTCTTCACGGACTCTGCTTCCTTCATTATTTAGAAAGGATGCATTACACACCTGAGCTTTTTATGTTTTAAACCAATGTATACAAGCATACTACATCTCAATGCAGACATTTTAAACTTGCCTTCTCGATGTTTTGAGATTATAAACAGGCTGATGATTTATCTGAAGCATTTAAGTCAACTCACATTAAATGTGTTATTTTTATATGGGAAATGTTTTGCCTTTATTGGATAATATGGATTTACCTTTTTATACATCTGTTTTTTCATATTTTCATTTATAATTAGAATTTGCGATTTATTTCCCCTTAAGTTTTATTTGTTTTCTCTTATTACAGTTAAATACTGACTCTTCAGACTTTAAAGTTTGTACATTTGGTAAAAATGGGTGATTCCTCTTCATTTTTTATGTGTTGGTTATGGTACTTAACTATATACTTACCATTCATTTTATTTCTTATATAGACTGTTGATGGAAACAGCAAATATTCATATTATTTTTTCATTTATTTCCCATCTATTGTAGTTATTTTTTTTCAATAATATTTATTTAGTTTTACAATAAAACAGGACAGTAACTGAGATGTATCATATAAAAACAAAAACATATGAGCATTAAACAATTGTTGTACATTAAGATTAATACAAAAAGAGGTTAAT
Organism: Protopterus annectens; assembly: GCF_019279795.1. Lineage (NCBI taxonomy): Eukaryota > Metazoa > Chordata > Ceratodontiformes > Protopteridae > Protopterus > Protopterus annectens. Next base: position 1,723,318,790 of record NC_056725.1, read on the forward strand.
CAATCAAACAATCTTATCTACACTATGTACATAGATGCTTCCAAAATTCAATATAGCAAACAAGATAGTTTCAGTAGGATTAATATATATAAAGTCTTAAAGAGAAATAGATATTTATGCAAATTATGGATGTAAAATGTTGTGAAAATTCTTAGTTATGATGAAGTAGGGTCATTTGTGGTAGTTTATGCAAGTATGATATTAAAAATGCATTTTCATAGGTTGAAAAATTTAATATTTTGGTCCCTTTTGTTGATTATTATTTTATGGGCTAATAGATGTTTAATCGCTATCAATCTAAAGTTCTCCCAAGAGTTATTGGTTGAGTTGAGCCAGTTGGTAGCTATATAAAGTTTCATTAAGAGGAAAATATTAATCAGGGTAATTGCTTGGTTTTTGGAGATGTTATTTGGGAGAATGTGTAATATCGTAAATTCCCAGGTGAGTGTAGATGTTTGATAGCCCATCTTTTGTAGTTGAAGTTTAAGGGAGTTCCAGAGTTTGAATACACATTTACAGCTCCAAAAAATGTGGAATAGGTCAGCAGATTTATCTTTGCAATGAGGGCAGAGTGGGGATTTCTTGGGGTTAAATTTATGTAAAATAGTAGGTGTTTTATATGCATTATTATAGATCATGAGTTGAGTAAAAGCGAGTTTTTGAAGGGATATAGATTTTATTGTTAGGTTAATTGCTTGATTCAATTTATGATTATCAATGGATGGAAGGTTTTCCCACCAGTAGTCAGAGATGAGTATATGTTTCTGGAATTTATTGTTTTTGATCATTTTGTAAGTACATGAGGTAGATTTTTTAGTTAGGAGGAGAGTCTTCCAAAGTAAATTACAGGTTACTATGTCTTCATTATTAATGATAGAGTCATGGAGATAACTAGTACATAACTCCTTAATCTGTCTCAGGATCAGTAAATATGATTTGGGAAGGTTCAGTTGGTTCCTTAATTCTTGAACAGAGCAGTTTAAGTGTGGATATATGTCTTGTATGGTTGTGTTTATTAGTCGAGGGAAGCGATTTAGATTTAAAGTCTGATTATTTATTTTAAGATTAGGGTTTTTATGTAAGGGTTGTAATGTCATCATAGCTTGCATAAGGTTTAATGATTTCAATAATTTTTGTGTTAGTGCAATGGAGTATTTAAGGGGTTCTATTAAATTACAGGATTTCAATAAATTGATGTTTAAAAATGGTAATGTTTTGGGGTTGATATCCAGGCTTTTAATATGGTTATGGTATATTTTTAGCCAGTGTGGGTACCAAGTTTTATCTATTGGGTTATATTCAGCAATTCGTACAATTCTATTGGTGTTTATAATTAAGTAGTATGTCTCAATGTTTGGGAGATCTAAGCCACCTTTATTTTTGGGGGATGTTAATTTATCATATGAGATTCTGCTTTTTTTGGTTCCCAGATGAACTTAGCAAGTTCAGTGTGTATTTGTTTAACACATTTATTGGGTATGGTTATCTGGGAAGACATGAAAATATAAAGTAATCTGGGTAAGACATTCATTTTAATTATCGACACTTTAGCCAAAAATGGAAGCCTTAGATTTTTCCATCTATTCAGATCAAATAGAATGTCATGCCATTTTTGCTTTATATTATTAGAGTAAAAGTCTTTGTTGTTTGTAGAGAATGTAATGCCTAAGTATTTAATTACTTCTTCAGTTTTTATTTTCCCTACCAGTGGTAGAAGGGAGAATGGTTTAGGAGTTTTTAAGGGGAAAATGTTAGTTTTTTTGAGGTTCAGTTTGTAATTCGATATCATCAAGAAGCTTTCAATAGCAGATAGTATTTTATTTATATCCGAGATTGGGGTGGTACAGTAAAAATTTAGATCATCAGCAAATGCAGATAAGACGATTTTGGTGTTATAAACTATTGGGAGTTATGATATACATTTTGTTTTATATTTAGGAAGAGAGGTTCTAGATATAAGTTACAAAGTAAAGGGGATAGAGAGCATCCTTGACGGGTTCCATTTTTGATCGGGACTCTTTTTGACCATGTTTTGTTTATATATAAAGATGTATAGGGGCTATTGTATAGTATTTATAAGGCTTGGATAAATTTTTGGGGTATGTTGAAATAAGGCAGAGTTTGAAGTAAAAATGTTATGTTTCCTTTATCAAAGGCTTTATGGGCATCAATAATGAGTGCATATATGTTTAGATTGTTTTGATTAGCATATGAGATTAGTGTATTTAGTGTTAATGTATTATCACTCGTTTGTCTAAATGTTATAAAACCAGATTGTTTGGAGGAGGTAATTTTATCCATTAAATTTTTCAGTCTGTTTGCAAGTATAGATGTTAGGATTTTGGTATCAATATGTAATAATGATATGGGTCTATAGCTATCTGGGTTTTTAGGGTCTGCTTTTTCTTTAAGTATAAAAATAGTTTTAGATGCATTAAAGTGTATATCATTAATTTTGTTATTTATTATATATTTCAGTATATAGAATAAAATTTGCGCTACAATGGGGTAAAAAGTTTTATAAAATTCGGCAGTGAGACTGTCAGGGCCAGGGGCTTTATGTGATTTCATTTGCTGAATTGTTAATGTTATTTCGTCAATGGAGATTGGTTCAGTTAATTTTTCTTGTTGTTTTGGGTCTAATTTCGGGAAGTTGTGGTTTTGAAGAAAGTGTGATCTGACTTCCTTTGGGGGTAGTGTTGGTTGATCTCCATAAGTTTGTGAATATATAAACTCGAAGGTTTTAATAATATCATAGTTTTTAGTATAGTTTTTGTTCTCATAAAATATTTCGGAAATTTGAGAGGATGATTTGGTTTGGTTAATAATCCTGGCTAGGGCTCGGGATGGTGTTTGGATTTCATTAGCATATTTAGCTAACATTTTGGTATCATGAAAGGATAAATTGTTATTATGTAGAAGGTAGAGATCCTTTTGGAATTTCAAGAGTTCTGTTTCTGTTTGAGTATTAAAGTTATTTAATAGATCATGTTCAAGTAATTTCATTTTCGTTTCCAGAACCGGCTCATCTTTAAGTTGAATTTTTTTATAGTAAGCTGTTTTTTTGATGAAAATTCCCCTAATTTGAGCTTTAATTGCCGCTCATTCACTATCTGGGGGAAACTGGGAGTTCATGATGTTAGACAGAGTTGACTTGAGGATAGATTGAATCTCATTGATTATTTATTTTTTGGTTAAAAGATTGGGGTTCAGGGACCAATTGTAACCTCTTTTTATTGTACAGTTTTTTGGGTTTCCATTAATGTTTAGAGTAATTTTTGAATGGTCGGAGAGGTATCTAGTGTGGATGTTCAATTTAAGGTCTAACATAATGAGTGCTTCCGAGATTAGGAAAAAATCAATTCTCGACCACATTTTGTGGCAATTGGAGTAGAACGTAAATTTACTAGATTTAATTGGGTTATCCCCATATTTAAAGGGATCATATAAATTATAGTCGTATTTAAGTTCATTTAAAGCTAGAGATGCTTGTTTATTGTACGATAGGGATATACTTGATTTGCCTTGTTCTGGATTTTGGTACGTGTTCCAATCTCCACCTAGAATCATATAATGATTTTGGAATTGGTTTAGAATAGGGTATAAAGATGCAAGAAAAGGGTGTTTATTACAAGGGGCATATCTATTTAGTAACAGAATGGGTTTAAGGAGAGCAGGAGTTCAGAGGGTTACATAGCACCACCTTCCTTTTTTGTCCACTTTGGTTTCCAGAGTTTTGTCTTGGTATTGCTTTTTAATTATTATAGCTACCCCCGCACTATTGGTTTTACCTTCAGAAGCTATAATTTCTCTTATCCATTTTTTCCCTAATTTCTGACCATTGTTCAAGGGTTAGATGAGTCTCTTGAATTAATATAAAGGTTGCTTTTGCTTGTAAAATAAGATGTAAAAAAAGTTTTCTTTAATTTTTATTCTGGAGCCCTTTGATATTCCATGAGTCAAATTCCCACATTAAAGTGTTTGGTTTGTCGGTATAAGAAGACTTGTGAGTTATTTAAGGATAATAGTTCTTGTTTAAATTTTGAAAAGATCGAATTAGGAAATCATCTTTTTATTCCCGTTCCAACCCTGTGCCTAACCACTACCCCCATGGACCAGGAATAAAGCAGGGGAGAGATAGTTATTAAATTTGAAGGTCTATATGTCAATAGAGTATTAACATAATGTGTTCTAAACTTTAGGAAAAGAGTAAAAGCGAGTAACCCTGCATGGGTTTTAACAACTTTGACAAAGCTTGACAAACTTACTCCCTAAAAAGCACTACTAATATAACCTAAGTCTCCTCAATGAATTTTACTATAAAAAAGTTGTAACATTGAAGGCGTATATCAAACAACTTTAACATTAGATAAGAAAAGCAATCTCAAAGGAGGCTATTAGAACCAATACTTACAAACATTATAACTGTGTTCTAGAATAATTAAGTATTATTTTTATTTCTAGTATAATAACATTTAATGATTCTTTGGTCATACCATCTGGTATGATCATTTACAGCAAGTATCAAGAAGGAGGACAGAGGTCAGTATCCTTCCGTTATCAGGGTGAGATGAAGTTAGAATATTCAAATAGTAACATTATGTTTACAGCTAATTGTGTCAAGATATGAGTGTATGCGTGTGCTTGAGCGAGGATGCATGTTTCAATATCTATACGTCTGTTCTTAACTTTAATAATCCACTATGAGTATTGTTGTCTCGATCTAATCTTCAACGTTTTAATCAGCCCATCTATCATCCAAAACATTTCTTGTTACTCTTATATGTTGTAAAGTGCTGGTAATACCTAAAGTAACTTCTCAGGAGCAAGGTGTTTGATCCCTTGGTTTATGGTATTAAGCAACTCCTTGTCTAAGGTTAGCAGTTGACATGAAAGATTAAGAACATGTATTGTGTCTCTTTATGATTTCTTGTGTGTTAATAGGGAGTTTGGGTTAATACTATTAGGAGTATCTTCAGATATATACATGAGGATGTATAGAAACACATAATTATCTTAAAGAGATAGAACAATTAGCTTTGGATTGAGTACACACATGTATGTATAATTAATCCAGTAAACATGTCTTTCCTTTAATAAAATAAGACAGCAGTTTGAGAGGTATGGTTTACAGAAGCAAATCCCTGAAATGGATTTAAAAGAGAACTATCCAATAGAGATAGCTCAGTATGCCTCTTAATTTAATGTATAGATTTGAGTAAGAAACTTTTAGCGTAGGGTTAGAATGTATATTCTTGCAATATTTGGTTTATACATGCTAATTAGTTATATTTATTTTGAATATTGCAGCTTAACGGATTCAATGCATTACTTAGATTTCAGGTTCATCCAAACAGAGAATTTCTGCATATGTACTTAGTATAAAGGGTAGTATTCTGGTGTCAAAAACTTTTGATGAACTTTATAAATGCTTTGACACTGAGCTTTACATTTTGGCTTTGGGATCATTCATTTTCCTGTATTAAGCCCACCTGCCAGATGCTTATGTCTTGGTGAAATCCATATTATCTTCCAACAACATTTGGTATAATTCTGAAAGACTTGACGCATATGGTTAATTAAGGCATCTTGTGGGCTTATTGTAATTTTCCTCATCACTTTTAGTTTTATCATCAATATCAAACACTATTAGTTTTGTGGTGTATGATTATTTTATTTTCAAATGCATTAGTCCCTTTATGCTTCCTTAAGGTAAATGAAATGATGTGGTAAACATTCTTTAAGTACATTTCTTACTACTGTGTATTTATACCATTTTTTCCTCAGTTTTATATATATATATATCCCTGAGGAAATATTACAGTGCTAAGGACCAGTTCATACACTTAAATAGCAGGAATACATAAACACAAATAGAATTGGACTCAGCTCACAGTTTTCTCTTATGATAACTTTAGATCTTAAATGGAGATCTGCTAAAGTTAAGGATTTCTGTTGTTCTATCATTAAATAAAATGCAGATTGTCGACCTTTGCACACATAAATTAAGTTTTTTAGCATAAATTAAGAGCTGGGAGAGAACCACTGTGTTAACAATTGAGGCTTGTTTCATTTCTATCTCCCCCTTCAGTCAGCTTCTCAAGTGCCCAGATCACTGAATGAACCAATTCATCTAGGATACAATCAGGGCTTTAACTGTCTGTTCCATGAAGTTAACTATATTTTAGCTTTATTAACAAAATATGATGCTGGTGCTGCTAGGACGCCAGTGTTAGCACTCCAAACGCTTTATATATGCTACCTATGCCTGCATTCATGATACTACTTTTAACTACTAAGTATATATCTGGTAAATGTCTTCTGTCTTCAACAGTAGGATTAGAATTTTTTGAAGTCTTCAGTTCCTTGTTTCTATCATATGTTGCTAATACTGGTCTTTTCAAGCCTGATTCTCTTTGCTCAAACCAGTGTTTAACTTTGGAAGTGATATAGATAGAATAAACAACTGTTATTATTAATCAAAAGGCATTTTACAAGATGTATCAATGTTACCCAGCAAATTCATTCAGCATATTTCAAATTCTGCTGTACCCCTTCTTTTTGATAGAAGCATATGTTAATCAATTGACTCATCAGTTCCTAGTATGTATCTAACTCTTGGTCACTCTTGATAGCCAGGGACATTTTTATTTATTTATTATTTGTTTACTGGGAAAGTTCAACTATGACATAGCCCATTTTCAGAGTGGAGAAACGTTCCAGATGCAGATGCAATGCTCATTCCAAGAATGTAAAACCTTTCAATTATGGTATTTAGAAACAGCTTTTACATATAGGCTAACAACCTCAGAATCTTGGTTGGTTGTGCTTTGTTAAACAGATCATTCTCGCAGCACAACATCAGAATTTACAAGCAGGATGACACTATGGGAAGTGGTTATAAATTGCACATCTGCGATCATCTCTGCAGTCAGGAATGGCTGCAATTTGAATGAATTATGAATGGAGGTATGTCTTTAAGCCAGTCATTCATGAGATGCCTTTTTAAATTTGCCAATCCGATAGCAAGCAACTCAAATTTTTAGGAATTGTACGTCTGTCAGGGCACTTTCCGCCAGTAAATAAGATATGTTTTGGTGCTTGGAGGTCGAGGAACTATGTAACTGATTTATTTGCTATTTTTGTCATTTAATAAAGGAGCACAGCAAAGCGGGATTTATTTCTGTAAACTGCATGAAGAGAAACCAAAAAAAAAAAAAGTACAGAGATATCCTGATCGGGTGAAATATTTATTTTATTTACTTGCACGCTCCACGAAAAGTCCAATCATGTGAGCCGACTGCATAGGTGTTCGTTGAGGGACCGATTTAGTAGACTGGGTGTCCCGGAAGTACCATCTCAAAGAAATCTCGGATGCTGTGCAGCAGAGGCTTTTGGTTCCTGTCATGGGAAAACGGAAGAAGTAGATCTGAACTTCCAAATTTGTTCCTCGTGGCTTGGAAAAAAATGTTAAGACACTGTTAGCAGAGGCCTAGCATGGCCCTACACAAAAATAAAAGGCATCAGCAGACCCCAGATTGCCACAATTTGGAATTCCACAAACCATTCGGTGAGTGCATTTATCATTCTAAGGTGGGGATCTTTTTGAAAACAGCAAGGAAGGTATTTGTAGCTTCTTTATGGTTAGCGATCACATATTTAACACCATCCAAGTGGAAAATTAAGGAGTTTGGGTATTTCATTTGGAATCTTATTTTCCTTTCAATTAGGAATTTGCAGTAGGGGAAAGGAGTTGTCTGGCTTGTCTTATTTGAAGGGGAAGATCTTGAGCTAGTGAGATTAGGTTATTATTCCAGGTAATAGACCCACCATTTTTCTTAGCAGATAACAAGACTGTATTGACATCTTGAAAGTTTAAAAGTTTGGCGTACACTGGTCTTGGTTTGTATGACATCTGGGATTCTCTCAAAGCTTTCTGTGCTCTTTCTATTATTATTTGCTGAGCTTTTCCTGGTTCTTTGAGCAAAGTAGTAAAGATTTGAGTGATAGAAGGGATCAGATCATTATGAGATACAGATTCTGGGATGCCTCTAATGATAATATTATTCCTTCTGGACCTTGCTTCTAGATCTATGATCTTTGCTTGGATGTTTTGTATTTCTACCTCATGTGAGTCAGTTTTTTGGTTATTAAAGATATTTTTCCTCATTTTCAGTGATTTTGGCTTCAGATTTATCCATTCTTTCTATTATTTGGTTGAATGTATCCCCAAATGATTGTAGTTGTAAAGATAAAGTTTTTATTGCATCTTGGATGGAGAGTAATGCTGTTTTGATATCATCCAGGTTTGCAGGTTGATCTGTTTTATTTTTGTTGCCAGTTTTAGAAGTATCTGGTTGTTTTAGTATTTTTTGTCTCTTAGAGTTTATATCTTTCTCTGGAGATAGTAGGTCCGAAAGTTTAGTTTTAGATGTAGTAGTGTCCATATTGTTGTCTTCCTTCGACATCTTGTAGTGATGATATTCCCCAGTTTGTATGTATAGTTCAGGATACAAGGACTCACAAGCACAAGGCTTTTCCTTGCCTCAGTGAATTTGCTTCAATCTTAGTAGTTCAGTTGTTAGATCAGGGTCTCCTTCTTGATGATTTTATTTTGAGTGCTGATTAAAGTTGAAAATTCTAAATATTATGTTGAAATAGGTTCTGGTTTGCTTTCTGGGTTGATTATATTCCAGTTAGTTAGAGGAGCTAAGGTTCAGCAGTGCTTACAGAAGAGCGGCCATCTTTGCTCATCCCATCTATTGTATTTATAACAGTAACATTTAACATTTAAATTAAAAGATACGGCATTTCAGTAAAATGTGTAAATGAAAGGTTATCTATTGTCAGTAGGCTTTTAATCACAATATATGTTTTATTCTTAATTATTTATATTTACTTGAGCTCTGGTGCGAGCTGGATGTTGTCCTTTCTTGTTAAATATGTGGTAGCTCTCAAAATATAGGGCACTTTGATGTTGTTCAATTATCTAAATTTTAAAGATGCACTTTTATCTAAGACTGTTCTGTTTAAAATAATATAACTATTTCTGGCCTTTTTTTCTAAAGGATATAACATATTGCTCCAGGTTAACATAAATTACACTTTATCATTCAGGGTGATACTGGTGAGATTGGAGTTGTTAGACTAGGTTAGTGTTTATAAATAGATATTTTATTTTTTTTAGTAGCTAGGGGTTAGTTTATAGATGATAAGTGCTATATCTATTTTTCCATCTTTTGCAAGCCATGATATATAAAGCATTGCATGTAACAAAAAATATGTTATTTTTTAAAAGATAAATATTTCTCTTGTTTAACTGAGGCAACATTTCTTTACCTTCATCTACAATACCCCTGATAATCTTATGTTATTGCATTTAAACATTATTATGTTGTCTAACAACCTACATTGGAAGCTAAAACGTACAGAATGCATCAAAGGAGAAAATATTAATTTTTCTCAGTGCACCTCTCCAACCTGACAACAATCAAGCCTCTTCAACTAGAATAAATACCATATGTTCCCTATTGGTAGGGGAAATCACTTGGATGAGAAGCATCTTGAGGGGACAGACATTACCAGTAGGCAATGGTCTTGTTTTTCCCTCACTTACATCTTAGGAATGAAGGCATTTATACCTGTGGTAAGCCCATCCCTTCAGTATGGGCATGAGCAATTTATATTACCATAGAAGCACATACCTTCATGCCAAAGCTTACACTCTGACACCCACATTATGAAGACCACTAATATCACTGGTGACTTGGATGCACCACATTCCTACCTCTGGCTGTTTATATGCATCACAACTCTTCATCTAAGGGATCTAATGCAGTATGTAGCTGGTTCCATCTCAACTTACACCATAAGATGGTTACACTCATGCTCCCCTGCTATCAAGCACCAGAGGTGATAATTAAACATGAGTCACTTCGGCCATAGTCAGGTCTTTATCCTTCTATGCAATTGGTGTTGGATACAATATACTCTTACATCTGTTTTATATATCCAGGAAAATGTTATATTTCCAGAACAGTGAATGAGTACATATAACAGGCAGGTTAGATTTTTTTTAGTTGTACCGTATAACTATAAGAACTATGTAGGAGTGGTTCCACATACGAAAAGTCCCACCCATTCTGATTTTGGAATTTCAGCATTTAATCTAGATGGAAGATAATTTTTATCTCACATTAAAAACTGTACTTTTTCTGAATATGTATCTACTATGTTTTAACTAATCATGTTTTATCAGTACTTTAGGGATCATTGCATTCCATCATAATTATTTCATTGTTGTATGGAATTACAATGCTCTATCCCTACATCAGTCCAAAAAATAAAAAATAAAATAAGGCTAAGGTAAATCAACTCTCTACAACCAATGCATTTAACATTTTCATAGATAATTCAGTTTAAGCAATCCATGTAGATATTTATATCCTGAAAACAACGTGTTTCTTTCTTTCCACAAATCGTGGTCTAAATTTGATTATTTTTCTTTGGGTTTTCCACTAATTTTAGTTGAAGATTTTATTATGGAACCTAGATTAATTCTGATCATTCCACAATTTACTTGATATCTAGAATTATGAAATTTGTCCAAAATTTGAAACAAGGATGGTAGTACTATGCATCTTATCAAGAGTACATCAATATCTAGTTGTTCTAATTTATTAACTAGTTGTTCTTATTTATTGATCAGTATTTTGTGTATTATCCTGTCAAATGGTGCAGATAAATCTATATAAATTACATCACAGCACCATTTTTTCATTCACAGCTGTTATTATATTGTTGTAGAACATCATGTTACAGGTGGTAACAGATCTATCAACATATCCATGCTGATATATGGTTTCAAGTCCCAACCTTTCCAGTTCTAACAATAACTTATTTAATATTACTTTCTCCATTATTTTTCCACAACATGAAAGTAAACTTAAGGATCTGTATGATTCCAGGTTTGTCCTATGGTTAAAAACAGGTTTAACAAGTGGAGCTCTCCAGTCTTGAGGAATCTCTATATATTTATAGGACATGGTAAATAATAAATATATTGACACTGTAAGTTCTTGCTGAAGTGTTCTTGGGTAATTATTATTAATTCTGTCTCCTCCCTGTGTTTTATTTGGATCCAATTTGAATAGTTCTTTTTCAATATAGTCTAATTTGATTTCAGTATCTGAGGTTATCTGGATGTCACTAGGACAGTGTAGCATTCCCTTTGTTGAGCTAAATATATTTATAATCTACTGTGTCTGAGAATAAATTTTGGAATCTACACACAGTTTATCAATTTGTATGGCATTACTCCTTCAGCATCTTATGTATATATAAAATGGTTTCCTATTATGCTCAATATCTTTATATAAATTTTCTTCAGAGGTTTTTTGATCTTGTCTCACACTATGCCTAATTTGTCTGTACAGCTTACTTATTTCAGGTTTGAAAGTTGTAATACACCCTCTTTTCCATTTCTTACATTTTTTGTCTCTCACCTTAATCAAGTATCTTGCTCTTATGGAAATATATTCTATTCACGTTGTGTGATAGATCCTGATGTTAAATACCTTTTTTTTATTTTCTACATTCAACCAATTTATCTTTCAAATGTTTTCACATTTGTTCTGCAGTTTTTTCCACTGAACAGATCACTCCAATTAGTTGTACCTAGTGACTGTTTTGCTTTCATATAATCTGTTATTAATCTTCTGTGCATTGATTTAGATTTCAGTTTGGCAAAATTATCTAGCAACAAATTAATCATTATAACCGCATGATCATTCCACATCAAAGGTGGTAAAACTTGAATGAAGTAACAGTAATTTCTTTAGGAACACAAACAGTATCTAGTATGTTCCGTCCCCTGGTAGACTTTTTTACAATCTGAAGCAGTTGTTGTTCCTGAGTATAAATTGTGAACAATGTCCTTACTAATCCCATCGAATCAATATTATTCCGGTCTGTTTTTGATAAATTTAAGTCCCCAGCCACTATTATTCTTCCCTGCTGTGTTTCATGCAAGAAATGTATGAATTCCTCTAGGTCATCAGCACTAGAATTTGGTGGTCTATACACTTCAACAACTGTTATATGTTCCAGAGTTGTCTTTATTGTCACATTTACATTATCTATAGTACTGGTGTTATCACTGAACATGTAATAATCACAGGTCTCATAACTATGTACCTTTAATCCCTATCATAACACCTTCATGTGATTTTTTTTGTTAGAATGTCTGCTACAGTAAAAACATTTCTGCCTTGACAGAACTGGTTTCCAGTCATTCTTTAACCATGTTTCATAAACCATAACAATATCAGTCATGTAGAAACATATCAAATTTTCCAGTAAAAATCATTAATGCTCCTAGCATTAGCAACCACTAGAGATGCATCAAATGTTGCTGTCTGTGAACAGTTACATTTTTGAACTGGCAAAAATCCTGCCTTCTGTTTCTCAAATATTGTAAAATATCTGCTGCAAAAATTCTCTTCCCTGATCTTCATAAGTGCATGCTGTCCTGCCTGAACATGTAAGCCCAAAATTAAGCTCATGTGCCCTATACATTTCCCTTTTTAAGACAGGACTTTTTTTCATGTAGGTGACCTGGCTGTCCTTTCTATATGTGATTTGTGAAAAATACGTCCTAACACCTATACAATCTATGCTAACTAAGAGAGCTGTAAGTTTCTTACTAACAGTCAGAGAGATCTTGCAGATGAGATCATTTGTACCAACATGAATACAAACTGATCCACACTTCCTTACATTAAGGCATTCTAAGGCCTGTCTCACATCCTCTATTTTTGTTCCTGGCAAGCACAGCATTATTCAATGTTCATTATCTTATCTGCAAATTTAAGTATCAGTTTCTCTAATAATTGAATCTCTAATTGCAAGAATATCTTTTCTGACCAGATCTGAAGAATCTCCAACTTCTAATTCAGTAATATCTACTCTCTTAAATGTTACAAAGGAATGGTCTTCATTACCATTAAGTCGTATTAATCCCACTGTTTTTATTGCTTATTACATTTGTAAGCGTGCAGTTCTCATCCAGCTGGCTTTGTACATCCACAACTTGAGCCATGTTGTCAACGTCTGTCTTTCTCCTTTTTCTTACAGTAATGTTCTTCAGTCTTTCCATGTTCAGTTTTGATTTCTTCCTTTTCACCTGCCCTTTGCCTCTTTTTTCTACCTTATCTTTTGGAAAAAGTATGCCTTTTTCTGTAAACTGAAGGTTATCATTCCCTGTAATCTGTGTTACATAACAAAGCAGTGCCATTTCAGTATGTATTCTCTTTGCTTTACAGACATTTATCAGTTTCTTTTTCTTCCCTGTTATTTACTGTATACTTCTTCCTTTCTTTCTTTTTTTTCTTCCATACACTCTCAATCCTTGGATTGCTGAATACGTATACCCAGAATTCCAAAATTGTTAGTAGTATTATCTTGTTCAGTAGGGGGTGAGTGATCTTTACTGGCAATAGACACTTCCTTTCCTAAATGTGTTCTATTTGCTTTTTGCCTAACATTATAAATCGCATTAATCCAGTCATTAATATGTAACAACAGTTCTCCAAGCCATACCAATTGCACAAGTGCAATCCTCATCAGTAAGTCTAGATGTGCTAATAATGGTAAGCAAATCATCCAACTTTTGAAATGAGGAACACAGTTCACCCGTGTTATCAAGTGCTACCTTTAAATAAACACAGCTTTTAGTATACTCTATAAGATACTTGTGCTTTAGCAAATCATTAATGGTATACTCATTTAAGGAATCCATTTTCAGCTGCAAATAAATAAAAAATCTAAAAGAAAAATATAATCTAAATTAGTTACCACAGAATTCAAACAGAATTTGATAATAATTGTTACAAGCCTGAGTTGTGGTTTTAAACTAAGATTAAACATTTTAGTCTGAGTAAATATGTTTGAAAATGTTCCAGAATAACAAATAATTATCCAGGAATAATGTCTCTGTACCTCTACAAGGATTCCTTTCACAGTGGGACTTTGAAGCTGTAGCCTACTACACAGGCTGTACTATGCTATCATACTTATTATGTCTCTATAAATGGCAGTAGCTGACCTAAGTCCAGAATATGTATGGACTTAATATTAGATGTCTTTATAAGAATGTATGTGTTTATAAAAATAAATTACATGTTCTTTATGAACTGTCATGGGGGACTGCTATTTGTATAAAAACTAAACATAATAAAAAGCTTAAAATCATCAAGAAAATCATTTGAACAAAATGTGAAAATCATTCAAGAAAGACTTGGAAAAACATTAATAATTGTGTACAAAAGTGAGATGAAAACTCATCAAAAATAGCAGAAAGGAATTCAGAATATCAAGACCAACAAAAGTAAACATTTACATTTTCAGAACTACTGCAAAGAATGGATTCTCCCAGATAAGCTGTGTGTATATTTACCATTTATTCAGTTACCATTCTAATATGTGAATCACAACCAAAAACACAACTGCTGTACCTAGTGTTTAAGGTTCTAGTATGTGCAGTATAAACTGTAGGACATGATATATTACAAAGTCAAATTATACCTTGCGTTGCAATTAAGTTAGTGCAAAATATAGGGTTGTCAGGTCTCCATTCAAAATTACATTATTATGTGTTTGAGATATGGATGACAAGAAATTCACTTCAAGAAGTTTGAGAGGTGAATTTTACATCCATATCGAGAACACATAGGTTCATAGGTTGGTACTAGGCTATCGGCCCTAGGGCCTATACAAGCCTAGCCAGAACAATTTCCTGGATATTTCTTCCCACAATATTTACTTCCCTAGACCCCTGTCTAGCAGGGTGACTGACATGATCCCCGGGTTGAATTTCCTGTCTCCCATCCAATTGTCAAGGTTCCTTTTGAAGAGGGCCAAGGAGGAGCTCTGCTTGACATGTATGGGCAGTCTATTCCAGAGTATGGGGAGTCTCTGGGCCAGGAACCTATCCTTCCAGCATGTTTTATTCATTGTGATGACAAGGTTTAGATCCCTGGAGCATGTGGCTCTGAGGGATTGGGATTTCTTTAAGTGGTGCATGTCCAACAGCTCAGAGTTTGACATGGCCTTGTATGTTAAGCAGAGATCGTCTCTGAGTAGACGATATGCCAAAGAGTATAGCCGGAGTTTTTTTAGATGGTCAGCATAGGGCATAGGCCAGACATAATTGTTTTCTTGCCTGTCTTCTTCTACCTGTAGTAGTTTAAATCTGTTTTCATATACTGGTTATTTCATTATGGGAGACTTGTCTGTACTTTGTCTTTCTAAATCCTATATGTTGTGCCACCTAAAACAGATAGAAATATGATTCAGATGTAAGTAGTCAGCAGAAGTGAACATCCAACTCTTTCTACACTGACTCATGGCCCTCTTAAACAAAAGGAGTTCATCATGTTCTTCACACTTGTATACTATATATATATATATATATATATATATATATATATATATATATATGGGGAGTGGGGACCTATCACTAGATTGAATGCTCAAAACTACAAAATATCGAGCCAGGAAACTTGAAAACCTGGAAGCTTGAAAAGAAAGGACATTTATTGTGTGGGATCATGATACAGTGGGGATTGGGGTTTTTCTTCTTTTCACACTGTGCTATGCTCTCTGAGTTGGTATATATAATTAGCTGGGAGTGTGGAGGATGCAGGAAAAATTGCAAAAAGCAAGTGTTTTATGTGTGCCATTCCTTTTGACCTTCTGTGTTTTTGAGTTTCCAGGTTTGATATTTAATATATATATATATATATATATATATATATATATATATATATATATATATATATATGGGTTCCAGCCGTTTGCTCGAATGAGCAAACGACCGAAACCCAAATGGCCGGGCATACATACGCGAAAGTGCTTTTCACCGAAGAAGCACTTTCGCGTAGGTATGCCTGTTGCCGAGGCTGCACTACGGTGCGGGTAAGAGAAAATTCCCTGTAATGAAATGTAAATGTAGTATTTTATTTCTTTTTTTTTTGTAACACACTTTAACAAAAGTGCTTTTTCGATAAAAGCGCTTTCATTAAAGTGTGTCCAGTTGTTATGGATTCGGACGTTTGCTCATTTGAGTGTGTGTGTGTGTGTGTGTGTGTGTGTGTGTGTGTGTGTGTAGATCGATAGATTTAGATTTATAGATATACATATATTGCATATAAACCTTGTTTGAAATTGTCTTTTCCTGCACTCGTCTTAGCATCTTCTACCACTTTCAGTAACCTATTCCAATTTAGACACTCCTTCCATGAAAATATTACTTTCTTATATCTGTTGAATATGCCCCACTGGTCTGTCCTAGCTTTCTTTCTCACAGTGATTTCATCACCTTTATGCATTAGCAGCTTATGCACCCAGACCATATCCCTGCAATTGCTCTCCTGTTTTCTTGTGAAAAAAGGCTGCAGTATTTTAGCCTGTCCTCCATTCTCTACACCATCCATATTATCCTTCTGTGTACCTCATTGTGACCTCTGTTTACTGGTAAGAAGCTATGCTTAGTATGCTGTCTCTAAATTATCTACTGCCATATTTGGGGTCTTTATCACTTCTCTAGTTCTGAATTCCATCACTCCTTCCAAATATATACCTAAGCATGCCAGACATTTGTTTAATTTTAATATGTTTGATGGCCTTTTTCTGTTCTGAATATTTTAGCTTGACATCTCCAATTGTGCAGTCTTCTCTTAGATTGTCATTACCCAATTTCTGCATTATACACTTGGATGTGATTAAATGAAATTGCCACTCTTTGGCCCAAGATTATAATCTTTTTGGTCCTTCTACAGGCTTACCCCTTCATTTGCTGTCTCCCAACCTTAGTGTAGACATGGCTTTGTACCAACTGAATTCACCTATAATTCTGTACCAATTGAATTCACCTATAATTATCCATTGTATAACCTCCTACCTAAGAATATTGCTTATTGATTGCTATTTAGATGACTTAAATGGTCACTGACTATTTTTAATGTGAATTTGCATAGCACCTGTTTTTCTTGTCACCTAACTGTAGTTTATATGTGATTTGAAGTGAAAAGTTTGTTACAATCTGTGGACCTTTGTACTGCTCAACTGTTTCTGCCTCCATTTTTTCTCTGTTTCCTATTTCTCTCTCCCTTAGCCTGCACTCTTCTCCCTTCTCCCTTTTTTTTCTCCTCCTCTTACTCCACTCTGTAAGACTACCCTCCTCTACTCTGAATTCACCTCTTCCTACACTTTCCCTCATCCTATGTTTTAGCCCTACCCCCATTTTTAACATTTCTTTTCTTCTCTCCTTTTCCAGTTGCTCCCTCGGGTGTTTTCCCCCTTCTTACTATTTAACAGAAAATCCCACCTTTACAAGAGAAGACGTTTGTGGACAATTCTACTTGAACTACTCTAAAAATACTGGGACCTTGTCTCCCATTGCTAAAGAAACTCAGTATATGTAATCTGTTTTAAATATGCTATTCTTGTGACTATTTAAACTTGAGCAGCATCCTACCTCGTTGTGCTTGAAAGTAGCCTACCACAGGCCATTGCACTGCCCCCCACAACCTTGGTTTATAGTCTACTCCCATAGTCCCCCCACTGCCTCTTTTTAACTTTCTATACCTAATCTTCTTAGAGGAACCTCTTTTCCTGAGTGTACCTCCCTCCTTTCTCCACTAGGTGGCATCATACTCCTGTTAAAAAGACAAGCAATTAGCCTTTTCTTCCCTGCTCCACATATTTACTTTGCCTAAAAGTATCTTTGCCCTTCTCCTATTGAATCTGTGAAATTACCTCCACGCACTCATGCACATTCTTTAAAGAGTGTAACCTACCAAACATAAAACCCAAAGTTAATAAATGAAAAGCACTGTTAGTAACCAGAATACCTGCTCCCTAGCTGTAGCTCTCCTTTTCCAGACCCAGGTCACTGATTGGTTTTTTTTTTGGTCCTTCTCGCCTTCTTGGCTCTTCTCGCTCCGTTCGCCCTGCCGGCTCACTCCGCTCCCCTACCCTGCCCCCAATTTCCACCCGCCCCCAGTGGTCCTACATTTATTCCCCCTCCTGCTAATCCCTCCCACTCCCCCAACCAATCCTCTCACACCTTTCCCCCACCCCTTCCTCCAACCCACCTGACTCTCATTACCACTCCCCCCTACCCACCTAATATCACTTTACACTCTTCTACATCTCTTCTGACTCCAACTAATATGTCCTCCCCTCCTCCTACAATCCTTATCTCCTTATCATTACCCTTCCTCCTACTACCTCTTTACCATACAACCTCCTATACTGATTTTCACTTACACCCTTCCCCTTTTCCTCCTCACAACATCCTTACATCCCACTATCACAATATATCAGTCTCTTTAGTTCCCTCCCAGCCTATACTTCTCCTAAAAGTAAAATTTTTCTCAAACTCTACTAATGACTACAAACATAAACCTAAGCTCTACCAGACTCCTCTATCCAAATCCAAACCTAATAAACATACTCCCCACCCCTCTTTCTTTAACTTAGCTGGCGACATCCACCCTAGTCCTGGACCCAACTTCTCTCCAACAAACCTCCCCAGCACCAACAACAAATCCCCAAATAAAAACCTCAAATTCCTCACCATCAACGCCCAAAGCTTACTAAATAAATTAACCCTCTTCCATGCCTGGTTCAATCATAACCTACCAGACATAATAGCCATCTCTGAAACCTGGCTAAAACCTCATATAAGTGACTCTGAATTCCTTCCCCCCAGATTTCAGTCTCTCCGATCCAATTGCCCAAGTAGAAGAGGTGGTGGTGTAGCTTTAATCTACTCCAACCACTTGTCCATCACTCCAAACCCTAACCCCATCCCTTCTTTCTCTAATGCTGAACTTGTGTTTGCCTGCTAAAAATAAACATCAATAAAAGCATCTGTATCATTTCCCTCTACATTCCTCCTGGTAACAACACCAATACCCTAGAAGACATACTCTCCTGGACCTCCTCCAATATTAAGCTAGAAACCTACATCCTGGGAGATGTAAATATCGACTGGGGAAAAATCAACAACCCTAATCCCACCACAACAATTAACATATTCACCTTCACTCAACTTACCAACTCCATTACTAGAACTAACAAAACCAACCCCCCAGGCTCCATACTTGACTGGATCCTAGTATCTTATCCTAACAAAATCATAAAATCTGGAGTCATTCCCGACTCTTTAGGAGACCACCTCCCTGTCTTCACCATTCGAGCTGCTGCCACTTCCTCACACTCTCACCAATACATTCATACTTGTAACCTATCTGACTTTAACCCTACTACTTTCTCTGATTCCCTTAAGCTAACTAACTGGAACCCCATAAAAATACTACCTTTAGACAAAGCCATTGACTACTTCAATTCAACATTCTTAAGTGTCCTTAACTCCTTATCTCCAATAAGAACTAAAAGAGTTAAAACAATAGCCACTCCATGGCTCACCAAAGACACAAAAAACATTATGCTACAAAGGGATAAAACCTGGAAAGTCTACCTCTGCTATAAACAACCAGAAACATTACTAAAATATAGACAGTTGAGAAACCTAGCCAAAAAACAAGTCATTAGAGACAAAAAGTCTTACTGCATCAAACTACAAGAAAACCATGCAAAAAAATCCCAAACAGTTCTGGAACTCTATTAATTCCCTCCTCAGGCCAGGAACAAAAAACAACCCCTGTCCTGACACCAACAAATCTGACTCAGAAATTGCCTCACTATTCAATACCTTCTTCACCTCCTCTATTGCTGAGCTTACTAAGACCTTTACCAATACTAACCCTCCACCCCTCCCTGCCCAATCTTCCCCTCCCTCCCCTCCCCACCCTAATTTTGAACTCAAACCCATCTCCACCAATCTAATAAAGAAACTTCTTTATAAACTAAAGCCTTGCTCCAATGCCCCTGACAGCATTCCATCCTCCTTCTTAAAAATAGCTTCAGATGCTATTGCTCTGCATATCAGCATCCTGATCAATAGATCACTACTTGAATCATACGTACCCAAACTATGGCGTACTGCATTTATTCTTCCACTCCACAAGGGTGGCAAAAACTGTAATGTCTCCAATTTCTACCCCATAGCCATCCTCTCCCCTATCTCCAAAATTCTTGAAAAATGCATCCACTTACAGCTCTTACCATTCCTTACCAAATACCAGCTACTCTCCCCTACCCAACATGGCTTCCACCCAGGACACAGTACTAACTCTGCCCTTCTCTCCTTCTTACATTCTGTCAATTCAGCCCGTGACTCAGGTAATTTGGTATTTTCTCTCCTGCTGGACTTATCCAAAGCTTTGATACCATCTCTCATACCCACCTTCTAAACCATCTCTCTAATCTTAACCTTTCCCAAAAAACTCTTTCATGGTTCTCTAGCTATCTTTCAAAAAGGTCCCAAGCCGTGAAATGGGGCCAAGCCACCTCCATTTTCCTTCCTACTCCCATTGGAGTACCCCAAGATTCCATACTTGGCCCTTTGCAATTTAATATCTTTATTAATGACTTCCATAAAGCCATTCCTAACACCAAAATTGTACAATACGCTGATGATTCCACCTTGATTTAATGCGCCACTAACCTAGCAGAGCTCCAATCTCTGACTCAAAATGCCTTCTTAACCACTGAAAACTGGATGCTCCAAAATCACCTCTCTCTTAATGCCAATAAAACTAAGATCCTTCTATTCTCCCCTCAAAATCCTCCTCTCTTGATGAAAACTCTCTTCAAATTACCAGCCTTAACAACTCCTCTATCGAGATCGTACCATCTGCCAAACTTCTTGGTGTCACCATTGACAATCAACTAAAATTTAACACTCATATCCAGCTAAACATCAAAAAAACTCACATAAAACGTGGCCTACTTTATAGAAACAACCACTTCCTCTCTCCTTCCTCCAGACCAACTCTTGCCTCTACCTATTTCCTTCCCTCTCTTATGTATGGCACTCCTCTGTTCACTAATTTATCTTCCACACTTACCTCCAAACTGGAAGTATGCTACAACAAAATCTCCAGATTTGCCACCAGTGCCAAATCCTCCTCTCATCATTGCATCTCCCTTCACTCTATAAACTGGCTTGAACTCCCCAACCTACTAGACTTTCATCAATTAACCACAGCCCACATATTACTGTTCCAACCTTCTAACTGCCCTGCACTATCCAATATACTACAACCATATTCCCCCCTCAGACCCTTTAGATCTTCTCACCAAAACCTGATCACAATTCAAAACCCTAAGCGCCTGGCTGGTCAGCTTCTCTTATCCTTTATCCTAACAAAAAGTGGAATGCTCTGCCCTCCTATCTATGGATCTGTAACAACCATAATAACTTCAAATCTCAACTTCATTCCTACCTCTACCTAAACAGGAAATGCAACTGCACTCTTCCACCCATACCTCTCATGCCCTCCTCCCCCTTTATCCAGGCTAACCTTTTTACCTTCCTAACCTCACTCTCAATTGCAAATTCGTACTCGTAACTAAATAGTAAAATCTAGCTATTGTGCTATATTCTCATTTATCCCATAAACTAAATTGAAATTGTATTCATTGTTTTATTTCATGTTGAAGAAACCCACTGTCTGTATTTTAAACTATCTTTGAAAAATGTTTATGTTAATAAACTTTGTTCTGTGGAGCTTTTCTCCCCGGGCCTCCACTGAAAACGGGCCCCCTAGCCCAGTGGACCTCCCCGGTAATCAAACTGGAATAAATAAATAAATAAAATGTATCTATGAAGAGAATCATCCAGTTTTCTATGCTTTCAATGAGTCCAGAGATGACTACATTAAATAGGAACAGATACTGGATAGACTTTAGCTGGACACCCCTTTATCATCTTCTTACCCTCTGAGAACCATCCTATTGACTATTACACACTGTTCATCATTGCTTAATCACTTTTCCATCCATCCATACAATTTGCTAACCACAACCAACTTTTTCAATTTTGCAACATGCAGTGTGGCTCAAATTCAGAGGCTTTGCTGAAATCCAGATGGACCACATTACTGTGACAAGACCAAGTCTGTCAACCTCGGTGGTCAACCACCCAAAGAAATGGACAAGATTGATCTGAGGAATTACCTTCTGTGACTCTGTGGAATTCACTGAGCAACCTGTTTTACCTAAAGAATCTTGTAAGCCTTGATTACATGACTACCTCCATAATTTTGTTCACAACAAAAGTCAGACTTATCTGCTTGCTGTACTCTGAGCTGCTCTTAACTTTACAGCTTTGCAGACTACTACTGCAACTGCTTTATCCCATCCACCACAAGTGCCTCTTCCCTGACAGACCATTAAATAATTTTGTCTTATTTTTCCCATTGACCTAGCCCTTATGCCTCATTCTTCTTCTTCAGCCCAGTGTGTGCCCACTCCATCAACTCAGATTTTAGCTACTTGTGTCTGACTTCCCTTTGCCCTGTCCCCTCATCAAGATTTGTACCTTATTTTCTGTTTTTTATAAACAATTATGCAGAATATTAATTTAGAGTTTTTGCTTCTTTTCTGATCTCCATATATTTTTGTAACTTCCAAGTTAATTCACTGATTCTCCAGTCACAGACTTCCTTTCTTCTGTCTACCCAAAGAAGGCCCTTCTTCCTTATTTATTCTGCTGCTAAGCTTTTTTACTGTACTTTGCTGATGTAGCTCTAGCCACTTCATTACAATCGTAGTGACCCCTCCGTTATCTCTCTAGTCTTTATATTTTCTTTTTGAAAAGTCTTTTCCTCTGTGGTTTTCTTTTTCTCTTTATTTGGCTACCATTTTCAAATGTTTCCCATACCTTTCTAGATTTCCCTTTTTACAATCATCCATAGTTGGTTAACTCCCTTATTGACTGGACTCTTATCAAAGTCTTTTTATGAACCCATTATTCTGTTATAATGAATTCCCCTATAATCCCAGATCCTAGTATTTTGGCACTTTATGGTTTATTTTCCATTGGAGACATAACTAGTACTTCCTTCACCTTTTCTTCTTAGCTCAATAAAAAATCAGGGATTCCCCTTTTCCTGGTCTCACCTAGTACTTGTTGCCTGAAATCTCAGTCAGTCTGTTTCTATGCCCACCATGGAGGATAGGATACTTCAGTCTACCTATGGCAGATTGAGGTCTACCATCATAACTACCCTCTTTTTTCCCTTCAGCACATCTTGAATCTGTCCTCTGTGCTTATCTTAGGTGGCCTGTAGAGAATATCAGCATACCAACTTTACTCTTTTGCCCCAAACAACTTTATTGCAAAAAATCCAGACTTTAATGCTTTGTCCTTTTCTCTCTTTCTGCCACCCTGCCACTTTCTGGTCTTTCATTAAACCCATCTCATCTTCTTTTATTACCTAGTCCTCCAAACCCTTCCTTGTGTGTACTGCCACCCTTCTCCTCTGGTAGCTACACCATCCACGTTATAGAGTAAGAAGAAGAAATATCCCCAGATGACAAATTATTTAAAAAGTAAAATGATCTGTTATGATATGGCATTGACTCAGTAGATTAAAATTGGGAATGCTTCCTCATAGTAGTGAGACAATTAAGAAATTGGTGCAAGGCTGTTGTCAATGCTGTAAGCGGAACTGTTTCATGTTAAAACAGAATAAGTAACATCACTCTTTACTTCATCAAAATAAGCTAATTGCACATTGCTTTGTACCAGACTCTAAAGATAAATAAGTACCAAAACTAGTTTTGATATTACTTTGACACCATATTGCCTTTTGTTCTCATGTTATCAAAAAACAGCTTCCTCCCTTCAATAAGTTAACTGAAGTGCATAACTCAATGCAAATGTTATGGAAAGTGAGAAACTTACCTAGGATAAATACTGCAACCTTTAATGGCACCTGCAGACCATCACCCAGATTCATTAAGATGGTATTTTATCCTTTATCCATACCAGTGACAGTAATTATAAACAGATGCATATCAGAAGGTATACTTCTTAACTTGTATAAAGAGATTTATATAGTTCCATTGTACAAAGGTGGCTCTTCTCATGAGGTATCCAACTTTACTCTTATCCCTAGATTAAGCTCTCTGTCAAAAATCCTTGAATTGATAATTCACTCCCAACTCACTAACTTTCACCACTATGTGTTTGTGAACTTCATATCTAACACTGTAAACTAGCTCCCATGTGAAATAATGAATCAAAGCAAGAAGAAAGTATTCAAGCACAAAGTTCAGAACTAATGCCCAAACCAGAATAATTGATTAATAAACTGCACAAAAAATCAATTAATTGGTTAAAACTGTGACCATTTTACAATCTAGTATTGTCTGCTCAAGCCAACATACTGACCAAGTGACATCATGCCATTAGAAATTCACATATTTAGTTTACCTATGCCCATACCCTACTCAATTTTTCTTTTTCTTTTCAGCATTAAGACTATATTGCCAGTTATACCACCATTCAAATTTAATCTCCTCTCCCACTTTTCCTCCAGTTATTTATACATAAGTTGTTCTGTTTTATTCACCCTGTTCTAGCATTCTATATCCACATTCTTCATTTATTGTACCATTCCATCACCACTGGCCTCCACTTACCCAAACTTAGATACAGTGTCCACAAATTGATGAACTTTCAGTAAAACTGAAATATATGTATGTTCCATTATCTTATTATGTTGTTTAGATTGCATTATCACTGAATTATAATACATTGTACTGTAATTGCAATTGTGGAGCTTTTCTTTCCAGGCTTTCACTGGAAATGAGGAAAATAAGCCTTGCCTCATGACAACCTAGCAAGTAAAATATTAACAAATAATAACTTAAAAAAAAAAACATACTCCATTGCCACTGTGTTTTGCCTCGTCTAATCATTACCCATGTTTCCATTATGCTGCTGTGCACCACCCTGACTCTGAACCCTGTCTTCTTCCTTCCTGCTCTTCCATCCTCACTCATTTTTGACTGTATTCACTCGTCTGTTTCCAGATACGCTTTGTGTCCTACATTCCCCGACTTCTTTCAGTGCTATTCGTCTTGTTCATTCCATAAGCTATTTAATTTATTTAGTACAATCCACTTCACACACACCCATTCTGCTTGCATCTCACTTTTTCTAATGTTTCACACTTCTTTTCATGTATCAACCTTCCCACATTACTATTTCATCCCTTTCTACTCTTCCCTCATTTCCTGCCTTTTTTTTTTTTGTTTATCTATATCCCCACCTACCTCATCTACCTTTTTGGCATTATTTTCTGCTTTTCTGAGAGCAGTCTTTACATTCTGTCCCTATTTTGTTATTTCATTTTAACAGCATAGTTGTCCTAACCATATGTTCCAGCCCTGTCTATCTGGGACTGAGATAAACTCTATCTTTGCTGAACAGCTCTTATCCTCTCAGGCTACTGCCTGCACTCACACTATTGCAATATCCTGTGCCTAACCCCCTCTCAAGATGGAATTGCTTAAGCATCTTCTTGTCATACTACAGTACCTTCCTACAGGTAATATCTCTCATAGCACTACCATTTCCACCCACCTCATTGCCCGCTGCTACTACCTACTTGGCTCTCTCCATTTTCTCTTCAATGGCCTTATTGTCTATTCATTAGTACCTGCGATTACAAAGTTGATCCAAGCAAAATGTAGGTGTAAGGCCATGCCCTCCATCATGAAATACACCTTACTCCTCACTTGATGTCTTTAGTGTTATAGTCTCTCACTGCCTGCACCTGCTCTGCTTCTCTTAGGCAATGCTCACCTGTTGCCGAGGGCTAGTATCTATGTATGTACGAACTCCTCATATTGTTCATCCTTCTGATTTTCTCTTCTTTTTCTTCTCTGCTTGCTAACTGCTCCTTTATTTCCTGACCATTTTCTTTCTGTTATTCCTCTTGCCACTGCTTCATATCTGGCCATTTCGATCAATGATTCCCTTTCCACGCTCTGCTTCTGTTGTTCTAGTAGCTTCTTGCTTCTCAGAAGCACATGTACTGTGCTTTGCCATCTTCTACTTTCTCCTTTTTCTTTGCTTCCTGCTTATTTTCTGCCCTCGCCCAACTTCTATTGTCTTCTTCTTAGTGCCCCATTTACCTGTATTTCTGTTTACAACTCAGAATATGTAGTACTGATCCTACCTTGTACGTTTCCTTTAATACTACACTGAACAACTCGGCATATGTAATACTGATCCTACCGTGTACGTTTCCTTTAGTACAATACTGTACAACTTGGCATAAGTAGTATTGATGCTACCTTGTACATTTCCTTTAGTATTACACTGAACAACTCAGCATGTGTAGTACTGATCCTACTTGTACGTTTCCTTTAGTACTACACTGTACAACTTGGCATAAGTAGTATTGATGCTACCTTGTACATTTCCTTTAGTACTGCACTGAACAACTCAGCATGTGTAGTACTGATCCTACCCTGTACGTTTCCTTTAGTACTATACCCTGTCCTTTCTACTCTCCTTATGGTTTACCCTTATCTCTGGTCCCATGCTCTTCCTTACCAACTGACTAGTTTTCCCACATGCTTCCTGGTAGCGCACTATATTTCTTGTAAACCCCACATCCTTATCCAGCATAAATTATCTTGAACTGCACCACTATCCCACATTCTAAACAATTCACCTATCACTGAATTATCCTTCTCCTGTCTCCTGCATAGCCTGTCTGACCTTCTCTTCAGCCTACCTTCCCCATAACATCATGTTCCTCCATCTTATAAAACCCTCAGTTGTTGTTTTCCCTAAATGGATTTAACTATAATCTCCTTTGATATACAGACCACTCATTCTATCCTGCTCTGTAACCTGGCTCATTTCCAGGAAAACTGAGATAACCTACTCAAACTGCAGTTCGATGTGTTCTCTGCTAGTCTGCACTTTGGGGAATGGTATTACAAATGTCTGTACAATCTTTTGCCCATCAGGTAGTATTTATAAGTATTCTTTGAAGCTATTTCTAGTGACAGCTCCTCTGCACTGTTGACACTAGTCTAGGCTCTGTTCTAGCACATTATCATTTGTGCTGTATGCTTCTTCTGCTATCCTACTTGTAAAAATCACTAGAAGGAGTAAGGAGACAGGGATAGGATGGTCATTGAAGATAAATTACTGTAAGGAGAAGCCAACTCAGGAGCTCGGTGATTTAATAATACTAAAGGAACAAGTTGGGTGAGGTAAGGAGAATCCAATTCACTGATATGGCAGTCTGTTCGAGCAACTGTCAAAAGAAAACCTTGAACTGATTATCCTTGCTAATTATAAATTGGTTGTTTCTTACCTGCCATAATTCACAAGTCAGTTACAAATCTACACCAGGCTTCATAAATAAAGACTACAAAGTTTGTGCCTACACTCTCTCAGAATATTTTAAAACTCAAATAACTTAAATTTAACTTAAAAATAATACTGTAATGTACAAGAGGAAAAAAACAAGAAGAAGAAATAGAATCAATATGCAAGCCAAAAATAAAAACCAGCTTCACTAACACTGCATTCTGTTCTAGCAGCTCTAAACAAATCTTCATTCCGATCCCCTTCCCTAATTTCTCACCCGACTCCCAAATTTCTTCCCCAGAAAGTGTGCTGGATTGCTGCAATGATATTTTATGACCAGAAGTAACAGCCAGATTCTTCATTTACTGAGATGTCTCATGCACTAAGCCATGGATGTTATTAGGAATATTTCAACTACAGAGGTAAATATCACGTGGGTATTTATTAGAAAACATCATCGGCTAAGAGGAAAGTTAGTTTTTTTACAATAGCAGCAGACGTTTCCTTTTAAAGACCTGTGCCATGAAACCAATTGCAACCTTGATTTAAGAAATCGACAGAGCATTGAGTGGCAGAAACAGAAACATTATAAAACATGATTCAAAAACAAAATTGGAATAGATAAAAGAGTCGATATTACATTTGTTTTAGTAATGGTTTCCTTGGTTATTTACCAAAGAAGAAAATGCAAATGGACTAGGAAAAGAAAACCTGGATTGGTATGCAAAAAATTTATTAAATACAAAATAAAAAAAAAATACTCTTAAGAACTAGAAACAAATAGGTATACATAGTCACACATAGTAAGACCTGAAAGTGGACTTATAAAATTATATATTTTTCAAATAATAAAGATGACTTGAAGGGGAATATAACTCCTGTCTACTGCTCACTATAGCTGGAAGAGAAAGAATCAGAGGTAACATGACAGGTGCTATTACATTTAATAGTAATATAATGTATTGCATCACATTTATCATACTGTACGTATGAACTGCTTTCGGTTTCAGCTCATTCAGCTGCAGGAAACTAAATGAGAACATCAGACTGTGCCTAAGGATATATTTTCAACATGATTTATGTACCTATTAAAATGCACCTAAACTTTTTAGAAAAAATAATGATTTATTCTGGTGCTTCTCCCTGCATTATTACAACTGCCATCTACAAACACACACTTATATATGTTAATGAATGAAATATGGGCCAGACTACTATGCGCAGTGATGAGTTTTTGACACTTAGACATTTTTATTTCACTTGCCGAAGCAGCAGTATAACTTAGCTGAACAAGATAAAGCATAAAAGGATGTTTTTGAGTTTAAGTATAAATAACAAGGAATATGTTCTAGTAAAGTGCAATCATTGTGCTTATCTATCTTTCACCTTCTGTCTCATTTACTAATATTCTGACTCCTTTTTTTTTGATAATCTTACTGTTTATTATTATGCTTCATAAGCATTATGATTTACATATATTTTACATGGATGCTACATATAACAAATGCTGAGACCAAATAAGCATTAGTGTGTATATAAAATATGAGCGATATTACATATTAAGATAGCCAATAAACAATATGAACTGCCAGATTAATTACTTGGGACAGGAGCAGCAAAAGATCCTTTGGGCAAGAAGAGTGAAAACAGAATATAGTTAGTTTGCATTACATGATAGAGATAGACAGCATAGCAATGCTATGTAAAAATACTAACCTAGCAGACAACCTAAACATGCACTTAGATTACTTTTTACAACATAGCACATTAAGGTTTCCAAGTAACAGGAAATTTCTCAGAGCATCTTAATTAAAACATTCCTGTGATTATTTGCAAGCTGACAATGCTTTTTGATGATGTTATATCACTGATTCAGAGTAATTTCTTTTCTTATATTATAATATTTGGTAGGAAAATTTTAACTTAAGCTGAGATTTGACATAGTAGATAGCTTTCTTTAGTGGCATCATAATGTATACATATACACAGCAAATAATTATAGCATTTATAGGCTTTTTTCTTATTAACAACTGTTGAGTTGGCCAAATTGTTCAAAAAAATTCCCAATTGGCTGAACAGAAATGCAATACCAAAATATGAAGTAAGTTAGCAAATGAATCTTTGTCACACAGTAGGCATTCAGGTGATGACAACTTCCTTATGAGCGTTAATTTTGGGGGAGAATGAGACAGACATTCTGCAGCAATATACATTGTTAGTGTATACATTTAGTATAAGATACGCATTCATTGGTATTTTTCCTGATAGAGAGCCACGTATGACAGATATCGATATTATGAAAGTATGTAAATCAGTAATGAGAAATGTACAACTCTGAACAGTAATAAAAATGTAAAGTTTAATTGTACAAAATAAATAAATCAATTTTCTGTTTGGGATAATCAAACTAATAGAAGACTTGCCTTGATTTATTAACATCATATTAAAATAATTTTGAATGTTTGCAAAGAATTATTTCGGTTAGAGTTAGGTTTAAAACTGAACTTTTGCTGAGGTTCCAGCAATCACTCAGCACTAAGCTCAGAATTAGTAAACACTTCTGTATCAGACAATACAAGCAAATATCAAGGAGCATCAGAAGTCAGGATATGTTTAATAAAACATTATTTATAGCTATCTTAGCATTGTCTTTGAGAGGTTTTAGTAGCATAAACTCATTAAGCAGGTTCTATTTCTCAAAAAGGTGTTGGGTATCTATGTTTAAGGATTCTAGAAAATAAAGAAGTTTGGTGATGCAACTTGAGGATTTATCTAAAAGGAGGATAGATCTAGGTAATGTCCATATTTTATAAACCTGTGCCTTAGTTGTAGTTATTGATAATGGCATATTACTTAATGAAGACATAATGTGATCAGAAATTAATAAAAAGTTAACCATTCTAGAAACAGTAGAGAACATTACAGATTCAGGAGCTGAAGTCCTCTTTTGTTTTTAGGATGTCAAAGCTTAGTGAGGCTGACCCTAAGAATATTATTTTGCAATAAGAATGTCAAAATGGTTTTATTCACTGTCTTAAAAATCTAATGATATACGAGAGACTAGGTTATAGCAGAAATAGAAAAGTCTAGGAAAATACTCATTATGATTATGAAGGACCTTGCTAGGAGACCTAATTTAAGTTCTTCCCAGTTTCCTAAGTCATTTTTTACCTTATTTGTAACAGAATTGACGTTAGTGGGAATATAAAGCAGATATTCAAATTTTATTTTATCCCTGGGTATTTCAGATCACCCTGGGATATATTAACAGAGAATGCTAAGGCAGGATTTGTTGTCATGTAATGATTCCTGAAGGCAAAGAGTGGATGTTTCTAAGATGCAGTTAAATGTTTTACTGTAATGATTTATTACTTCCAATAATCTGAAGATAGCAATATTGGAATTTTGAAAAATATACCATTATGTCATCAGCAAGAGAAGTAATGTATATGATCACGTTATCTAATGTTATACTTTCAGTTTTGAGGTTACTGAATATTTTTGAAAATAGTTCCGGAAAGAGAGAGTAAAAAGAGAGTGGCAGGTGCCTTTTGTCAGGTAAAATTCTGATATACTTAAAATTGACCATTAAAAAGATATGCTGATGCTTAAAAACAATGACTTTAATAGCACAAATAAACTTGGTAGGAAAAACATATTTTTCTAGCATGTAGAAAGTAAAAGGTACATGAACTTGGCCGAAAGCTTTTATAGTATCTAGAATAAAAATGGGTTATTGATTGCTTCTATTTGTTTTATGACAAAAAATGAATTCTAATATTACATTTCAGTATTGTGTCTGCCTGACTTCCATGAAGACAAACTGGAATTCTGAGATAACTTAATCATCAGGTAACCAAAAATGTCTAACTAAATTGGTTGCATAAAATTTGATGTCCAAATTGGCAAGAAAAAGATAATTCCTACTAAATAAAAGATCCAAGTTAACTTTCAAAATGAGAAGTATTTTAAACTGATTTATGTATGTGAGACTTCATGTAGTTAAACGGTGTTAGTAGTATAGGAGTGAGCCGATGTTTCAATTTCTATAGAAGTAATCTTCAGTGCCATCAGACTTCTGTGCTTTGTCTGATTGAAGAGTGAAGGCTGCATTTAGAACTTTTCTGGAAACGAACTTTGTTACTAAGTTAGCTAGCCTTTTCTTCTAATAAAGCATTTGGACTAATGTTTTCTAAAAAATGTAATATTATATAAATATAGAGTCTGTTTCTGAAATTCTGTTGTACTTAATTTGTAGTGGGGAAAAATTTTGTTTTTTACAATGAGAGTTTACTTTGTGAGAGGAAGTAACATTCCGGTGCTCTGAGCATCTCATTAACCCATAGGACAAAGGAAGTCAAACTGAATGACAGTGTAGTTGTTGGTCTTATGCTAATTACAGTACTCCATTTTGCTGGACTGCACTAAGATGCTCAGTAGGACTCATATTGTGTCTCTGTCACTAGACTTGACCTTTAGCTGATCCCTCTAAAATCAGGAAAGTGGCATTATTTTGTTTCATTTTATTGCTTATACTGCTAAACTATTGCTTATAATTCTGTTTTGCCTAATTTGTGCTTGGGAGAGGTCTCTTTTTTTGCACCAAGCAATTTCTTTTTAGGAGGGAGTAACCAAGGGGGGAAAAGAGGTTAAACTGGCTGTGCAGATTTTTTGCTGACAGGTTCATAAGCAGATACTTGGCTTGCTAACCAGACGATTATTGAGGAGCCTAATCAAAATTCTCTGTTGCTACCACTCATTGTCTGGCTAAGTCATTTGCTCAAGGGCACACAGTAGGCAAATGATAGCTTAGATAATCGATCTCTGTACCATAGGGACTAGAGCTCACAGCCTAAACAGTCTGAACCAACTGTCAGACTTCTGAGATTTTTAGAGATGCTATTGATATGTCATTGCATCCAATGTGGAAAATGAATATTGCAGCCAACTGTACCTTAATAGCTGAAAAGCTGGATCCTTTGTCAAACAGATCAGACAGAAATCCAAGTATGGAAGAAACCAGTGCTGAAAAGGGGTCCAGACCTTTGAAGTAGGCCCCAATTGAGAATCACTTCCATTTACTGTTGAAAATTTCTTAGCTGATGGTTTCTTTGAAGCAGAAAGACTTTTAACTACTGCTAGGGGAGCCAGGCATCTCTGGCCATGGTTAAAATTGGAGTAACCATGTGGTTAATTTCATGGACTTCTAATCTAGAGGAGGCAATACGGAAAAGTGAATTAGCAGATCTGGAAATTGATCCAACATACATGAGGGATGTAGTAGAAGAGGCCATGGGTAAAGAAACCACGTGTTTTGGGGTCAAAAGGGTGCAATAAGTATTACTCTGGCCTTGCACTGTCTTGCTTTCTGCATGAATTTGTTCATCATTGGTAGATGAGGAAAGGCATAGAAGAGAACTGGAGGCTATTTGTGGGTGAGAACATACTTTGGTGACTCTACTTGTGGGGAGATCAGGGCAAGGTACCAGCTGCATTTGTTATTCACGTAGGAGGCAAAGAGATCACAGCAAGGTTGGCCCCAATGACTGAAAATTGTTTATGTCACTATGGGATTGAGGAGCCAGTCGTGAGGCATTAATAATGTTCTGCTCAGTTTGTTTGCTAGTACACAGGAGTACCCCAGGATGTGCTGTCAGAAAGCATTGTGAAAACAATCACCCATTGCCAAACCCTCTTGGCCTCTCAATATAGAAGAAAAGATTGATTTCCTTCCTGTTTGTTGATGTATCATACTACAGTCATGTTGTCTGACCATATGGAGATCACACCCTTGGGAAGAAGGTTCTGAAATGCCTGCAACACTAGGAGGACAGCACTCAGCTCCAAAACACTGATGCAAAGGTTGGCCTCTAATGAAGACCATGTGCCTCGGCCCATTCTCCTTTTGAAATGCCCCAGACCATAGAAAGAATGCATCCATGATCACTGTTGCAATCAGCAAATCTGTCTGGAAAGGATAGCCCTTGATCACAGGCAGGGCTATTATCCAAAAAGCAATGTGTTTCTTGCAGACCTGTGTAATTTGAATTTTTTGAATGTAGAGGATGAATGAATTGAGGCCACTGCACTGCTAAGTTCCACTGCAGTACCCTGCATTAGGAAATATCTCTTGTTATACCTGGCTAAGGGGGTCATTTGAATTACTGCTGCCATGAAACCTAAGAGATGCAGTACCAAATGTAGCTGGTGTTGTTGGGTGATGTAGCACTTGAAGGGCTGTAAAATGCAATATCAGAACTCTGGACTGGGGAAGGCTGACTATTTGAAGTTTGGAGTTTAGGTGCCATCCTATGAATTCTATACTCCATGTTGAAGTTAGCTGCCATTTTGGCAGGTTTACAGAAATTCCTATATTCAGAAGCAGCTGGAGTACTTGGTCCCCAGTGCATGAGTAGTAGATGCTTGGTGGAGGCAATGAGGGGCCAGTCGTCTAGATACAGGAAGTATTGGATCCCATTAAGCTTGGGTGCACAGCCACTATAGCCATAATCTAAGTGAACACCCTGGGGGGTGTTGGTGAAACTGAATGCCAGCACTCTGAATTGGAAATTGCAGCCTCAAAGCTTGAAGTGTTGAAATTTCATGGAGTGCTTCACAACCTGATGTGATAGTAAGTATACTGGAGATCTAGAGCACAATCTTCCTTCCTCAGAAGAGCAAAATGGCCTGAACTGTGAACATATGGAATTTTGTCTCTCTTGCAAATTGGTTTAGATGACTGAGATCTAAGATGGGTCTGAGGTCCTTGGTCTTCTTTGCTACTAAAAAAACCTGGAGTAAACGTCAGGCTCTAACTGTTCACTGGGGACAGGTTGGGTCACTCTTTTCTAGCAGCTTTGAAATTTCTATGGCCACTAAATCCCACTGATCGGGTGGAACATTGGAGACTTTATTCTTTCTCTGGGGTGAGAAGGAAAAAGAAATTTAATAGCCTCTGGATATTATTCTTAGCACCCATGAAGCTGGTGCTATCATGTGCCAGGTTTGAGGGTGCAAAGACAGACACACACACCCTGACTGCATCCAGAGTGCAGCAGTTTGGTAACCATTCAGAAGAGCTGAAAAGCTTTCTCAGAAAATGGGCCACAAAAGCCTTGATTCTCTGATCTGCCTCTGCAGCCTCAACTGTTAAAACTGCCCCCCACCCCCACCATGGGGAGGTGTGTCACTTTGGGAGTCATGGAAAGAACCCTGTGATTTGTGGAATCACATTTTCTTCTCCAGTGTCTGGTTCCTAGAGAAAGTTCTTTGTAGTATAGAACTTTGCACTCCCATTGCAGAGAGAGTGAGTATATACTTGACTTTAGGTCCAGATAAGGTTGAACCAACACAAAACAAAAAACAATGGGCAGGATTCACGAAGGCTTGCACGGAGTCTAAGAGTAGTGTCAGACTCCATGCAGCCCTCGCGATCCAGGAACAGCCCGAAATTCCGTGTAAGAGACCAGCTAAAATGTCTCTTACACGGAGTGGGTGTGGATATGCTAATCACCTCACTTGCAGCCAAAAGGCATGCAAATGAGGTAGATTAGCGATCCAGGAAGCCCAAAGCAGCCCGTATAAGAGCCGTTTTAGCTGCAGAAATGTACTCAGTTGACAACTGAGTACATTTCTGCAAAAAGCACAATGGAGCCATGTCAGCTCCAAATAAAGGGTGCATATGTGTCAGGCAGCATGCCAATGGCCAAATATGTGGCCATTGGCAAGGTACCCCGATGCAAATATAAGAAATAAAGCATTTTATTTTTCGGCGATCGCCGATGTTTAAACGCAGAGCAGCCCCGTGCAAATGAGCTACACTATATAAAACATAAAAATGAAGGTTATAAACCACAAATGTGGGTTTTATGCAATACATGGATTTACAATGCAGGGACCAGCAGACCAAAAACAACATGGTCACCGTTTAGTGGTTGCTAAAGGGGGAAGCTGAGTCTAAGACATGTAACTAAGCATTAGTAGGCAATCTGATGTAAATGAGTGTTAGGATACTGAATTCCACTGTCACATAGCAAATGAGCACATTCTGAGTAATGTAAGAGATACATAAGGGGGAGGAATAGAGTAGGAGATAGGTGACATCACAGGGGGGAATGGCAGAAAGAAATGCAGTTCATTGGAGGTCAGTGTTACATGACAGATGTCAGACACATATCATGGAAAGAGGAGTGCCACAAGATAAGCATGGGAAAGTCAAGAAATGGAAGGTGTACACTGTTGCTTACACCAAAGTTTCTTGCTGGGCGTGCATGCGCATGTGTGCGCACCATGAGATGCGAGTAGGGCAGTGTGTAAGGCAGACTGAGCATGTGGGAGCCTGTTGGCAGACTTGTAAGACTGTTTGCACTGGTGTGCACGCATTTTAACCCAAATAAGCAGATTCTGAACCGTGTAAGCATGTGTGCGCGCGTGTAAGCCACTGTGAGCGTGTTTCTGCTGGTATGCGCGTTGCTCCCCCTTAGGAAACAGAGAGGAAACAGGAAGCAACAGGATTAGTAGGAAGCTAACAGGGAATACTGCTGGAGCTAGCAGGTGAAAACAATTAGAAGCAGGCAATTACACAGGCAGAATAGTAGCTCAGCCAAGCACTTAAAACTCTGCAAACAGCAGTGCAGGATGTTTCTCTCAAGAGACACTGCAAGACAGGAGTAAGCTATTAGAAGTGAAAACTGAAAAAGCTGAACTCAGAGCAGAAATGCTAGGGGCTGCCATAGCTGTCATAAGGAGACATAGGCTACTTGTTGAGGGTGGTGACAATGCAAATGGTGCCAGACATCCCACAGTGAGGAGACGGAGAAGAGTGTACAGGCCCAGGGTCACCTACCATGGGTTACATCAGCTGGAGATAGTAGAGTGCTATAGAGTGGACAGAGAGCTCCTGCAGCAGATTGTTGAGCTGTGCAGGCCACGCCTCACACACAGAACCAACAGAGGAGAACCCATCCCAGTGGAAACCTAGGTATGTGTTGGCCTAAGAATACTAGCAACAGGTACCTTCCAGAGACCAACTGGTGATATGATGGGGATATCACAGGCATCAGCCTCCAGGGTACTGCACCAGTTCCTGGATGCCATGTCAGCACATGTCGGTGATCATGTATATTTCCCCAATGCCCGTGAGGTATTGGCCAGCAATATGCGTCTCTTCCAGCAAATAGCGGAATACTCTGAGGTAGTGGGTGCAATAGACTGCACGCACATATGCATCAAAGCACCATCCGGTGAGCGGGGTAGGGCCTACATCAACTTCAAGGGCTTCCCCTCCATCAACTGCCAGGTCGTGTGTGATGCCCAGGGCATAATAATGAATGTGTGTGCTGCCTGCCCTGGGAGCTACCATGATTCCCATATCTGGCATTTGACGCAGCTGTACCAGACATTTGCCAATGGGGACATCCCACATGGACACCTAGTGGGAGATGCAGGTTATGCACTGGAGCCGTGGCTGATGACACCCATCAGAAACGCACACACACCTGAACAGGAACGCCATAATGAGGCACACGCACAAACACGTAATGTAATAGAGCGTGTGTTTGGGCTGCTCAAGTCACGGTTCCGGTGTCTGGACACATCTGGTGGAGCCTTGCAGTACTCACCAACTACATGTACCCAAATTGTCATGGTATGTGCTATGCTACATAATATGATCTTGCGAAAACAGCTGCAGCAGGACCAGCATAGGGCTGGGCCAAACAGCCCCCCACCATTGCCAAGGCCATCACAGGCAGAGCGTGACTCGGAGGAGGAACAACCAGAGCCTGCCCCAGTAGGCAGAAGGAGGTGTGCCCAGTATGCCCTGGCCTTGGCAAAGAGGCAACGCATAGCACATACACTGGCTCAGTAGGAACCCTGGGAATGATACCCCCTCTGACTCACTCAGATAATAACAGGGATGCCTAAAATGACATGACCTGCTCACAAACATGTACAGGGAGTGTAATATGTGCATCCGACAGAGGCAGCCCTACAGCACCACCTGAGGCATGAATGCCATGTGTTAAGTAATGTAACACCATGTACTATATGCACACCTAAGGAGCGTGACTAACATCCTACCCTCACCAAGCATCATGCCACAATATGACAATGAGATGATCAAGTGCAATAATTGGCTGAAGTATTGCAGTTAGTCAAAGGGGATCCAATGTGTGCCAGCCTGGGATGACATGCTGAGCATGACATGATGCTCCACCTGCTAGGGGTGGCATGCACCTATCAATCCAGGCCTTATGGATACTGGCAAAGGCTGTTGTTACCCACAGCATGCCCTGAATAGGTAAGGCTCAAAACACAAACCCACCTCCATAGGTATCACAAGGGATAAGAACCTAGATGTAATGCTACCCAATGCCAGAAGTCTAAACAGCAAGATGCATGCAGTCTAAACTCCCACAGTATGGAGAATGTTGATATCTGTCCTGTAACAGAAAACTGGGTCAAGGCTCACAACAGCACCCTAACACTACCAGGTTACACCTCATACTGTGCTGTACAGCCTCAAAACATGGAACAAATTACAAAAGGAGGGTGACTAGCAATAATTGTCAAGGATAACCACACCCCCATGTTGGTACCACAACAAGAAGCAGCATGGACTAGGCATGGTCAAGTAACAGTGGCTAAAACTGCCTCCCAGTTTATAGCCTGCTACAGACTACCGTCCCAACACCAGGAACTGCACTTGGCCTATGTTGGAATACATGAATATATCAAGCCCTCCAAACCACATTATATTGGGTGACTGAAAATACCCAGACATAGACTGGGAGCATTATACTAGCTCCAACACTGTAGGACAAAAGTTCCTAGAATCCATAAACCAAAATGCCCAGGAACAACATACCACTCCCACAAGAGGGGTAAGCATGCTGGATGTGATAATCAGCAACATGGGTACTGGATGGCAAGATGAGAAGTGTATCCCTCACTGGTAAGACCACACCATAGAGTAATCACACCAGATATACACATCCTGACCACAGTCCCTGGCCAGAAAACCACAGTGAAAAACATGTGTAAAGCAAAAGTTGCACTCCTCCAAACTGATGTGGAATCCATTAAAGGCCCTGTGCAGGTGCAAAATATGGGCCACACCTCAGAACCTGTTATACAGGCATTCCAATGAATACTGCCAGGAATGCTTGGATTATGCAATCCCAAATAAAACCAAGACACAATGCCATACACACAGGCATCTGGCATGGTGGACTCCAGCCATTACCAAACCATGCAAGAGAATGAGGAAGCTACTACATGATAGAGCAAACATAAAAAGGGAAGTAATCACTGATCAGTAGTACGGCAATAAAATATGTCCACACATACAATCCACTAAGGCCAGCTACAACAAGCTGAATCTGTGAATCTTGAGGCAATGTTACACCTGCCCCAAGTACACAGACAACCCTCAACTCCCACCAAGAAATACAAATATATGTGAGAGATGCAACCATTTATCCAAACCAGAGGCTGAGCTCCCTCAACTCAGTACTGTCAAAACTAGTCAGGAGGAGAAGGTAACCACACACCACAAACCCAGTCCCACATAGACCTATCACAACTGCAAACCAAAGACAAACACAGAAAAACATTCCTGGAGGCCCTAATTACAAACACAATACATCAACAGAGGCCTCCAAAGCAGACACCCAAGCAACC
The DNA here is from genome assembly GCF_019279795.1 of Protopterus annectens. Taxonomy (NCBI): domain Eukaryota; kingdom Metazoa; phylum Chordata; order Ceratodontiformes; family Protopteridae; genus Protopterus; species Protopterus annectens. The sequence continues at coordinate 1,723,357,788 of NC_056725.1, forward strand.
ACAACCTCCAAACATAGCACATGCAACACATAGTACACAAAGCTGGTGTGCCAAACAGTCACAGGCCAGAAGGAGAAACAACATGCCTGATACAGTTGTAATAGGTGACTCCATAGTCAGACACACTGCTGTCCCGCTCACCAGACTGAACAAGGGAAAGGGTACAGTAAGCTGCCTGTAGGCTGCTAAAATACGCCACATAACACAAGTAAGCAGGTCACCCCAAAGCAAGTAGAAATATGATGCAGTCATTGTCCATGCTGGCGTGAATGACCTGAGATGTACCTCCCCAGACTACATGAAAAGAGACATAGATGAGCTCTCCGATTATGTAGTCCAGGCCGGTATGACACTGACCGTTTGCAGCATCCTACCCTCACCAAGAATGATGCTACAGTACAAACACAGAATGATCAGCTTTAACAAGTGGCACAATTACTGGTGTCATTCCAAGGGGATCCAATGTCTGTCTGCTTGGGATGTCATGCTTGACAAGCCATGCTGCTGTTCCAGGGATGGCTTGCACCTGTTACCCCTGGGCGTCTGGATATTGGATAAGGCTTTTGCCACCTCCATAGAGCCTTTTGTAGGCAAGGCTGAAAAGACTAACCCACCACCCTAGAAAACATAAGTGGAAAGAAACATAAGGGTAATGCTGACCAATGCCAGACGTGTAAACCTCAATATGTATGCTCCCAAGGCCCTCCCCAGTATGGAGAACATTGATGTCCGTGCAGTGACAGAAATCTGCAGCAAGGCTCCTGACAGCACACCAGCACTACCAGGTTATACCTCATATCATGCGTTATGGCCCCAAAACCTGGACCAAAACATAAAAGCATGGACAATGACTTTACTCACTAGTGGGAGTAGGGAGTACTGAACTGCCTGTTTGTCCTCAGAGGAGTGGTTTAAGGCAGTAACTTGTAGTTTATTGGCCATTTTGGGTCATTTCCTGTCTTTTCCAGCCCCTGCTATAAAGCACGCGTGATTTAGCCGAGTTGCCACTGTTGCACACTAGGGCAGCGCGGTTAAGCAGGTTTAAACTATTCGGCTACCTAAAGTCCACTCTTCAAATTTTCCCTTGAAACTACCTTCCTCGACCTATACTACTGATCTAATCAGCGTATCCTATAACTAAAAGGATCATCTCTACTTGACTCTAAGTAGACTATTCTCTATCTGTTAAACCTAGCACTTGCTCCTACAGTACTTATTACCTTGATACGGCACTCTTATAGATAGCACCCCAAAAGGCAACCCCCATTTCTCGGTCACCCACATCCCCGAATCTTTTTAAAGTTTTTGTCTATCCTTCTAGCATGTCGAGGATCAGTTGCTAGTGTCCTCTCCTGCTCAGCTGGTGAACCTGGCAATATTGAGGCAATGTTACAATTGCCTCATGTACACAGACAACCCTCTCCTCCTCCCACAAAACACAAATACATGCGAGAGATGCAACTATACGGCCAAACTGGAGGCTGAGCTCTCTCAACATAGGACTGGCAAGACCAGTCAGGAGGAGAAGGTTACCACACACACTATAGACCCAGTCTCACATAGTACCATTACAACCTCAAATCATACACATAAACACACAAAGACATACTCGGAGGCTCTGATCAAAATCTACCAAAACAGCAGAGGCCACCAAAGCAGACACCCAAACAACCACCACCACAGAACACAACACCTGCAACACATAGACCTCACAGTCAGAGTGTCAAACAGTCACAGCCCTTAAGGCCAAACACAATGCCAGACACACTAGTCATTGGTGACTCCATAGTCAGACACACTGGCGCCCCTCACCAGACTGAGTAAGGAAAAGGTCACAGTAAGCTGTCTGTCGGGCGCTAGAATCCGCCACATAACACAAGCACTCAGGTCTCTCAACAGCAGGTACAAATATGACTCGGTCATTGTCCACGCTGGTGTAAACGACCTGAGACGTACCTCCTTGGACTACATGAAAAGAGACATTGAGGAGCTCTCTGATTATGTAGCCCAGGCAGGTATGACCCTGACCTTGAGCAGTATCCTACCTTCACCAAGAATGATGCCACAATACAGAGATAAGATGATCAGCTTTAACAATTGGCTTAAACACTGGTGTCATTCAAAGGGGATCCAGTATCTGTCTGCCTGGGATGACATGCTGGACAAGCCACGCTGCTTCACAAGGGACGGCTTGCACCTGTCACCCTGGGATTCCGGATATTGGCAAAGGCTCTTGCCACCCCATAGTGCCTTTTTAGGCAAGGCTCAAATTCTAAACCTACCACCCTAGAACACAAAAAAGGAAAAAAACTAAGGGTAATGCTGCTCAATGCCAGAAGTCTAAATTTCAAAATGCACGCAATCGAGGCCCTTCTCAGTATGGAGAACATCGATGTCTGTGCTGTGACAGAAACCTGGTTCAAGGCTCCTGAGAGCACCCCAGCGCTATCAGGTTTTACCTCATATCATGCGTTCTGGCCCCAAAATCAGGAAAATACCAAGAAAGGAGGGGGGGTATCCATATTCATCAAGGACACCCACACCTCAAGACTGGTGGCACATGATGCATCGGAGACCATCCAGGTGCAATTAACCGTAGGCAAGACTGCTCTGCAAATTGTAGCATGTTACAGGCCACCCTCACAAACTCAGGAACCTCACATGGCCTTCCTGAAAACACTAGAGGGGATAAATGTATCACCAAACACCATCATACTAGGTGACTTCAACTACCCAAATATAGACTGGGAACACTACTCAAGCCCAAACACCCTAGCCCAAAAGTTCCTGGAATTCATAAACTCAAATGCCATGGAACAACTAGTCACCATTCCCACAAGAGGAGATAACATACTTGATCTCATCATCACGAACATGGGAGCACAATGTTCAACACTGGAAGTATACCCCTCACTGGTGAGATCAGATCACAAACTAATCTCACTGGAGGTCCTCATCCCACCCCCACCTGAAATATAAAAGACCACAGTAAAGAACTTCTCAAAAGCCGACTTCACACTTCTAAAGACTAGTGTGGTCTCCTTTAAGGCCCCGAGCATGGAAAACAGTACTCAAGCCGCTGAATCACTTACAAATGCCTTCTACCAGCACCTGCAGGACTGCATGGATAAGGCAATCCCAAGCAAAACAAAGACTCTTTGTACCAAAGGCAAGCATCCAGTCTGGTGGACCCCAGCCATAAACAAACTCTACAACAAAAGGAGGAAGCTACTACAAGATAGAGCAAAATCCTTAAAAGGTAAGACACCCTTGATCACTATAAGTAAAAACTAAGAGCTCTCATAAAATCATCCAAAGCAAATTTCGAGAGAAAAATAGCTAAAGACTCAAAACAACAATCATAAGGCCATCTTTAGCTATGTTAGAAACCTAGGAGGAAACTCCCAGATATGCTCAGAACTAGTTCAAAATGAGGTGAAGATTACTGATCCTACAGACATTGGCAACATACTGGCTGACAGGTTCAGTGCAAACTTCTCCCCCAAAAGGAGAGATATCTATACCAAACGATTGCAGCCCCCAAACATCTCCAGCCAAGTGAGAACTGCTCTCTCCAAAGCAAAAACACAGCATCCATGGGACCTGATGGTGTCCCCGGCTGTGTGCTCCATGAACTCAATGAGGAATTAAACCCACAGCTAGGACAGCTGTTTAATCAAAGTCTTACCTCTGGATACATACCCAGGAGTGGCGCACTGCAACTGTGGTCCCACTTCACAAAGGCGGTGCCTCCACCGACCCTGGAAATTACCGCCCATTAGCTTGACAAGCCTTATCTGCAAAGCCATGGAGAGGATCATAATGGACCTCATAAATAAAGACATAGGAATTTGCAGACTTTGGATCCAACCCAGTTTGGCTTTGTCAAAGGCAGATCATGCCTTTTAAACTTGGTTGACTTTTTCAAACAGTCACCAAAGCCATTGATGAGGGAAAGGCAGTCCATACAGCCTACCTCGATCTGGCTAAGGCCTTCGATACAATACCCCACTGGGTATCATTGAAAACTCATCAGCTTAAATGTTAACCCATACATCACAAGATGGGTTGCAAACTGGCTGAGTGACAGAACCCACAGGGTCAGAGTTGCTGGCGCCATGTCAGACTCAAAGCCTGTCACAAGTGGTGTCCCACAGGGCTCAGTCCTGGGCCCACTCTTGTTTGGCATCTACTTTTCCGAAGTACAAGCAAACACAGGAGGGTTATGGCTGACAAAGTTTGCAGATGACTGCAAACTGGGCCATAGTAGAAAACACATCTGACACAGATATCCTTCAGAAGGGTCTCACAGAAATGGATAACTGGTGCCAGAGCCACGGCCTAAAGTTAAATGCCAAAAATGCATAGTCATACCCTTCGAAAAACAAGGTTACCCCTAGCTACCGAATAGGTGGCAATCCACTGAGCACAGAAGAAGTTATCAGGGACCTGGGGACCCAGGTTGATAGTAGTCTGTCATTCGACACCCATGTAGCTAAAGTAGTTAGGAAGACCTTCTACATTGCCCACCTTATCATGAAGGGATTCTCATCTAGATCAAGGGAGGTTATAGTCTCCCTTTACTCATCACTCATCAGACCAATGATTGAGTACAATGCCCCATTCGAATGTATCTGACCCGACACTTGCAGCAGCTGGAGAGGCCACAAAAGTTCCTCACCAAAAGGATAAAGGGTCTCAAAAATCTATCCTATGCTGCCCGACTGAAAGAACTCCAGCTCTATTCAGTCGCACCGTCTGCTCAGAGGTGACCTTTGCCTAACATACAAGGCCATGTCAAACCCAGATTTGATGAATATGCTTCACCTCAAAAAATCCAGATCCATCAGAGCCACAAGGGCAGGAGACTTAAACCTCGACACGGCTATTAATAGGACGTGCTGGAGGGATAGATTCATCACCCAAAGACTCCCTATGCTGTGGAACAAAATCCCGGTACATGTGAGGCAGAGCACCTCGCTGGCCTTGTTCAAGAGAAATCTTGACCAATGGATGGGAGATCGCAGATATACCCCAGGGATTACCTCAGTGTCACTGCTCGACAGAGGCACAGCAAAATAATGGGTATAGTTCCCCATACTAAAGGGGTGGCATAAGCCACAAAACGATGGGCTAGGCTTGTAAATGCCCTCGGGCAGATAGCCTAGTATGAACCTATGAACCTAACCTATGAACCTAAAGGAGGGGGACTATCCATATACAGCACAGACACCCACACGTCCAGGTAACTGACAATGCACGAAGCATCGGAGACCACCCATGTGTAACTAACCATAGGCAAAACTGCTGTACAGTCTGTAGCATGCGATCGACCACACTCTCACACACAGGAACCCCACCCAGCCATCCTGAAGACACTGGACAGTATGAATGTCTCACCAAATACCAAACAAGGTACTCACAAATTACCACATAGGTGGTAATCCATTATGTATGGAAGGAGTAATCAGGGACCTAGGGACACAAGTGGACAGTAACCTGTTATGTGACACTCACATTGCCAACGTGGCTAGGAAGACTGTCTATATTGGACACCGTATCATGAAAGGATTCACATCTACGTCAACAGAGGTCATTGTGCCCCTACACTGTTCTCTTATCAGACCCATAATCTAGTACAATGCCTCATTTGGGAAGTACCTTACCCGACACCTGCAGCAGTTAGAAAGACCTCAAAGGTACCTCACCAAGAGGATAAAGGGTCTCAAATATATGTCATATGCTGCCTGGCTGTAGACACCCCAGCTGAATGTAGTCACATGCTGCCTACACAGAGGCGTTGTATGCCTGTTGTACAAGGCCATGTCCAACACAGGAGTAATGGACATGCTCCACCCCAGAAAACCCAAAGCCATCGGAGCTGTGAGAGTGAGAGATGTCAACCTCAACACATAATGAAATAGGATGTGCTGGAGGGACAGATACATAACCCATAGGCTCTCTACACCCTGGAACAGAATCCCACTCTATGTTAGGCAGAGCCCCTCACTGACACTCTTCAACAGGAATCTTGCCAAGTGGATGAATGATCGTAGATGTACACTGGGGGTCTTCACTGTGTCACGTCCAGACAGAGGCACAGTAAAGTAAATCATAAATGGCCATAATATTCACATAGCAAGGGGTGGCAAAAGCCACACACACTCTGGCTAGGCTTATAAATGCCCTAGGGCGGATAGCCTAGTATGAACCTATGAACCTATGAAGATACAAATTGTACAGGACACTAAGGATAATCACAAGGCTTTCTTAACTGATGGTAGGAACCTTGTTGGGAATTCACAGATATGCTCTGAATCACTCAAATATTACAAACAACATACCAAACACACACACATATTGCCAACATCCAACCTGACAGGTGCAGTGCAACCCCCCCCCCCCCAAAATGCAAAATATCTATCCCAGCAGACTGCTGGCATCCTGACATTGCAGATGCTGAGGTAACAGCCAGCATCTACAAAGCAAAACACACAGCATCAATGGTATGAGATGGTGTCCTGGGCTGAGTCCAACATGGACTCCAAGAAGAATGGAATGCCAAATAACACTACTGCTCAATGTCAGCCTTACCACAGGATATGTACCCAAAGAGCAGTGTACAACAACAGTGGTCCTTCTCAACAAAGGTGTTGCCTGAATGGATACTGCAAACTACCACCCCAGAATCCTGACAAGCTTGGTCTGCACAGCTATGGAAAGGATCAGCATGTACCGCAGACATAAAGATATTGGGGACCTACTGACACCAGACCCTACCCAGTGTGACTTACTTAAGTGCAGATCCTGCCCCTTAAACATGTTTGACTCATTTGAAACAGTCATTAAGGTCATTGATGAGGGCAATGTGGTCCACAAGTGTAGCTGGACCTTGCAAAGGCTTCTATACAATACCCCACGTGTTCATTATAGATAAGCTCACCAGCTTAAATATAAACCCCTATGTCAGTAGAGGGGTTGCAAACCAGACCAAGGACAGAACTGACATGGTCAGACATGCTGCAGCCATGTCAGACTACAAACCAGATATAACTGGCATCCCACAAGGCTTGGTCCTGGGACCTCCCTCGTTTGGTATATATGTCCCATAGGTACAGGCCAACATGGAAGGACTGTGTCTGAACAAGTTTGCAGAGGACTACAAACTGGCCACCATATCTGACCCTCCAGCTGACACAAGCATCCCACAAAAGGGCCACATAGAAACAGACAACTGGTGCCATAGCCATGTTAGCAAGCTAATTGCAGAAAAGTGTATAGTCAACCCCTGTGGATATACAGTAAGTGCCCACCAATTACCACATAGGTTTCAACCCATTAAGTACTTAACAAGTAATGAGAGACCTGGGGACACAAGTTGATAGATATCCTGCATTGGACAAGCATGTGGCTGTAGTGGTTACAGAAACATACCATATACCCACCTAATCATGAAGGTTGTCAGATCTAGATAAGGGGAGGTCATTGTGGCTCTGCAGTCATCCTTCATCAGCGTTACAATTGACTACAATAGCCCTGTGGGATATACCTCAGCAGACACCTCCATCAACTGTAAAGTCCCCAAAAGTACCTCACCAGGAGTATCAAAGAGCTTGAACAGATGCCATGTGTTGCCTGATTAAACAAACTGCAGCTCCACACACTGCCATACTGCCCACCCAGAGGCACGCTGTGCCTGATGTATAAAGCCATGTCCAAGCTGGAATCAATGAACATGCTGCACCTTGTACAATTTGAATGGCAGTGAGCTATGCACATGAGAGACCTGAACCCCAGCACTGACATACATAGGACAAGCTGTACTGAATGATCCATAACACAGAAGCCACCCCCACTCTTGAGTAAACTCCCAGTACAGGTTAGCCAGAGAGTCACTCATCGACTCTCCTCAAGAGGAATCTTGATGAGTGGTTGGGAGATGGTAGGTTTACCCTGGGTATCACTGTTATGTCATGGGTAGACGGAGGCACAGTATACTAACCATGACATATGTCATGGCAAACTCCACTTACAATGTGTGTCGCAGGACAAACACACTCTCTGACTAGCATTAGAAATGGCCTAGGGCACATCGGTAGTGTTTGCAAATGTACACCTATGTTGTGGAATACACTACCAATGTTGGACAAGCCTGGTTTAAGTAGTTCATATCTGAACATAATACAACATGGTCAGATGTGCACAACTGGCCCCTAACCAGTCTGTTGTGCTCACTATGAAAATGTAAAGCAGTGATAGGACTAAAGCCCAGGATACTGTCCACCACAGTGAAAGTACTGAACCAGTACACTATACGGTACTACAGTGTTAGGTCAGTATGAAAGGATGTTGACAACTGTATGCAAAGTATCCCATGCAAACCCTGCAGGCACAGTATAATCCCTGTTGCGTTCAGACACAAAGCAGTTGGACAGTAAGTGCACAACATGACACACAACACACAACCATAAACGTGAGATATTGTTGAAGTTCACATTCATCCAGAAATGTGGTGGGCTGCAGAGTTCAACATATGGAAAGCTCACATTGGGCATGCTCGCACACTTTGATAAATGAGACATATGTCAGACAACATGCCATGGAAAGCCTGAACTAGGCATGCTCACACACTTAGGCCAAATCTCAGTTTAGCAGTTGGCCACACATATCTGGTATTTGTACGTGTTATTCCAGGAACCAACCACATTACAGCAATCTGCCCAGTGCACACAGTTAAATGACTACAGAGACATAAGTGATATAGTGGATCCCTCTCATATTCAAACATCTTCCACAGATACACAAGTTGTTCATAGAAACAGGGAATGCTATGGCAATAAAGACCTGCAAACAGTCTATCAGCAACAAATATTGTGCATCTGACAATTAAACATATGGGTGTAGAGGTCAACACTAGGCTGTTTGCCCTAGGGAATGACAGCTTAGCCAGAGTGTGCTTGGTGTCTGCCTCCCCAGTACAGTAGGCTACTGTGCCACTGTAAAGTAGGTCACATAAGGCACCGTGTGAGGCTAGTGTGCTGTGCCTCCATCAAGCAGGGACACAGTGCAGATCCTAGGGGTTGAATTTGCTAAGCCACATCCATGTTGTTGGTGTGTGCTGGAAGAGGGTTGGTGAGGACCTCTAACAGTAAGTGGGCGTCAATAACAGACTGAGGGGAGCCTTATCTGCATTGTCTGGACAATTTCACTGTCAACACTTTGTCGTGATGATTATGAGGGATTGAAGTGTCGTGCCAGTACTGTTCAGAGATGTCCTCCCTCTGTGGGCTACTGCTCTGCAATGTATTAGCTCACTCTGTCTGGTGGACAGCTCCTATATGGCTGGTGTACACCTGACAGGTGTCCTGTTGTGGAGGAGTCATGGGTATATTTGGTATAGCATGATCAATGCAAACCTTCCACATGCTCATAGAATGCAATTGTCAAGGATTATGCAGAATGGCCTGTATACTCCCCCAGCATGGGTCCTTTGAAGTCTTCCACCCCAGTCTTCACAAGTGTAAAGTCTGCTTTTGATAAATACACTTTGTTTGCAGTGACAACCTTGCCTGGGGGTGCTGATGGGATATGGATGTCCAGGGAAAGGTGGGTATGGTCAGATATCAACAATAGTGGTCTACCTCTGGTGTGGAACAGTGAGTACCCATGTTGCAGATGGTCAGGTGCAATATGTATTCCCCCTTGTGGCTGTGGTGAGTGGTTCTGCCATAGCACATGGACTCATGAATTGTAGTGGCTGTAGGGTAATGTTGTAGAGGCCTGAGTAGTTCCCACACACAATATACCTGTACCTGACGTTAACAACTGGAATGGTGTATGTGAACACCTGCATATCTTGGCACTGTTCCCAGGGAAGCAAAGTGTGTGTCCTGGATGTGGGAGGGGTGGTCTGAACTGGTTGTGTTGTGTGTTACAGGTCCTGTGGTCATGAAGCATGGTATAGCACATAACCTGCCAGTGCTGATGTGCATATCTGACCCTGAAGTAGGTGGCTGCATATGCATATATATGCTATCCCCCACCTGACAGGTAGTACTAGATGTACATACCTCTGTAGAAATAATGATGTCAGCACCCTAGAAATACTGCAGGTGCAGAACAGATGCCCAGTCATTCGGATAGTGCGCACTGCTAATGCGTCTCCCTCAAGTGTCATAATATAGTTAGGTAGGGGTTTGAATCATGCCAATGCTCCATGTGTGTAGGTGAGCGGGGTTGGTGTGTGTGCAATTCTGTGTGAGAGAAATGTCCCTTTTGGCAACTGGGAAAACACACTACAGGATGCACATTCCCCTTTCTAAACACTGATGATGTCAGCACCCTATAAGTACAGCAGGAGAAGAGAAACCTCCCCGTAATGCGAATAGCACGCTCTGCTAATGCGTCTGTCTCGAATGTCATAACATAGTTAGGTAGGGGTTTGAATCCTGCAAATGCTCAGTGTGTGTGTGGAGGGGGATAGTGTGTGTGCAATTCTGTATGAAAGAAATGTCCCTTTTGGCAACTAGGAGAACACAATACAGGATGCACATTCCTCTTTCTAAACACTGATGATGTCAGCACCCTATAAGTACAGCAGGAGAAGGGAAACCTCCCAGTAATGCGAATAGCATGCTCTGCTAATGTGTCTGTCTTGAGTGTCATAACATAGTGAGGTAGGGGGTTGAATCCTGCAAATAGCAAGTGTGTGTGTGGGGGGGGGGTGGAAGTAGGGTGTGTGCAATTACATGTGTGAGAGAACTGACCCTTTGGCAACCAGTACAACACACCAGCTGCTGCATATTCCAATCTCTACACAGAGATGATGTCAGCACCCTACAAGTACAGCAGAAGAGGGCAAATCTCCCAGTAATGCAAATAGCACGCTCTGCTACTGTGTCTCTCACTACTGTCATAGCACAGTTAGTTATGGCTTTGAATTCCACACATGCCACGTGTGTTTTTGTCACACAGAATGCCCATGTGTGTGGGTTGTTCACAATAATGCATGACATCGATTAAACCAGCAATGGCAATGGACACAGATGATGTATGTGTGTGCCAAATACACATATGTACCTGTGACCTTCAATAGTTCCCATGTCTGACGCCTGCCACATGTGAATACATGGTAGTTGCACTGGATAACATTATGACTGTGGTCTTCTGTGCGGGTGCTGCATGTGGTATGTGTATATACAGTGTGAGTTGTATATGGTATCATCCTAGCAGCGAGGGATACACATCTGGTCTGGGGCATATAGTCTACATGTTGTTGATGAACAGGTGCTGCATGTTTTCACCTGTTGTGGGAGGGGTAACAAGTTGTTCCATAGCAATGCAGTGACTACATGCTAGGAACCTTTCAGCTAGGGTGTTGCAGCTACAGTAATTCATCAGCATTCAGTAATACGTCAGCATTCCTGGTGAGGGTATGATGCCAACCAAGGTCAGGGTCATACCAGCCTGTGCCACATGCTCAGAGAGCCCTTCTATGTTCCCTATCATGTAGTCCAGGGAGGTACATCACAGGTCAGCCATAGTGGCATGGACAATGACTGACTCATATGTGTCCATGCCTCTGACTGACCTGTATGCTTGTGTTATGTGGTGGACCATAGTGCCCCACGGGCATATCACTGTGACCTTCACCTTGTCCAGCCTGGTGAGTGGGACCTCACTGTACCAGACAATAAAGGTACCTAACACAACTGTAGCAGGTGTGTTGTCTAGCCGTACAGGCTGTGACTGTTTGGCACACAGGATTTGTGTGCTATGTGTTGCACGTGCTGTGTTCTGGCTTAACGTATGCCTGTGTGCCAGCTGCAGAGGTGTCTGCTGCTCAGGCAGGATGCTATTCTGAGGCTCCACGAATGTCCCAGTGTGCTGATATAATTGTGGGTATATCCCAGCATGCCTGATGCAGTAAGGGTATGATTGTCTTGTACTGTTGTCTACACCCATGGTAAGTACCATAGTGTATCATCTGCACATGTTGGCATACTGGTGGTAAGGATGTCAACAGAAGGCTACATACATAGGTAGCACAGGGGATAAGGTAATGAAAGTATTGATGCGCAATGATGGACATGTAAACTGCAAGTGGCATGTTGCCCACACTGGACTCTGCAATGCGGATGTTTGAGGATGTTGATATGTGTGCAGTACTACACGACTGGTACAGGACACACAGGAGCACCCTAGCACTGCAAGCTCAAATCTCATACCATGCTAGACAGCCCCAACACACAAAACTAACTTTCACAGGAGGGAGAGTCCCCATAAATGTCAGGGATATTGTGGTGGCAGGACAGGTAGCATACATCCTACTAAGTATGGAATCACTGAGTGAAGGCTCAGTGTCTATTTGACATGTGTATTACTGCAGGTATGAGCACCTGGGTTTCCATCGAGTTATTGTACATCCTGACGGTACATGGTCTGTACACTTGTGTGCGCTGAGACTGGACCCTAGCCATCTGACCTGTGTATTTCCATGTGCATGTGTATAGTGCCTGCATATTTGCACTGTTACCTACTGGAAGTGGTACAGCTTGTTTGTTCATGTGTTTGGATTGCTGTCAGTGTAGGTCTACATCAGACTGTTATTTTAGTCACTGTAGTATTTCATGCCACCTGACAGGTTATGCCAGTACTGGGTTCAGAGTGCTTAGTCCCCAGTTTGGCTATGTGCTTGCATCTCATACATGTGTTGTACGTCCATGTGTAGGGGAGAGGGTTGACTGTGTACATGTGGCAGCTGTGACATTGCCACATGACCCACATATTCCACAACTGTACCATAGAGGTGACTGACAAGTGACCTTTGCACATGCTACCATAGTATTGTGATTGCCATGGTGATTAACAGCACATAGGACCAATGGGGAACAAGGTACAGAAGGTGAGTATGTGAGGGTGTAGTGCCTGTGATTAGTTAGCACTGGCATATATGACTGCTCACGTGGACAAATGCCAGGTAAGTCATATGCAATGTGTCACAGGCAACGTACATGTGAACAGGACAAACAGTGATGTTCTGTCAAGTGAGACGTGGACATACATATAGTAAGCTATGCAGATGTCACTAGGAGTCCACAGAAGCTCTGTAACTCTGCATTGCAGGTGGGATCAGTGTTCCAGGGTAACTGCAAGCAAACATGCATGCAAACAAAGCTGCAGTAAGCGGGGCTGCATGTAGTCCATTGTACAACAAACAAGCTGTACCACTTCCAGTAGGTAACAGTGCAAATATGCAGGCACTATACACATGTACATGGAAATACACAGGTCAGATGGCTAGGGTCCAGTCTCAGCACACAAGTGTACAGACCATGTACCGTCAGGATGTACAATAACTGGATGGAAACCCAGGTGCTCATACCTGCAGTAATACACATGTCAAATAGACACTGAGCCTTCACTCAGTGGTTCCATACTTAGTAGGATGTATGCTACCTGTCCTGCCACCACAATATCCCTGACATTTATGGGGACTCTCTCTCCTGTGAAAGTTAGTTTTGTGTGTTGGGGCTGTCTAGCATGGTATGAGATGTGAGCTTGCAGTGCTAGGGTGCTCCTGTGTGTCCTGTACCAGTCGTGTAGTACTGCACACATATCAACATCCTCAAACATCTGCAATGCAGAGTCCAGTGTGGGCAACATGCCACTTGCAGTTTACATGTCCTTCATTGCGTATCAATACTTTCATTACCTTATCCCCTGTGCTACCTATGTATGTAGCCTTCTGTTGACATCCTTACCACCAGTATGCCAACATGTGCAGATGATACACTATGGTACTTACCATGGGTGTAGGCAACAGTACAAGACAATCATACCCTTACTGCATCAGGCATGCTGGGATATACCCACAATTATATCAGCACACAGTACTGTTAACAACATGATACTATTACTACACATCTATGTAGTCACCCTGTGCATCAGCAACATGTTAACCTGTACCTGCACTGATGTTACAGATTGCAGGAGGTGGCACAGTTTCATCATATGCACAGGGTGTGAACTTGGTATGCATGAGTCTGCCACTGATACCACCAATTGACATGTATGTGTATGTGTGTTGGTGAGGGACAGCAGTACAAGGTGGGGCAATGTTGATGCAGTGTGTGCATGTATGCAGTAGCCCTAGGTGTTGTCAATTCACATGTGTGTATCGATGCACACAGTTCCACCTCATGGCTGCCATATACCGGTGTTTGTGGACAGCCACAGACTGTACCTGCCAGGTCATACAGATCAGTGTCTCTGGTCATGGACACAGTACCTGCGCCTTGCAGGGGTGCTATGAACTGTATCTGGTACCAATCCAGACTGGGTACTGTCATCAGAAGCAGGTGTTCATTGACTGGACACAGATCCCTGTCGGGCCTGTCCAGAGCCAAGTGCACGTTGTCTCCTGTGGTGGTCTGATGACAGCACAGACTCAGCATTGCTGGGGCTGCTGCTGGCACTATGGGGGCAGCCGCGGCCCGGTTGTCGTCCGCGACGACTGCCAGCTGCTGCTGTTGCTGGCATACACCCACGTCGATGCCTCAGCCATCCACCATTGCCCTGGCTCATGGACATGTAGTTGTGGAAATGATCTAATATGTCCCCACAACGTCTGTCTATGACATTGGTGAAATTACGGATGGCAGCCACAATGTCACGCATACTGTCACTCATGGCTGTGCGACATGCTGTCAGCTCCCTCAGACCCTGTCTGGTGTACTGTTCCATACTTGACTGTGCCTGCATGACAGCCCGAAACATAGCTGAGGTTGTAAGACCTCTGTGGGCACGTCTGACAGGGGCAGTACGCCCATGGATGCTCCCACGAGAACCCCTGGACATCTGTCTGTGTGGTACCATCTCAGGGCCATGCCCATGGCTGCTGTGTGGGGAAGCATGTGCCACAGATACCACATTACCCTGGTCAATGCCCACTGTATCCTGTCCATCACCTAGGGACATTGGTGACAAAGGGTGTATTGGCAGGATGACTGTGCGCATTGATGGGGTTGACAGCTGTGTACTGTCAGTTGGCTGACCAATGACAGACCCTGGCATACCTTCCTGTGCCATTACACAGATGTCATCATTATCAGTACCCGTGGCACCTGATTCAGGTTCCCTGCTGCATGACACCAGAGCAGCACCAAAACCTGTGGGAGGGAAACAGGAAGCACAGTTTACAATGTCTACACAGTGTTACCAGTGATACACACATGCACACGTGCACACATGCACACATGCACACATGCACACAGTTGCACACAGTTGCACACATGCACACATGCACACAGTTGCATACAGTTGCACACAGTTGCACATAGGTGCACACTTGCACACAGTTGCACACTTGCACACTACTCAGTATGTGAGATATCAACACACAGACACAGACACACCTGCATGCATACGCAGAGCACTACTAAGTGAGCCTAATATTTCTATTACTATCAAGACTATTAAAGGTATTGTTAATACACACTCACCAGCATGGATAGGCTGCATTGCTGTTACACCGGAGGGACCTGCAGAAGTGAGGAAATTAATGTCAGTGGGCATAACTGTGCCATTGTTACTGAGTATGATACAGGTCAGTAGTACAACAGTTGCCTTTCACAGGTCAGCTGCTGATATTGAGAATATCACACTTGCACATTAAATACTATGATGACAGCTACAAACCAAGGACACACCTCACACATGCATTAACTACCAGTGTACACAACAGTCAACTATACATATGGCATATTACCTGCACACTCGTAGTCTTGCTACTGTGTGGCTCCAGCCTCCATCATAATGCAGGTCTGCTGCTGTTGTTGTTGTTGGCGGGCTGGACCCACAACACTTATGAGTAGTCCCTCCAGTCTGGTGAGTGGGGGATGTGCAGCCACCCCACCACCAGTGGCAACCTGTTGCCTGTGGATATCCGATGCACGCTGATGGACATTTCTGATTAAATCACTGCAGTGATGTCATACCTGCTCATATGTCCTATTATGCATGCCTATGTCATTTACCCAATGGACCAGGTCTTGCCACAGTGCAGCCC
Source organism: Protopterus annectens (assembly GCF_019279795.1). NCBI lineage: Eukaryota > Metazoa > Chordata > Ceratodontiformes > Protopteridae > Protopterus > Protopterus annectens. The sequence continues at coordinate 1,723,373,857 of NC_056725.1, forward strand.
TCTCCTGCTGATTCTGGCTGGTGCGGGAAAAGAGTATTGCATAATCCCGCACCAGGCTCTGGTGTATTTCCTCATCCTCAGCTGCAGAGTACGCTGGATTGCGCTGGTGAGCCATTGTCCTGAAAAAGGAAATAACATGATATCAGCAAAATATGTCAGCAGAATTTGGCACACATACTACACATGCTACTCGACTGTTGTGATACAACATATCTCACATATATAGCATCTGTCTGTCTATTGGTGGATACACATGTAAATGGCCAGGTATCAGTGCTCAGCCAACAACTGTGCAACAGTACCTGGCACACTCCATATGACATACTACCAAACCCCAGCAGTCAGAACACTGATTCAGGTCCAAAGCACCTCCTCACTCTGGGGGTTTGTATCGAGGTACTGTATGGGGTACATCGTCAACTACTGTGTGCTGACCACAAACTAATTGCCCTGGATATACATATCCCACCTCCACCACCAGCACAAACGACTACAGTGAACAACATTTCAAAGGCAAACTTTACACTTCGTAACACTGACATGGTATCCTTTAAGCCCACTGGGCCAGTGGAAGACACAACCCACTATGCTGACCCCTTCACAAATGATTTCTACGGACATCTCCGAGAATGCATGGATCATGCAATCCCATATAAGACCAAGACACTCTCCACAAAGGGAAAGCATCCTGTCTGGTGGACCCCAGCCATAGACAGATTGTATAACAAAAGATGGAAGCTACTGCAAGACAGAGCATAATTCCATAAAGGGAAGGCATGTCTGATCAGCACTAGTAAGGAGCTATTTCCTCTCATACAAACATCCATGGGCAACTTTGAGAGGGAAATCAACGGGGACACTACAGATAACCACGAGGCCTTCTTCAGTTATGTTAGCAACCTGGTCAGAAACCCTCCAATATGCTCATAGTTAGTACACAACAACAAATAATTCACTGAACCCACAGATATTGGCAACATTGTGGCAGACAGGTTCAGTGCAAGTTTCCCCCCTCCCTCTCCCCCAAACTAAGATATACTTATCCCAGCTGACTGTAACCTCCCTGTCATCACAGATGTCCAGGTGAGAACCGCCCTCAGAAAAGCAGAAAACAGAGCATCAATGGGACCTGATGGTATCCCTGGTTGCATGCTACATGAACTCCAAGAGGAGATAAACACACATATAGAAGTGCTATGTAACACTAGCCTGACTACAGGATATGTACCTGTACACTGGCGTACAGCAGCAGTGGTTCCACTCCACGAAGGAGGCACCTCTACATACCAATACAATACAACACAATACATTACAATACAATACAATACAATATGTTATTGCCCCTGGGACTACAGCAGCATGCTGTTCTGCTACCCTAACCATTGTGACACATGTGATGTGATGGTACCTGCTCCTGTCAAAACAGTTACACAGGGTGACTCATATGGCATATTACCTATCTGACTAACATTCAGCAGGGGTATGTGTGACATGTACTCATGGGGAGTCTTACTTCTTAATGCTGTGTGGTTTATTGCAGGGTATGTCTTATCTGTGGGTAGGAACCTGTACCTCCGCCATGTGCTCTCTACTGCAGTGTCACAGATGACACACAGCAGTCAGTTAGGTTGTGGATGGTGTGAGGTGTTACTATGGTTGTTGGACATCTGTCATGGGTGTGACTTAAGTATGTAAATCCAGGAGTGGTAACTTCTATGTTGGTAGTATGTGTGTACTCTGTGGTGTTGTCAGTCACTGTGCATTGGTAATGTGTTTGAGTGCATTGTCACAGTGTTGTACATGTCACTGTATCCTTCTCCATATCTGTAGCTGTCATGTGAGGTACATACCATGGCAGCCATTGTGTGGTGTGGAGGGGTACACTGACCTACATGTCCGTAGCTGACACACCATGTCTGCTGACACATACCATGTGCAGGTATTCCAGGAATAGTGTGCCACTGTGACTATCATTGGGGGGACTATTGTACACATTTATGACCTTGTTCACCCCTGACACATGCAGTGGTGGGCAGCCAATCACATATCTGGTGGTTACTGGTGTAGGTGATTTGAAATGGGGTATAGTACTCCAGTTTTGACACTGGTGTTCACTCCATGCCTTTGTCACCAGGCACCTGTTGCAATACATCTGTACACATGTGCCTCACTCAGAATATATATACATCTCTCTCTCTATATACATATATATATATATATGTATATATATATATATATATATATATATATATATATATATATATATATATATATATATATATATATATATATATATATATATATATATATATATATATATATATATATATATATATATATATACATATACACATATATATATCGATGTACATATATTGCTATAGATATGGAGAGGGGGGTGTGACAGAGAGGGGTGAGTGACAGAGGGGTGGGACAGGGGAGTGTGAGATCGCCATATGCAGTCATATCTGTAGATAGTCAGATCTGTCTGTCTATGTATATGTATCTACATATATCTATATCTGTATGTGTGTATTACATATATATGTTTCTACATATTCTATCTATCTACATCTGTCTATGTATTCCTACATCCCTCTCTATGTATGTATACATATATGCATATTATATATATATATATATATATATATATATATATATATATATATATATATATATATATATACATACACATATTGACATACATAATATCCATATGATAGATAGGTATATCAACATGTTTGTTTACAAAACTGTATACACACACTAACATACTGCTAAACATACATAACTGTGAAACCTACTTTGTACATTGCACTACAACCTACATTCAACCTACATTGATATGTGCACATAGATGCCCTCACATACATATGTATGTACAGCCTTCACTGATAGTTGCTGTATGTCCCCTGCCCTATACACATCTTCATATACATATGGATACAGACCAATGACACATATGGAGGGTTCACAGTATGCAGACTTTTAAAGTATTACTTTACATTACCTGTGTTTGTCACAGCTGCTTGCGTTGCCATTTGGTTTGGTGTCCTGCTGCTCCAGTTGGCAGTTGTCAGCTTTCGAGTGGGTTTTGATGACTGGTTTTGTTTGTGTATGTTTTCTCTCTCTCTCTCTCTCTCTGTCTCTCCCTACCTCCACAGGGTGCAATGAAAGTATTGCATGTGTGGACTGGGAGTACAGCATGCTTTTGTAGGTATCTGCATATGTCCATGTGATGGCCTCTGCACCAATTGTTAGCCAGCATTTGCTAATTGCATGCAGCCAGTTGTGTACTGATTGCAGTTCTCACTGTGATTCTAGGACAGTGCTATAAAAAGGTATGTGAGATAGGCGTAGCCCTTTCAGAGTTTAAGGGCAGGGACCATGCTGGTATGCTGTGGACACTGTTCTGTGAGTGTAAAGGTTAGTATCTCTCTCATATTTCTGGCTGTGTTGTAGATTAACATTTCTCCATTCATTTCTCCAGTTTCCTGTACTAAGTGTGTATGTACACTGACACCTAAGACTACTACTACTGTTAATGTGGTGTGTGTGCTTTCCTGTGGGACATGTGGTGTAACTGGTATATAGCAGTGGCTCTTGCACTTTGTTGCTATGGCTTCAATATTTGCCCTTTACATTCACTACTTGTATGCCTGCTAGGTGTCTTGACTGTAGTGTGTTGCTGTGGCTTTCCTAACTTCCATGTACATCCACACCTTGGAATGCTTGCTATATCTGCTAGGGTGTTACTGCATGCAGTGTGGTCTGGCCATTGTATGGGCCTTGACATCTATTAGGGTATTTGAGTATGCTGCTGAGCAGGCCCCAGAGACTCTCAGGTGCATCTTTTATCTGCCTCATGGAATGGTACATATCAGTGGGGTACACCCATTAAATTGTCTGGTATTCTGCAGTTGTGACTGTGGGATAGCATGAGCATATGTATTACTACACTATTTCTGCCGTGCAAGTGGTGCATACTTTCAGTACTTCATAGTTACCATTGCATGTGTTGTAACACCTTTCTGCCTACTGTTTGTGCATTTCACAGGGAGTCTGTGGGGCATCCCTGTAACTCAGTCACTGTTGCTATGTCTAGGCTCTTAACTATTCAAATATGGCAGTGTCAGACCTCTCAAGTGTACAGATATTTGCAGGTTGTCCACATTTTTGCCTCATATTTTGGTCAATATCTCATAAACAGCTTTTTCTGGCAAATCACTCTGGGCTCAAGTCAGGCTATAGTGACAAACATTTCAGTTTCAGACTTCATACCCTTCCAAACATCCAACAAAATGCAGAACCTGTTACTCTCTGAACTGTCTAAGTTTGTTGCAGCATTATTTGGAATGTGTCCCTGTTTTTTGCCCTTTGCTCCACATTTTTTATTACTTAGTCCGGATGTGTTCCTGTAAGAGGTTGTGGGGTATGGGCAGTGATTATCCTGCTGTGAGTATGTGTGTGGCTTGCAAGGTGCTACAGTGACATTAGTACCTACTATCTACCAACTAGCATGGCTGTTTCTGTTTACACACTACTATTCTAGAAATCCACTACATTTGACAGTAAATATACATGACATGCTTTGTGTACTACACATCCTATATTCCCTTTACATTCATTCCTACTATTACATGATATATTTATTGTAGCACAATGTTCTTAAATAACAGTCATGGCTTAGTGGTAAGTCATGAAGACTACTGTTTCCAAGGTCCTGGGTTCGGGACTGACAGTGGGATTTTATTTTGCTTTTGAGCAGACTACAGGCCTTGTCATTCAGAGTGACTAAGGCACGTTTTAAGCAGTTGTAACCGGGTTAGCGCTGGTTTGCACGGAGCTCACGCATGCGCACTGGCGTTCAGCTCCGCGCACACTCGCTTACAACCGCTTAAAAGTGCTTACTCTTGCGCACACCCGCACTATTTTCTTTGAAAGAAATGAAAATGGGGAGACAGGAAAGTGGTGAAAAAGGGGTCACAAAGAGGGTAAGACAGTAGGGAAACAAGCTCGGGTTTTGCAGGAGGGATGTAGCTAAGGCCTATAGCTTCCCATTTCTTCATCAGCAACAGCTGTGCATATGTTTGTAATTTGGTGAGACATTTGAAACCTTCCACCCCTGAGAGAGGTGTAAGGACAGCAATAATACTTGTTGTACAGCCAATTGTAATTAACAGTTTCCATGTCCAGCAGATATGTGTGCGAAATGGGCAGCTATGTATGGGGCATAATTTTTTTGTGGGTACAGAGTGCCCTTTTTTTTTTTATTTTTTTCAGGTGAGAGTGGTATGTCAGGTACGGGAAGTCGGTATAGCTGGGGAGGTAGGTTGGGTAGGTTAACAGACAAGACAAACAAGACGCATACAGGGGTGGTGTATGACACATGTGGGGGGTTACACAATTGACGGGGACATATGTTTGGATATCTAGAGCCCATGAGCCCACAGATGGCAGAAGTGGAACTGATATCCCCACCCATGGGCAGTTGCCACTGTGCCTTCACTGCCCAGGACGGGGCTGTGCTGGGGGCTGTGTAGGCGGGCAGCAGGCACACCCATTAGTTGTGCCACCTGTGCCTCAAGCTGGCGTAGGGGCCCAAGAACAGCATCCCGGATCTCCCTACACACCACAGTCCGGACATTATGGAGGGTGAGTGGATGTTCTCCTCCGGCCACACTTGCAGAGGGGGGACAAGCCCCATCCCCTGCAGCACTTCCACCCGCAGGTGGCACAGGGCCACCGGAGGAGGGTCCGGCCTGGGCACTACTGCCAGGTGCACTAGCCAGCTGAGGAGGGAGAGGTGGGTCCGCTGGAACCCGCCTTCTCTGTCGTCCTATGTTTTGCATTATGTCATGACAGTTTGGGTTAGTAACATACAATACCATTCACAATTATTTGTAGCAGCATGCATTAGTATTCCCATTAACCAAACACCCAGATATTCAAACCATTGAACAGCAAGCATAACACATGCATATTTTGAACAGAAATACACAGTCCAACAACATGCAAGGTTGATTGATGGCAACAGGCCATCAGGTTTGGATGTATGAACAGAGCAGATGCATCAGCGTACATGCAAATATGTATAAACCAACAGGACAAATGTCCAGGAGTGTTAATTGTGATTGCACATACCAATTTCACGGGGAATGGGTTATATGTGGTTATAGGGTAGGGTGAAGAAAATTTAATTAACAACTTCAAATACCAATACATATGCTGTACATTTCTAATAGCTGCAGATATATACACACTACAGTTCTGCCTACAGTTTCCTATGTGATAACTACTTCAAGTTGGTGATAGGAATGTTACTGATACATCAATATGTATTTTCATTTTTATTCATACACATTCATATCTGGCTCTGTTCAGCTACATCATCCTGCTACATTTGCTTTATATAGCTATAGACAATTGTGGATGCTTGGTATTTCAGACAACCATACTATCTGCATATTGCAGACTGAGAGCAACATATCCAGATTTTGGGATACACATTCCAGCTGCGGTAACATTTTCAACACATTTTACAGTTTGGTTCTGCTTGTCACATTCATTTCATTCTGTACTGACTGCAGTATACTTTATTCAGGAGTTATTACTACTTTATTGGTGGATTCATAACTCTTTCTCAAACTCTCTCACTTGTTTTATTTTTACAATTCAGGATGGTACTTAATTCTAGGCTTTATTGACATGTTTTACCTGTAGTTATTACAATCCTTTCCAACAGTCTCACTTCTATCATGTTTCTGTATTTCAACAGGGATATATTTCACACGTGTTTTACTCAGCTTCTGCAGCTGTACTTTTCAGCCTGCTGCAGGTTATGTACTATTATATTACAGGTGGGACATCTTTATTTCAGACTTTATTTCAGACTTTTTCATTTTTCTGTTTGGATTACAGACTGCATCACACTTTTGTAATCAAGCAATACTTGCAAACCCTCTTACACTGTTACTTGCACATTTTATTACTTAGTGACTACACTGCACTCTTTTGCTAACTGTCATACTTTTATATTTATTTACAGTTACAGGGAGAGGATTACTGACCTGCCTGGTGGCGCAACCGTGCCAGCCTATCGCCATAGGCTCTACAGTTCACAGAACGGACACCTGCAGCTGTAATATAAATAAAGTAATATTGAAATACACATCTTCATAATATCAGCTAGGTTAATTTCTTACATAAATAATTAGATGTAACTTACTCAGTAGTGGGGCATTGGGCATTTGCCGGGCCTCCTGGATCCAACGGTTCAGTTGGTCCTGCTTCCGTCTCTTCAGGTCCGCATGGTGGTGACGGACCTGCTCACCAGTCCTTGGTATCCCTGTGGCACTGGTGAGATCATGAGCCAACCGGTCCCACACCTCAGCCCTATATGCTCCCCACAGGACCTGGCCCTGCATGAGTTGGGCCTCATGATTGTGGACAAGGAGCCAAACCATATATTTGGACTCCTCAATGCCCCACCTCTGTGCTCGAAAGCAACTACCCTCACCTACACCTGACATTCTGGCTGCATGTTGGTTCTACAATCGGTTATGCTGTGTATTCCCGCCTATGGGGCTTATATATGCCGTTTTTCCCACACTTATCTTTGATTGGCCATTTTGGAATTGTATCAGCTTCACAAAACCTGCTTTGTCATGCTCCTCTTTCTATTCATTCCTATATATTTGCTATTACTGCATTTTTAAGTGCAACTGTCATGGCTTAGTGGTTCAGTACCTTGACTATGGTGCATGGTATCCTGGGTTCGAACCTGGCCACTGCTTTTTATATTTTATGACTGTCTACACAGGCTAGGAGGTGTGTCTGTGTAAAGGCAGTTTTGTTACAGCTTGCTCAACGTTGCCCGTCGGTTAGCTTGTTGGCGCTCCGCGCAAACGGGGTATGCTGGTTTACGTGTCATTTGGCTGTCAGCACGCATATTACGCTCAGCTCAGCTACGGGCACACAGTTTCAGCATGTTAAACCACTGCTCACCTACGGGCACTCATTTTACACCTGTTAAACCACTGCTCACCTACGGGCAGATGCACTCAACTTGTTAAACTGTAGCTCAGCTGTAGGCACATCTGACATTTTTTATTATTTTGTTATCTCACATTTCTTCAAAATAAATGGCCCATTTCATTACATTTTACATAAAATATAATTGTATATGTGTACATATATGTCAGGGACTTGTTTTGTGCTTATTTCACTAAAAATAAAAATTGATGTTGGGGGGGCTCGAACCATGACCGCCAGCTGTTCAGCCGACGACTCTACCGCTATGCTATTGCTTCTTGGCTTATTTTGCATATGTAGTTATTATATGCTTTTCCACTGACTGCTAACTGTGGCTAAGCTACGGACACGCCCGCGCAAACGAGCGCACTCACGGGCAAACATCTTTACAATTTAAAAAAATATATAACATGTTCATTTATATATTTTATGTTCATAGTCTGTGGGGGCATGTGTTGTGTTGTGTTTATTCACATTTACACACACTCTGTCGTGGGGGTTTACTTTCGGGACTTTTTCTCTTCTGGGGGCGTGTCCGTTTGCAGGGCTCGGCCTACGGACACGCCCCCTACTGTCTTCCACGGACCGTGTAAGCCTTAGGTGTGATTCAGCATGCCCTCATGCATATGCATGACATGCTGACGTCACACTGTTTAACTGCAGCCTCCGTGTAAGCCTTGTAACTCTTACACGGAGGCTTCGTGAATCCTGCCCAGTGAGTTAAAATGGATTAACATTTTGCAGGCCGATAAAGAGTTCAGCCTGAATGAAAATACGTCACTTAGACCTTATTTGGAGGCATATAAGATTAGTCATTAGCTAACTAAGTATTTTATAGGTGTTATCTGTTTTAATTGAAGGTTTTAATCTTGGAGTTGTATTTAAGACAGTTGTGTTTTATGGTTATTCAGTCTGAAGAAGTCCGTATGCACAAAAGCACTTACTGTGTTTAATAAACTGTGCTGGTCACTCTTCCGGTTTACATTTCACATTCAGATTTTGTGTTAAATGACTTATGATTGTAGTGGATACTTTATTTTGTTATAGAGTAGTAGAAGGGACAGAATCAGATGAGGAGCTAAAGAAGCAGACTTTCTCAGAAACTCTTGGTGCCACCTGTCCCTGTACTGCAGGATGAAGAGCTGAAGAAACAGAATGCAGATGGGGTTTGGATGGAACCAAAGTGGTTGAAGCTATCTTGTTCTTGGCAATCACTAAAACCTTTTCAAAGGCCTCAAAGGCCATGGCTGGTACTAGAGCCAATGATTTCTTCTGTACCAAAGAATGAGGTACAACCCTGAAGCTGATCTCTGATCTGAGTTATACAGTGCTGAAGTCCCAGGAAGAAGAGATGGCTCTGAGGACCTCAGAACTGACTTGACCCCTAAGAGCTCACCTCCAAAGCTTCAGCTTCAAGTCTCTTTTCAATCTGATGGCATTGGAGTAGATAAAAATTGAGAAACAGTTGGCATCGTAGACACAAAATGCTCCAATGCCAGGTGCTATGGTTCCGATCAACTCTGCTAAAACCAAACCCAAGGGTTGAGCCAGTATGGATTCTTGTAAAGGAGGGGTAAATTGCTCAACACTTGGTACCTTCCCAGAGGATCATGCCAGTGAAGCCTGAAGCTCTATTTGTGTTCTTAGAAATTTACTCATCATCCTGTCCTGGTTCTGTCAGGCTTCTTGATGATTGAGTGGATGATGCTATCGATGAGGGACAAGACTATTGTCTCTCTCTCTCTTGGAGTATGAGAGACTGGAGTCTAAAACTTTCCAGTCCTGGTCAGCAACTCATTTGAGGTAAAGTAGATTAGCACTGAGGAGGTGTTGGTTCAGATCTTCTAGGTACCTTGGTGTTTGGGCTTACAGACGTTGTCGGCTCTGGAGACCTTTCTTTGATGACTTAGATGGAAATTTGCTGTGTTCTTTCTCCCTTTCTCTTTGTCGTCTCTATCCTTATCCTGAGTCATATTTTTGAAACAGGTAGAGGTAAAACCCTTGTCTGAACAGGAAGGATCCCCTTTAAAACTAGTTTGCCCTTTCTGGTCTGGAGGGACCCTGCCCTGAATGCTGCGCAGGACTGGCAGAAAATGTCAAGATGCACGGCACCGATCCACATTTTGAGTGTGGATCCTGAGGTGGGAGTTTGTTCCCATAATCTGAACACTTTTTAAATCCCATCAACTCAAACATCCTGAAAAAACTTTGCAAGGAAGCTAACAGGCACAGATTCTAATACATTTGTAATATTACTTTAAACTAAGTTGAACTACTTTAAACTACTGTAAGATAAACACAAACCTTTTTTAACACACATATCACAAAGGCCTCGGTTAAGTAAACTAACTAACCTAAATAACTATTATGCCCCCCAGAAAACTATCTAGCAATATTTAACAATATTTTTCTAGGGAAAATTTACTAGAAAAAGTGAGAGAAAATCTCTCACGGTAAAGGAAGAGCAGAAAGGTGTACTCCAAAATCCTACTTTAAATGAGATTTCTACACACATCCAAAACCTAGGAGTGGCAAACGAGATCTGAGGCTTTGACATACAGTCTAGGAACTTATGGGTATGACAGGAGTGAGAGTACTGGTTCCAAGAAGCTTTGACATTAGCGCTGAGGTCGGATCTCATTGAATCCTACAACCCATAGGTTTGAACAGATGAAAATATGCAACATTGGATCTCAGATAATACTTATCAAAGCAAATTATCAGTTTATAGTAGGACACTATCCATGAACCCAGAATACCATAAAATTCGTAAATGTAAACTACCCTTAATAAAAAATTACTTTATGTTGGGAAATTTCAATTATCCTTTGATTATCTGGTGTACCTACACTTCAAAAGCTGGGTATGCCAGAAGACTCCTGAACTTATTTAATGACAACTCCCTTGAAATAAAAATAGTTAACCAGCCCACTATGGGTCAGAATATTCTGGATTTTGTCCTTACCAACATGACACCAAATGTACACCTCCTGTACCATCTATTTCTCTGGTCAAGTAAGACCAGAAATTGGTAAGCTTCTCCTTTAAAGGTGGAAATTCTTTCACTATAAATAATTCCAAATTTGAGAACTTTAAAAATATAAACCTACTTAAATTCTATGATGATGTCACTAAGTTTAGTTGTGATTTCACCAGTCCCCGTGCAGGTTCAGATGCCACATATGCAGCTAAGTTTTACTTCCTCCTGTTTAATTGAATACCCAGTAGAGACAAACAAATATAATGGGAAATGTAAAAATAAACCACCTTGGTGCTACACCAGAATAAATAATCTCTTTAACAGAGAAAAAAAAGCTTCCAAAGTCCTATAACAAATCAAATGCTAATTGCATTGAAGACAGTATCGGAAAGGTCAACAAGGAACTAAAATAACAATCGGGAAGGTCAAAGTTAAACATGAATTAAAACTAGCATCATAACCAGAGATAACTACAAATCCTTCTTTAATTACACTAGAAATTTGAGAAATAACTCAACAATCTTCTGAAGTAAGTCTAAATGGTATTAGCTAATTTGACCCTAATTTTGCATTTTTTAGCATTCTATGTTTCCTGCATCATCCTACAGCCTTCTTACCCAGTGTGCCACATCCATGCTGGCTCTACCAGCACAGACACCCAGTGTGTCACATCCATGCTGGCTCTACCAGCACAGACTCCAAGTGTGCCACATCCATGCTGGCTCTACCAGCACAGACTCCAAGTGTGCCACATCCATGCTGGCTCTACCAGCACAGGCACCCAGTGTGCCACATCCATGCTGGCTCTACCAGCACACGCACCCAGTGTGCCACATCCATGATGGCTCTACCAGCATAGACACCCAGTGTGCCACATCCATACTGACTCTACCAGCTCTCCATGTTTACACAGACACCCAGTGTGCCACATCCATGCTGGCTCAACCAGCACAGACACCCAGTGTGTCACATCCATGCTGGCTCTACCAGCACAGACACCCAGTGTGTCACATCCATGCTGGCTCTACCAGCACAGACACCCAGTGTGCCACATCCATGTTGGCTCTACCAGCACAGACACCCAGTGTGCCACATCCATGTTGGCTCTACCAGCACAGACACCCAGTGTGCCACATCCATGCTGGCTCTACCAGCACAGACACCCAGTGTGCCACATCCATGTTGGCTCTACCAGCACAGACACCCAGTGTGCCACATCCATGCTGGCTCTACCAGCACAGACATCCAGTGTGCCACATCCATACTGATTCTACCAGCACAGACACCCAGTGTGCCACATCCATGTTGGCTCTACCAGCACAGACACGCAGTGTGCCACATCCATACTGACTCTACCAGCTATCCATGTTTACACAGACACCCAGTGTGCCACATCCATGCTGGCTCTACCAGCACAGACACCCAGTGTGTCACATCCATGCTGGCTCTACCAGCACAGACACCCAGTGTGCCACATCCATGTTGGCTCTACCAGCACAGACACCCAGTGTGCCACATCCATGGTGGCTCTACCAGCACAGACACCCAGTGTGCCACATCCATGCTGGCTCTAGCAGCACAGACACCCAGTGTGCCACATCCATACTGACTCTACCAGCACAGACACCCTGTGTGCCACATCCATGTTGGCTCTACCAGCACAGACACGCAGTGTGCCACATCCATACTGACTCTACCAGCTATCCATGTTTACACAGACACCCAGTGTGCTACATCCATGCTGGCTTGACCAGCACAGACACCCAGTGTGCCACATCCATGTTGGCTCTACCAGCACAGACACCCAGTGTGCCATACCCATGCTGGCTCTATCAGCTCTCCATGTTTACACAGACACCCAGTGTGCCACATCCATGTTGGTTCTACCAGCACAGACACCCAGTGTGCCACATATGCAGCTAAGTTTTACTTCCTCCTGTTTAATTGAATACCCAGTAGAGACAAACAAATATAATGAAGTAGCTGGGGCTGGTCACAAAACCTAAGGGGATGTCCTGGGAGCCTCAAATGTCACCATCAGTCAGGCTGTTTTCACTTTTTGACCTACAAAGTTACTCCCCCTACCCCCATTGTGGTCAAGTGGTTTTGCCCAAGAGGTGGGTGTGCAATGGGGTGTGGTACATATAGCTCCACTGCTGCAGCAGCTCAGCCATGCCCAGTACCCTTTTCCCTCTTTGGATAATGCCTTCTAGAATGACATCTTGGTCTTCACCAAGGATCACCACAGGGAACACACATATAACTGCCCACTCCCCTTGTATGGATATGCTAGTCCCTCCCCTGTTGTTCCATCAGTCACTCAAGTTGCCAATTGAATCTGGGTTGGCTAGACCATTGTCAGGTCTTTATCCTTCTATGCCAGTAGAGTAGCTTGACCCTAAAGATATTGCTAACTTATATGCAGACAGATTCAATGTTAACTTTATCCAAGAAGCAGTCACTGAAATTTTGCATATCCACGAGTACCACACATGCCTAAGACCATCCTGTAGAAGTATCAGATATTTATGAAAATTAGCCATTTGGAAGAAGACACAATAAGTTATGGAAAAATATCCATCAAGTATTGTCTGCAAGGTGTGTATATTTGAATATGCCCAAAGATAATAAGAAAAAATATACACGCAAATGTATCTTACTAGTGGTGTCCTTACAGTTAGACTGCTGTACTGCTGTATGCTTCTAGAGATGCTTATATTATTGAAAAACATTAGCCTGTTGTGCATACAGACTGGACATCTAATGCATATCTCAAACAAAAAGTATTAAAGGTGGAAATCAAATTAAAAGGCATGAAAAGGTGAGTAGGAACATAGTCTGCTATGGTAAGATGATACTGTAAAACCTGTAAATAAACAAAAAGGGGAGACAATTAATTAGTGAGTTAAAGTGAAACACTCCGAAGAGCCAACTGATTACAGATTAGTAAAAGGTCATGCCTTCTGCTCTGTACTTTATAATCACAGATGCAAAAGGACCTTATACAGTTTCATAAAGAAACAAACAAAACTACAATAGAATGTCATTGAGAAGTGTAACAGCACTCAAACAAGTTCAGGACAACTTCTTCATTACCATTCCTTCAGGGTAAGAAGATAGAAAATGTCCCTTTTTTAAATTACCCGAGGAAGCAGTGTTGATATATTCTAGCTATGTCACCACAGTACTTCCTTAATAGGTGTCCAGGCATCATATACATTGCTGAACATGAAAACAAGACATTTAGTGATTGGTTCACAGTATTTGAGTTTGTGACTGGCAGTTGGTTCCCTGCCTACTCTCTGAATGTGCCTCATTGTAATGATGACAAAGAGTTAGGGTGTACAGAAAGAGACGGAGAAAGAGATAGAGGTACAGTGTGCGTAACATGTGGAAGGCACTAGATCAGGAAGTGATAGTCTAGGAAGACGGAAAGGATGTATGAAAGACAGCTGCAAGTAGAATTTGCCGTACGTCAGATATTGTTCCTGATAGCCAAGAATTCAGGGTTTCTATCAGAAAATCTTATTTTTTTATTTATTTAGTGAGGACTTCTCAGATATTTTTAGTCATTATAAATTTCCACATATTTTTGAGGCGCATTCCCCATATAATGTACTGCTACATCTGAATTTTTCTGTTGCATTAAAGTTTTATAGTCAGCATTGCCTTTTTGTTTATTTTGGCATACATCTGGCAGGTGTAATACCATTAGCAGATAATTAATATAATTAAGCTACTTTAGTTCATCTTGCTTCCAAGTAGAAATACATAAAGCTGTGCTGTGTTTGAACCTGCTTTATGCAACATGAAAATATGTGTCACCCTTCCAGTCCTGCTTACGATCATACCCTTTAAAGTGTGTGTGCACATTTTTCTCCAACATAACAATGTGATTATGAACAATAAGTAAACTCAGGAAAACATGATGAATATATTACCTAAAACAGTATACACATATTATTAATCTTCTTTTTGGTCTCAGTGCTTCAGGGATAATTTTTTCCTACCATGCATCTGTGTTAA
Source organism: Protopterus annectens (assembly GCF_019279795.1). Lineage (NCBI taxonomy): Eukaryota > Metazoa > Chordata > Ceratodontiformes > Protopteridae > Protopterus > Protopterus annectens. The sequence goes on from NC_056725.1 coordinate 1,723,388,897, forward strand.
TAATTTCAGCAAATGTAAAAAAAAATACTTAAAACAATAAATATCATCTTCTTTTAACAAGTACAGTGGGTTTATATGTGTGTATAGTTGTGTTGCATTAAAATGTATTTGTTCTTTCTGAAATTCAGTACTGCATAGAGCTCTCTCTCGCTCGCTTTCTCGTTTATGCACCATATACTACATTGGGCAACGAGCACCTTTCAGCGCTCATTGTTTCTGTAGCAATTATGGATTTTACAGGCTCTGGTCACTAGCTCAGGGCCCAACCCTCCTCAGAGGGTATACCACACACATCTACATGCACACACTCACACCTAGGGCCAATTTAGAGTGTCCAGTCCACCTACTGCATATCTTTAGAATGTGGGAGGAAACAGGAGAACCCAGAGGAAACCCACACAAACACAGGGAGGACATGCAGACTCCACACAGAAGCCACCCCAGCCGAGAATTTAACTAGAGAACTTCTTGCTGTGAAGTGACAATCCTAACCACTAAACCACTATGTTGCTCACTGCATAGGGCAGAGATTGCAATTTTTCTCTCACAAGAAGCCAGTTTCAGATTTTTATAAAGTAGGGAAGAAGGAATATTTGTACTGGCCTTTGCAGCTTTAGCAAAATTCTAAAAAGAAAAATGCAGATAAAACAGCTCAGATTGTCAGCCTGTGACATCACTAGACAATATTTGAATTGCCAGCCTGAGACAAGGGTGACTTGAGCCTTTCCAGTAATTCCAGAGGTGCAGCATTATAGGTTCATAGGTTCATACTAGGCTACCTGCCCTAGAGCATTTATAAGCCTAGCCAGAGTGTGTTTGGCTTTCGCCACCCATTTTAAATTAATTTTGCTATGCCTTTTTTTGAGGTTAGTATACTGTGCCTCTGTCTAACAATGACTCAAAAGTGATAGCCGGGGTAAACCTACGATCTCCCATCCACTCATCAAGATTCCTCTTGAAGAGAGTCAATGTGGGACTCTACCTAACCTGGACTGGGATTTTATTCCAGAGTGAAGGGAGCCTCTGGGTTATGAATCTGTACCTCCAGCATGTCCTATTTATTTCAGTGCTGAGGTTCATGTCTCTCGAGCGCGTAGCTCAATGGGATTTGGATTTTCTGATGTGCAGCATGTCCATTAATTCCGGGTTGGACATGGCTTTATACGTCAGGCACAGATCGCCTCTGAGCAGGCAGTATGCCACTGAGTAGAGCTGGAGTTTCTTTAACCGGGCAGCATATGGCATCTGTTTGAGCCCTTTGATCCTCTTGGTGAGGTACTTTTGGGGTCTTTCCAGTTGCTGCAGGTGTCTGGTAAGGTACATCCCAAAAGGGGCATTGTACTCAATTATGGGCCTGATGAGGGATGAGTAAAGAGGCGATGACCTCCCTGATCTAGATGTGAATCCCTTCATGATTAGGTGGGCTATATAAAATGTTTTTCTAACCACTTTGGCCACGTGGTTGTCAAATGAGAGATTGCTATCAACTTGGGTCCCCAGGTCCCTAATGACTTCTTCTGTACTTAATGGATTACCACCTATGTGGTAATTTGTGGACACTTTGTTTTTGCCAAAGGGGATGACTATACACTTTTTGGCGTTTAGCTTGAGGCCATGGCTCTGGCACCAGTTGTCTGTTTCTATGAGGCCCTTTTGGAGGATGTTTGTGTCAGCTGGAGAGTTGATTATGGCACCCAGTTTGCAGTCATCTGCGAACTTGGTCAGCCACAGTCCTTCCATGTTGGCCTGTACCGCCGAGAAATATATACCGAACAAGAGAGGTCCCAGGACAGAGCCTTGTGGGACGCCACTTGTAACTGGTTTGGAGTCTGACATGGCTCCAGCAATTCTAACCATGTGGGTTCTGTCCTTGAGCCAGTTTGCAACCCATCTAGTGACATAGGGGTTTATATTTAAGCTGGTGAGCTTATCTATAATGCCCGAGTGGGGTATTGTATCGAAGGCTTTTGCAAGGTCCAGGTAGGCTGTGTGGACCACCTTCCCCTCGTCAATGGCCTTGGTGACTGTTTCAAAGAAATCGACCAGGTTTAAGAGGCAGGATCTGCCCTTAACAAAGCCAAACTGGGTAGGATCCAGTGTCTGTAGGTCCCCAATATCTTTATTTATGAGGTCCATGATGATCCTTTCCATAGCTTTGCAGACCAAGCTAGTCAGGCTTATGGGGCGATAGTTTCCAGGATCCGTTGAGGCACCACCTTTGTGGAGAGGGACCACTGTTGCTGTACGCCACTCTTTGGGTACATATCCTGTAGTAAGGCTAAGATTGAACAGTAGTTTTATGTTTGGGTTTAGCTCTTCTTGGAGTTCATGTAGGACACAGCCCAGGACACCATCTGGTCCCATTGATGCTGTGTTTTTTGCTTTGGAGAGGGCGGCTCTTGCCTGAGCATCTGAGATGTCAGGGGGGCAGCACTCTGTTGGGACAGATATTTGCCCTTTTGGTGAGGAGAGGGGGGAGAAGTTTGCACTGAACCTGTCAGCTAGGATGTTGGCAATGTCTGTGGGCTCGGTGTATTTTTTGTCATTTTGGACTAATTATGAGCATATCTGGGAATTCCCACCCAGGTTCCTAGCATAACTAAAGAAAGCCTTGTGATTATCCTTAGTGTCCTGTGCAATTTTTCTCTCAAAGCTGGCCTTAAACGATTTTATGAGTGCCCGTAGTTTTTTGCTAATACTGATCAGAGATGCCTTCCCTTTTTGGGATTTTGCTCTATCATGTAGTAGCTTCCTCCTTCTAGGTTCATACTAGGCTATCTGCCCGAGGGCATTTATGTCTACTTTGGGTGATGAATCTATCCCTCCACACGCCCTTAATAGCCGTGTCGAGGTGGTTTAGTCTCCCGCGCTCTTGGCTCTGATATGGATCTTTTATTGTATAGTTTGTTTATGGCTGGGGTCCACCAGACAGGACGTCTGCCTTTGGAGGATTGGGTCTTGGTTTTATTTGGGATTGCATGATCCATGCATTCCTGAAGGTGTTCATAGAATGTGTTTATAAAGGATTCTGCGGTCTGGGCCATATTTTCCACAGGCCGGGGCTTTGAAGGATTTCGCCTCGGTTTTGAGGCGTGTGAAATTTGCTTTAGAGAAGTTTTTCACTGTGGTTTTCTGGGCAGGGGGTGGGGTCGGGATGTAAATATCCAGTGAGATTAGTTTATGGTCTGATCTTACCAGTGAGGGATACACTTCTGGTCTGGAGCATAGTGTCCCCATGTTGGTGATGATCAGGTCCAGTATGTTTTCCCCTCTTGTGGGAGCAGTAACAAGTTGTTTCATAGCATTTGAGTTTATAAATTCTAGGAACCTTTGGGCTAGGGTGTTGGAGCTAGAGTAATGCTCCCAGTCTATGTTTGGGTAGTTGAAGTCACCCAATATAATGGTGTTTGGAGAGACCTTCATATTTTCCAGTATTCTCAGGAAGGCCAAGTGGGGTTCCTGTGTTTGGGAGGGTGGTCTGTAGCAGGCTATAAACTGGAAGGCAGTTTTACCCACAGTTAGTTGCACATGGATAGTCTCTGATGCTTCGTGCTGTGCCACCAACCTGGAGGTGTGGGTATCTTTGACGAATATTGATACTCCCCCCTCCTTTCGTGGTTCAGTCCAAGTTTTGGGGCCGAAAAGCATGGTATGAGGTATAACCTGGTAGTGCTGGGGTGCTCTTGGGAGCCTTGAACCAGGTTTCTGTTACTGCACAGATATCAATGTTCTCCATGCTAAGGAGAGTTTCGAGTGCTTGCATCTTGAGGTTTAGACTTCTGGTGTTGAGTAGCATTACTCTTAGTTTCTTATCCCTTGTGATACCTATGGAGGTGGGTTTGTCTTTTGAGCCTTGCCTAAAAAAGGCACTATGGGGGTAGCAAGAGCCTTTGCCAATATCCGAAAGCCCAGGGGTGACAGGTGCAAGCTGTCCCTAGCGAAGCATCGTGGCTTGTCGAGCATGTCATCCCAGGCTGACAGGCATTGGATCCCCTTTGAATGACACCAACACTTAAGCCAATTGTTGAAATTGATCATCTTGTCTTCATATTGTGGCATCATTCTTGGTGAGGTAAGATGCTACTCAAGGTCAGGGTCATACCGGCCTGGGCTACATGCTCAGAGAGCTCCTCTATGTCTCTTTTCATGTAGTCCAGGGAGGTACGTCTCAGGTCATTCACACCAGCATGGACAATGACTGAGTCATATTTGTACTTGCCTTGGAGTGACCTGAGTGCTTGTGTTATGTGGCGGATCCTAGCGCCCGACAGGCAGCTCACCGTGACCTTCTCCTTGTTCAGCCTGGTGAGCGGGACTTCAGTGTGCCTGACAATAGAGTCACCTATTACAAGTGTATCAGGTGTGTTGTTTAGCCTTAAGGGCTGTGACTGTTCGGCACACTGGCTTTGTGAGCTATGTGTTGCACGTGTTTTGTTTTGGGGTAGCGGTTGCTTGGGTGCCTGCTTTGGAGGTCTCTGCTGCTTAGGCAGATTTTTATTTAGAGCCTCTGAGTATGTTTTTGTGTGTTAAGTAATCAAATACTTCTAGATGTGCAGCATTAAGTTACCTGTGTTAAAGAAGTAATTCTAGAGGTGTGTCATTAAATTATCTGTGGTAAGGAAGTAATTCCAGACATGCAGCATTAAGTTACCTCTAGTAAGGAAGTAATTCCAGAGGTACATCATTAGGTCACCTCTGGTAACAAAGTAATTCCAGTGATTTAGCATTAAGTTACTTCTAGTAAGTAATTCCAGAGGTGCAGCATTAAGTTACCTCTGGCAAATAATTCCAGAGGTATAGCATAAAGTCACCTGTGGTAAGGAAGTAATTCTAGAAATGCAGCATTAAGTTACCTCTGGCAAGGAAGATAACTACAACTATAACCAAAATGTGCAATCAATACCATCAGGAAAGTAAAGGTTCCAGATGGCCATGCAAGAAATACATCCCACTGTGTAAACAGCCATATACTAAGGAAGACAGCATATAACAAGAGATACTTCCTACTGCCAGATTTATATATCTGTGTGTGTGTGTGTGTGTGTGTGTGTGTGTGTGTGTGTGTGTGTGTGTGTGTGTGTGTGTGTGTGTGTGTGTGTGTGTGTGTGTGTGGGTAAAATGCATTTTGGGGAAAAAATTACTTTGCTGAGTAACTATAGTTAATGTTCCATGGTCTTGTCTGGTCTTGTAATGTATAAAGCTGCAGCATAGCCTAATGTTTTCAGAAATTGTGCAAATGATATCCTGAAAGTTATTCTGCTTATCTGGCTAGCAGGGCATTTATCAGTGGTGGATGTTATGGATGTATTGAAAGGTAATCACATAATGGTGAAGGGAAGCCTAGTTCCTTAGATCATGTGTAACAGCACAGGACTGCACCTAAGGAGTGTTTCCGGGACATTACCTGATGCAGTTACTGGGAGGATATCGCCTTCAGTTAAGTAGCATTTCTACAGTTTTGCTGGATCAGTGCTGGACAAGAGCCCAAGTCTGCAGAGACATTGAGAGAAACATAAGTCATCCTTTCTCTGGCACAAAAGAAATATTTTGACAAATGAGTGGCTGATCATGACAAGCAAGACTTATGATTTATATTTCGGATCTGAAACACTGAAAACAAGTTATAAAATGCACCCTTACAAACATACAAGACAGTAAAATAATAACTGCAACCTTATTATTGCTACCACTGCTCCATTTCCTAAAACTCTTAGCCCATTATACATTGCTATGAATTAGTCTGCTTCAGTAGTTTTCCAATTACATTCTGAATAAAACTGTCCAACAAAAAGTCTGCTGCTTTAAAGCTATGCTAGTGAAGGAAGATTACGTACAGAAACAAATTTCTTCCAGAACCAGCCACATTAAATATATACCATATATGTTATACTGTGGCAAATTACTACATAATAACCATGAATTCACACCTGGGGAAAAAGTAGCCTGGAAAAATCATACTTTTATTAGACCTATAAAGCTAAGTATCTACAATTATTATCATGTAAGAAATTAATTGTTTTCTTCTTTGCAGCCTTTTCTTTGAAAGCTAAGATAAATGACACTGCTGCAGAAGGACTGAAATGACTCTACTGCCAAGTACATGCTGAGAGGCAACTGTGTTATTATAGACATGCTTTGCCAAAGTCCTTTCAAAGCTTCCCAGGAAACATGCCTCTGATTCTATCTCTTCTACAGAAAAAGGGGGGCCCTGAAATGGAAGAAACTGGTTGTCATTACATCCACTGAATATGTCATATAATTCAGACACATAAAAAAATGAGTCAGAACAAGTATGTCATCCACTTTTTAATAAAACATAATGATATAGCCATTGTGCAAAATGTATGGTAAACTGAACAAGACAGATAAGGTAGCCTTCTTCTTTGCCATGACTGATGGGCCCACTGCAGAAGAATAACCCTTCGCAGCCTTAGTGAGGTGCTTTCATTTCTTCAGTAATACACTTCTAGAGATTTGTGGAAAAGATGCCTGTAATTCTGACATTTGGTTACCACTGAAAGAGAAGGAAGCTAGTTCTGTAACACAGAGGATTATGACTGGGTCTTTTATCATGACCAACTTATGTGCTTGGGACAAGCATGCCAAAAACTGTACTTTGAGAGTGAAGCTCAAGATGTAAATGTTTGCATCCATGTTAATTACACATAATAAAAGGTTTTGATCAGTGAGACGTAATCATATTTTTATAGAACTTTATCTACCAGTTACAGAAAATAAAAGTATAGGAACACAAAGTATTTTACCAGCTTTCAAAGACTTTGAAAAACAGAAAACAGTTTAACGTTGTCAGACAGCCAGCAGAAATAAAGTCTCCCTATAACAATGAACACCTTTAAAAGGTGTTAGACATTTTCTGTCACTTTTTTGTTTATAAGTGCAGCAGAGTGAAGGTTTAACAAGTTTTAAAAGCTATTTTACCTTCTGCTGGTGTTTCAGCTACTTAGTAGCATTCCCTGTTCATCTCTAGCATGATGCTTGATCTTAACTGTGCAAAAGAGTGCTTAATAAAATCTTGTTTTGTTAAGTAGCTTTCTGACATCATAAAGATGCTTAACAAGGTTGTCTTTTACATAATATGTGAGCATATTGTGGGTGGAGCTCCATTCACTACACTATTATTAGTGCGAAATGGGATTCTATCTAGGATAGCAACACTGACAATATAAAACATCATGATGTTAAAAAAAACATAGCTCCTCAAACAATACTCAAGCAAAGCAAGGTGACATTCTACTGTCCTTAGGCCTACTATGTTTAATATTTTCATCTTATATCTTAAAACAGTAACAGGGAGGTATCTTAATTGGCTGACTTCAGAATTGTGCACTGTTATTATTGCTTCACTGTATAGTTTTTCAGATCTCTCCTGAAGGTGTTTTTCTCCACCTCCCCCTATTTCTGCTGTGTTTTAGGTTGGAATAACTTGTTTTACATCCTGTCTGTTATCTGACTATCCCAAAGATTACTTGCAAAAAATGAGACCCTGTTAGTAACAGCCTGCATATCATTGCTGTAGCTTTCCTGTGTCCTGGCAGAGTGGTCTTCAAACTATCTGGAGATATGCAGAGCTAAGTATATTTTTCTGGCACTTCAGAGTTGTGTACTGTTAACTGTTGCTTGACTAAGTTTATATAATTGCTGGCTAAATTCAGAGTTGTGCACTGTTATTTTTGCTTCACTGTAGAGTTTTTCAGATCTCTGTGAAGGTGTTTTTCCCCACCTCCCCCTATATCTGCTGTGTCTTAAATTAGTATAACTGATTTTACATCATGAATGATATCTGACTATCTCAAGGATTACTTGCATAAAATTAGACACTGTAAGTAGCAGCCTGCATATAATTCATTGAGCCTTCCTGTGTCCTGACAGAGTGCTCTTCAAACTATCTGGAGATAAAAAGACCTAAGTATATTTTTTGGATCTTCAGAGTTCTGTACTGTTAATTGTTGCTTGACTAATTTTATATCCTTGCTGGCTGACTTCAGAGTTGTGCACTGTTATTTTTGCTTCACTGTATAGTTTCTCAGATCTCTGCCGAAGGTGTTTTTCCCCACCTTCCCCTATATCTGCTGTGTCTTAAATTGGTATAACTGGTTTTGCATCCTGTGCTTTATCTGACTATCTCAATGATTACTTTTATTAAATTAGACCCTGTTAGTAAAAGCCTGCATATCATTGCTGGGGCCTTCCTGTGTCCTGACAGAGTGCTCTTCAAACTATCTGGAGATGTACAGAGCTAAGTATATTTTTCTGACACTTCAGAGTTGTGAACTGTTAATTGTTGCTTGACTAAGTTTTTATCATTGCTGGATGACTTCAGAGTTGTGCACTGTTATTTTTGCTTTACTGTATAGTTTTTCAGATCTCTCCTGAAGGTGTTTTTCCCCTCCTCCAGCTATATCTGCTATGTCTTAAACTGGTATAACTGGTTTTACATATTGTGTGTTATCTGACAATCACAAGGATAACTTGACTAAAATTAGACCCTGTTAGTAACAGCCTGCATATCATTTCTGGGGCCTTCCTTTGTCCTGAGAGAGTGTTCTTCAAACTATCTGGAGATATACAGAGCTAATTATATTTTTCTGACACTTCAGAGTTGTGTACTATTAATTGTTGCTTGACTAAGATTATACCACTGCTGGCTGACTTCAGAGTTGTGCACTTTTATTTTTGCTTCCCTGTATAGTTTCTCAGATCTCTGCTTAAGGTGTTTTTCTCCACCTCCCGCTATATCTGCTGTGTCTTAAATTGGTATTACTGGTTTTGCATTTTGTGCGTTATCTGACTATCTCAAGGATTACTTGCATAAAATTAGACCCTTTTAGTAAAAGCCTGCATATCATTGCTGGAGCCTTCCTTTGTCCTGACAGAGTGCTCTTCAAACTATCTGGAGATATACAGAGCTAAGTATTTTTTTCTGACACTTCAGAGTTGTGTACTGTTAATTGTTGCATGGCTAAGTTTTCATCATTGCTGGCTGACTTCAGAGCTGTGCACTGTTATTTTTGCTTCACTGTATAGTTTTTCAGATCTCTACTGAAGCTGTTTTTCTCCACCTCCCCCTATATCTGCTGTGTTTTAAATTGGTCAAACTGATTATACAAACTGTGTCTTATCTGACAATCTCAAGGATTACTTGACCAAAATTAGACCCTGTTAGTAACAGCCTGCACATCATTGCTGGGGCCTTCCTGTATCCTGACAGAGTGCTCCTCAAACCGTCTGGAGATATTCACAGATAAGTATATTTTTTCTGACACTTCAGAGTTGTGTACTGTTAATTGTTGCTTGACTCATTTTATTTCATTGCTGACTGACTTCAGAGTTGTGCACTGTTATTTTAGTTTCACTGTATAGTTTTTCAGATCTCTGCTGAAGGTGTTTTCCCCAACTCCCCCTATTTCTGCTGTGTCTTAAGTTGGTATAACTGGTTTTACATCCTGTGTGTTATCTGACTATCTTAAGGATTACTTACATAAAATTAGACCCTGTTATCAACAGCCACCATATCATTGCTGGAGCCTTCCTGTGTCCTGACAGAGTGCTCTTCAAACTATCTGGAGATATACAGAGCTAAATATATTTTTCTGGCACTTCAGAGTTGTGTACTGTTAATTGTTGCTTGACTAAGTTTATGTCATTGCTGGCTGACTTCAGAGTTGTGCACTGTTAATTTTGCTTCACTGTATAGTTTTTCAGGTCTCTGCTGAAGGTGTTTTTCCCCACCTCCTCCTATTTCTGCTGTGTCTTAAGTTGATATAACTGGTTTTACATCCTGTGTGTTATCTATCTCAAGGATTACTTGCGTAAAATTATACCTTGTTAGTAACAGCCTGTATATCATTGCTGGAGCCTTCCTTTGTCCTGACAGAGTGCTCTTCAAACTATCTGAAGTTATACAGAGCTAAGTATATTTTTCTGGCACTTCAGAGTTGTGTACTGTTAATTGTTGCTTGACTAAGTTCATATCATTGCTGGCTGATTCAGAGTTGTGCACTGTTAATTTTGCTTCACTGTATAGTTTTTCATATCTCTACTGAAGGTGTTTTTCCCAAGCTCCTCCTATTTCTGCTGTGTCTTAAGTTGGTATGACTAGTTTTACATCTGGTGTGTTATCTGACTATCTCAAGGATTACTCGCATAAAATTAGACCCTGTTAGTAACAGCCTGCATATCATTGCTAGAGCCTTGCCGTGTCCAGACAGAGTGCTCTTCAAACTATCTGGAGGTATACAGAGCTAAGTATATTTTAAGGCACTTCAGAGCTGTGTACTCTTAAATGTTGCTTGACTAATTTTATATCATTGCTGGCTGACTTCAGAGTTGTGCACTGTTATTTTTGCTTCACTGTATAGTTTTTCATATCTCTGCTGAATGTATTTTTACCCTTCTACCCATATTTCTGCTGTGTCTTAAGCTGGCATAACTGGTTTTACATCCTGTGTGTTATTTGACTATGTCAAGGATTATTGCATAAAATTAGACCCTGTTAGTAACACCCTGCATATTATTGCTGGAGCCTTCCTGTGTCCTGACAGAGTGCTCTTCAAACTATCTGTAGATATACAGAGCTGAGTATATTTTCTGGCACTTCAGAGTTGTGTAATGTTAATTGTTGCTTGACTAATTTTATATCATTGCTGGCTGACTTCAGAGTTGTGCACTGTTATTTTTGCTTCACTGTATTGTTTTTCAGATTTCTGCTGAAGCTGTTTTTCCCCACCTCCCCATATTTCTGCTGTGTCTTAAGTTGGTATAACTGGTTTTACATCATGTGTGTAATCTGACAATCTCAAGGATTATATGCATAAAATTAGACCCTGTTAGTAACAGCCTGCATATCATTGCTGGAGCCTTCCTCTGTCCTGACAGAGTGCTCTTCAAACTATCTGGAGATATACAGAGTTAAGTATATTTTTCTGGCACTTCAGTGTTGTGTACTATTAATTGTTGCCTGACTAAGTTTATATCATTGCTGACTGACTTCAGAGTTGTGCAATGTTATTTTTGCGGTTTACTATCAAATTGTCGATCCCGTTTTGTGCGACGCGCATTGCCCGAACGCGGAACTGCGAACGTCACTACACCGACGCCCAGATGTGCGAACGGCAAAATCTCGCCCCCATCCGACCCATGGTAGCATGGGTGTGGAGGTGTTGCGCGGCCGATAATGTCGACCGTCGGAGTTTCGCGGTTTTGGTTCGCTATCGAAACGGTTTCGGTGTTTCGGTTCGCGCAAACGCATCGATGGGGTCGCCGTTCGCACGGAGTGCATTCGAACATTTAATAGTAAACCTATTTTTGCTTCACTGTATCGTTTTTCAGAAGTCTGCTGAATGTATTTTTCCCCACCTCCCCCTATTTCTGCTGTGTCTTAAGTTGTTATAACTGGTTTTACACCCTGTGTGTTATCTGACTATCTCAAGCATTACTTGCATAAAATTAGACCCTGTTAGTAACAGCCTGCATATCATTGCTGGAGCCTTCCTGTGTCCAGACAGAGTTGTCTTCAAACTATCTAGAGATATAAAGAGCTAAGTATATTTTTTTCTGGCACTTCATTGTTTTGTAGTGTTAATTGTTGCTTGACTAAGTTTATATCATTGCTGGATGACTTCATAGTTGTGCAGTTATTTTTGCTTCACTGTATAGTTTTTCAGATCTTTGCTGAAGGTGATTTTCCCCACCTCCACCTATGTCTGCTGTGTCTTAAATTGTTATAACTGGTTTTACATCCTGTGTGCAATCTCAAGGATTACATGACTAAAATTAGACCCTGTTAGTAATAGCCTGCATATCATTGCTGGAGCCTTCCTGCGTCTTGACAGAGAGCTCCTCAAACTATCTAGAGATATACAGAGCAAAGTATATTTTTCTGGCACTTCAGAGTTGTGTACTGTTAATTGTTGCTTGACTAACCTTGTATCATTGCTGGCTGACTTCAGAGTTGTGCACTGTCATTTTTGCTTCACTGTATAGTCTTTCAGAACTCTGCTGAAGGTGTTTTTCCCCTCCTACCCCTATTTCAGCTGTGTCTGAAGTTGGTATAACTGTTTTTACATCATGTTTGTCATCTGACTATCTCAAGGATTACTTATATAAAATTAAACCCTGTTAGTAACAGCCAGCATATCATTGCTGGAGCCTTCCTCTGTCCTGACAGAGTGCTCTTCAAACTATCTGGAGACATACAGACCTAAGTATATTTTATGGCACTTTAGAGTTGTGTACTGTTAATTGCTGCTTGACTAAGTTTATATCATTGCTGGCAGACTTCAGAGTTGAGCACTGTTATTTTTGCTTCACTGTATTCTTTTTCAGAACTCTGCTGAATGTGTTTTTCCCCACCCCACCCCTATTTCTGCTGTGTCTTAAGTTGTAATAACTGGTTTTACATCCTGTGTCTTATCTGACTATCTCAAGCATTACTTGCATAAAATTAGACCGTGTTAGTAACAGCCTGCATATCATTGCTGGAGCCTTCCTTTGTCCTGACAGAGTGCTCTTCAAACTATCTGGAGATATACAGAGCTAATTATATTTTTCTGGCACTTCATAGTTTTGTACTTTTAATTGTTGATTGACTAGTTTTATGTCGTTGTTGGCTGAGTTCAGAGTTGTGCACTGTTATTATTGCTTCACTGTGTAGTTTTTCGGATTTCTGCTAAAGGTGTTTTTCCCCCCTCACCCAATTTCTGCTGTGTCTTAAGTTAGTATAATTGGTTTTTCATTCTGTGTGTTATCTGACTATCTCAAGGATTACTTACATAAAATTAGACCCTGTTAGTAACAGCCTGCATATCATTGCTGGTGCCTTCCTGTGCCCTGACAGAGTGCTCTTCAAACTATCTATTGATATACAAAGCTAAGTATATTTTTCTGGCACTTCAGAGATTTGTACTGTTAATTGTTGTTTGACTAATTTTATATTATTGCTGGCTGACTTCAGCATTGTGCACTGTTATTTTTGCTTGACTGTATTGTTTCTCAGATCTCTGCTGAAGGTGTTTTTCCCCCACCTCCCCCAATTTCTGCTGTGTCTTAAGTTGGTATAATTGGTTTTACATCCTGTGTGTTTTCTGACTATCTCAAGGATTACTTGCATAAAATTAGACCCTGTTAGTAACAGCCTGCATATCATTGCTGGAGCCTTCCTGTGTCTTGAAAGAGTGGAGATATACAGAGTGAAGAATATTTTTCTTGCACTTCAGAGTTGTGTACTGTTAATTGTTGCTTTACTAATTTTATATCATTACTAGCTGACTTCAGAGTTCTGCACTGTTATTTTTGCTTCACTGTATAGTTTTTCAGATCTCTGCTGAAAGTGTTTTTCCCCAGCTCTTCCTATTTCTGCTGTGTCTTAAGTTGGTATAACTGGTTTTACATCCTGTGTGTTATCTGACTATCTCAAGGATTACTTGCATAAAATTAGACCTTGTAAGGAACTGCCTGCATATCATTGCTGGAGCCTTTCTGCGACTTGACAGAGTGCTCTTCAAACTATTTGGAGATATACAGGTCTAAGTATATTTTTAAAGCACTTCAGAGTTGTGTACTGTTAATTCTTGCTTGACTAAGTTTATATCATTGCTGGCTGACTTCGGAGTTGTGCACTGTCATTTCTGCTTCACTGTGTAGTTTTTCAGATCTCTACTGAAGGTGTTTTTCCCCACCTCCCCTATTTATGCTGTGTCTTAAGTTGGTATAACTGGTTTTGCATCCTGTGTCTTATCTAACTATCTCAAGGATTACTTGCATAAAATTATACCCTGTTAGTAACAGCCTGCATATCATTGCTGAAGCCTTCCTGTGTCCTGACAGAGTCCTCTTCAAACTATCTGGAGATATACAGATCTAAGTATATTGTTAAGGCACTTCAGAGTTGTGTACTGTTAATTGTTGCTTGACTAAGTTTATATCATTGCTGGCTGACTTCAGAGTTGTGTACTGTCATTTCTGCTTCACTGTGTAGTTTTTCAGATCACTGCTGAAGGTGTTTTTCCCCACCTCCCCTGTTTCTGCTGTGTCTTAATTTGGTATAACTGGTTTTGCATCCTGTGTTTTATCTAACTATCTCAAGGATTACTTGCATAAAATTAGACCCTGTTAGTAACAGCCTGCATATCATTGCTGGAGCCTTCCTGTGTCCTGACAGAGTCCTCTTCAAACTATCTGGAGATATACAAAGCTAAGTATATTTTTCTGGCACTTCAGAGTTTTATACTTGTAATTGTTGCTTGACTGAGTTTATATCATTGCTGGCTGACTTCAGAGTTGTGCACTGTTATTTTTGCTTCACTGTATAGTTTTTCAGATATCTGCTGAAGGTGTTTTTCGCCACCTATCCCTATTTCTCCTGTGTCTTAAGTTGGTATAACAAGTTTGACATCCTGTGTATTATCTGACTATCTCAAGGATTACTTGCATAAAACTAGACCCAGTTATTAAAAGCCTGCATATCATTGCTGGAGCCTTCCTGTGTCCTGACAGAGTGCTCTTCAAACTATCTGGAGATATACAGAGCTAAGTATATTTTTCTGGCACTACAGAGTTGTATACTGTTAATTGTTGCCTCGCTAATTTTATATCATTGCTAGCAGACTTCAGAGTTGTGCACTGTTATTTTTGCTTCACTGTATAGTTTTTCAGATCTCTGCTGAAGGTGTCTTTCCCCACCTCCCCCTATTTCTGCTGTGTCTTAAGTTGATATAACTGGTTTTACATCATGTGTGTTATCTGACTATCTCAATGATTACTTATATAAAATTAGACCCTGTTAGTTACAGCCTGCATATCATTGCTGGAGCCTTCCTGTGTCCTGACAGAGTACTCTTCAAACTATCTGGAGATATACAGAGCTAAGTATATTTTTCTGGCTCTTCAGAGTTGAGTACTGTTAACTGTTGCTTGACTAAGTTTGTATCATTGCTGACCGACTTCAGGGTTGTTCACTGTCATTTTGCTTCACTGTATAGTTTTTCAGATCTCTGCTGACGGTGTTTTTCCCCTCCTACCCCTATTTCTGCTGTGTCTGAAGTTGGTATAACTGTTTTTACATCATGTGTGTTATCTGACTATCTCAAGGCTTACTTGCATAAAGTTAGACCCTGTTAGTAACAGCCTGCATATCATTTCTGGAGCCTTCCTGTGCCCAGACAGAGTGTTCTTTAAACTATCTGGAGGTATACAGAGCCAAGTATATTTTTAAGGCACTTCAGAGTTGTCTACTCTTAATTGTTGCTTGACTAACTTTATATCATTGCTGGCTGACTTCAGAGTGGTTCACTGTTATTTTTGCTTCACTGTATAGTTTTTCAGATCTCTGCTGAAGGTGTTTTTGCTTCACTATATAGCTTTTCAGATCTCTGCTGAAGGTGTTTTTCCCCACCTCACCCATTTCTGCTTTGTCTTAAGTTGTTATAATTGGTTTTACATCCTGTATGTTATCTGACTATCTCAAGGATTACTTGCATAAAATTAGACCCTGTTAATAACAGTCTGCATATTATTGCTGGAGCCTTCCTGTGTCCTCGCAGAGTGCTCTTTAAACTATCTGGAGATATACAAAGCTAAGTATATTTTTTGGCACTTCAGAGTTTTGTACTTGCAATTGTTGCTTGACTAATTTTATATTATTGCTGGCTGACTTCAGAGTTGGGCACTGTTATTTTTGCTTCACTGTATAGTTTTTCATATCTCTGCTGAAGGTGTTTTTCCCCACATCCCCCTATTTCTGCTGTGACTTAAGTTGGTATAACTGGTTTTACATCTTGCGTGTTATCTCACTATCTAAAGGATTACTTACATAAAATTAGACCTTGTTAGTAACAGCCTGCATATCATTGCTGCAGCTTTCCTGTGTCCTGACAGAGTGCTGTTCAAACTATTTGCAGATATACCAAGCTAAGTATATTTTTCTGGCACTTCAAAGTTGTGTACTGTTAATTGTTGCTTGACTAATTTTATATCATTGCTGGCTGACTTCAGAGTTGTGCAATGTTATTCTTGCTTCACTATATAGTTTTTCAGATCTCTGCTGAAGGTGTTTTTCCCCACCGCCTACTATTTCTGTAGTGTCTTAAGTTGGTTTTACATCCTATGGGTTATCTGACTATTTCAAGGATTACTTGCATAAAAATAGACCCTGTTAGCAACAGCCTGCTTATCGTTGCTGGAGCCTTCCTGTGTCTTGAGGGTGTGCTCTTCAAACTAACTGGAGATATACATAGCTAAGTATATTTTTCGGGCACTTCAGAGTTGTGTACTGCTAACTGTTGCTTGACTATGTTTATATCATTGCTGGCTGTCTTCAGAGTTGTGCTCTGTTAATTTTGCTTCACTGTATAGTTTTTCGGATCTCTGCTGAAGGTGTTATAGGTTCATAGGTTCATAGGTTCATACTAGGCTATCTGCCCTAGGGCATTTACAAGCCTAGCCAGAGTGTGTTTGGCTTTCGCCACCCATTTTAAAATGAATTTTGCTATGCCCTTTTTCGAGGTTAGTATACTGTGCCTCTGTCTAACAGTGACACAGACGTGATACCCAGAGTAAATCTACGATCTCCCATCCACTCATCAAGATTCCTCTTGAAGAGAGTCAATGAGGGACTCTGCCTAACCTGGACTGGGATTTTATTCCAGAGTGAAGGGAGCCTCTGGGTTATGAATCTGTCCCTCCAGCATGTCCTATTTATTTCAGTGCTGAGGTTCAAGTCTCTCGGCCAGAGCTCGATGGGATTTGGATTTTCTGAGGTGCAGCATGTCCATTAATTCCGGGATGGACATGGATTTATACGTCAGGCACAGATTGCCTCTGAGCAGGCAGTATGCCACTGAGTAGAGCTGGAGTTTCTTTAACTGGGCAGCATATGGCATCTGTTTGAGCCCTTTGATCCTCTTGGTGAGGTACTTTTGGGGTCTTTCCAGTTGCTGCAGGTGTCTGGTAAGTTACATCCCAAAAGGGGCATTGTACTCAATTATGGGCCTGATGAGGGATGAGTAAAGAGGCACGATGACCTCCCCTGATCTAGATGTGAATCCCTTCATGATTAGGTGGGCTATATAAAATGTTTTTCTAACCACTTTGGCCACGTGTTTGTTGAATGAGCGATTGCTATCAACTTGGTTCCCCAGGTCCCTAATTACTTCTTCCGTACTTAATGGATTACCATCTATGTGGTAATTTGTGAGCACTTTGTTTTTGCCGAAGGGGATGACTATACACTTTTTGGCATTTAGCTTGAGGCCATGGCTCTGGCACCAGTTGTCTGTTTCTATGAGGCCCTTTTGTAGGATGCTTGTGTCAGCTGGAGAGTCGATTATGGCGCCCAGTTTACAGTCATCTGCGAACTTGGTCAGCCACAGTCCTTCCGTGTTGGCCTGTACCTCCGAGAAATATATACCAAACAAGAAAGGTCCCAGGACTGAGCCTTGTGGGACGCCACTTGTAACTGGTTTGGAGTCTGACATGGCTCCAGCAATTCTAAGCATGTGGGTTCTATCCTTGAGCCAGTTTGCAACCCATCTAGTGACATAGGGGTTTATATTTAAGCTGGTGAGCTTATCTATAATGCCCGAGCGGGGTATTGTATTGAAGGCTTTTGTGAGGTCCAGGTAGGCTGTGTGGACCACCTTCCCCTCGTCAATGGCCTTGGTGACTGTTTCAAAGAAATCGACCAGGTTTAAGAGGCAGGATCTTCCCTTAACAAAGCCGAACTGGGTAGGATCCAGTGTCTGTAGGTCCCCAATATCTTTATTTATGAGGTCCATGATGATCCTTTCCATAGCTTTGCAGACCAAGCTAGTCAGGCTTATGGGGCGATAGTTTCCAGGATCCGTTGAGGCACCACCTTTGTGGAGAGGGACCACTGTTGCTGTACGCCACTCTTTGGGTACATTTCCTGTAGTAAGGCTGAGATTGAACAGTAGTTTTATGTTTGGGTTTAGTTCTTCTTGGAGTTCATGTACGACGCAACCCGGGACACGGTCTGGTCCCATTGATGCTGTGTTTTTTGCATTGGAGAGGGCGGCTCTTACCTGAGCATCTGAGATGTCATGGGGGCAGCACTCTGCTGGGATAGATATTTGCCCTTTTGGTGGGGAAGGGAGAAGTTTGCTGAACCTGTCAGCTAGGATGTTGGCAATGTTTGTGGGTTCGGTGTATTTTTTGTCATTTTGGACTAATTCTGAGCATATCTGGGAATTCCCACCCAGGTTCCTAACATAACTAAAGAAAGCCTTGTGATTATCCTTAGTGTCCTGTACAATTTTTCTCTCGAAGCTGGCCTTAGACGATTTTATGAGTGCCCGTAGTTTTTTGCTAATACTGATCAGAGATGCCTTCCCTTTTTGGGATTTTGCTCTATCATGTAGTAACTTCCTCTTTCTATTGTATAGTTTGTTTATGGCTGGGGTCCACCAGACAGGACGCCTGCCTTTGCAGGATTGGGTCTTGGTTTTGTTTGGGATTGCATGATCCATGCATTCCTGAAGGTGTTCATAGAATGTGTCTATAAAGGATTCTGTGGTCTGGGCCATATTTTCCACAAGCCTGGGGGCTTTGAAGGATTCCACCTCGGTTTTGAGGAGTGTAAAATTTGCTTTAGAGAAGTTTTTTACTGTGGTTTTCTGAGCAGGGGCTGGGGTTGGGATGTGAATATCTAGTGAGATTAGTTTATGGTCTGATCTTACCAGTGAGGGATACACTTCTGGACTGGAGCATAGAGTCCCCATGTTGGTGATGATCAGGTCCAGTATGTTTTCCCCTCTTGTGGGAGTGGTAACAAGTTGTTCCATAGCATTTGAGTTTATAAATTCTAGGAACCTTTGGGCTAGGGTGTTGGAGCTAGAGTAATGCTCCCAGTCTATGTTTGGGTAGTTGAAGTCGCCCAATATAATGGTGTTTGGAGAGACCTTCATATTTTCCAGTGTTCTCAGGAAGGCTGAGTGGGGTTCCTGGGTTTGGGAGGGTGGTCTGTAGCAGGCTATAAACTGGAAGGCAGTTTTACCCACTGTTAGTTGCACATGGATAGTCTCTGAAGCTTCGTGCTGTGCCACCAACCTGGAGGTGTGAGTATCTTTGACGAATATTGATACTCCCCCTCCTTTTGTGGTTCGGTCCAAGTTTTGGGGCCGAAAAACATGGTATGAGGTATAACCTGGTAGTGCTGGGGTGCTCTCGGGTGCCTTGAACCAGGTTTCTGTTACTGCACAGATATCGATGTTCTCCATGCTAAGGTGAGTTTTGAGTGCATGTTTTTCCCCACCTCACCCTATTTCTGCTGTGTCTTAAATTGGTATAACTGGTTTTACATCCTGTGTGTTATCTGACTATCTCAAGGATTACTTACATAAAATTAGACCCTTTTAGTAAAAGCCTACATATCATTGCTGGAGCCTTCCTCTGTCCTGACAGAGTGCTCTTCAAACTATCTGGAGATATACAGAGCTAAGTAAATTTTTCTGGCACTTCAGAGTTGTGCACTGTTATTTTTGCTTCACTGTATTCTTTTTCACAACTCTGCTGTAGGTGTTTTTCCCCACCCCACCCCCTATTTCTGCTGTGTCTTAAGTTGTAATAACTGGTTTTACATCCTGTGTCTTATCTGACTATCTCAAGCATTACTTGCATAAAATTAGACCGTGTTAGTAACAGCCTGCATATCATGGCTGGAGCCTTCCTTTGTCCTGACAGAGTGCTCTTCAAACTATCTGGAGATATACAGAGCTAATTATATTTTTCTGGCACTTCATAGTTTTGTACTTTTAATTGTTGCTTGACTAGTTTTATGTCGTTGTTGGCTGAGTTCAGAGTTGTGCACTGTTATTTTTGCTTCACTGTATAGTTTTTCGGATTTCTGCTGAAGGTGTTTTTCCCCACCTCTTCCTATTTCTGCTGTGTCTTAAGTTGGTATAACTGGTTTTACATCCTGTGCATTATTTGACTATTTCAAGGATTACTTGCATAAAGTTAAACACTGTTAGTAGCAGACAGCATATCATTGCTGGAGCCTTCCTGCATCTTGACAGAGTGTTCTTTAAATTATCTGGAGATATACAGAGCTAAGTATATTTTTCTGGAACTTCAGAGTTGTGTACTGTTAATTGTTGCTTGACTAAGTTTATATCATTGCTGGTGGACTTCAGAGTTGTGCACTGTTATCTTTGCTTCACTGTATAGTTTTTCATATCTCTTCTGAAGGTGTTTTCCCCACCACCTCCTATTTCTGCTGTGTCTTAAGTAGGTATAACTGGTTTTACATCCTGTGTGTTATCTATCTCAAGGATTACTTGCATAAAGTTAGACCCTGCTAGTAACAGCCTACATATCATTGCTGGAGCCTTCCAGTGTCCTGACAAAGTGCTTGTCAAACTATCTGGAGATATACAAAGCTAAGTATATTTTTCTGGCACTTCAGAGTTGTGTACTGTTAATTGTTGCTTGACTAAGTTTATATCATTGCTGGCTGACTTCAGAGTTGTGCACTGTTATTTTTGCTTCACTGTATCATTTTTCAGAACTCTGCTGAAGGTGTTTTTTCCCACCTCCCCCTATTTCTGCTGTATCTTAAGATGGTATAACTGGTTTTACATTGTGTGTTATCTTGCTATCACAATGATTACTTGCATAAAATTAAACCCTGTTAGAAACAGCCTGCATAATTGCTGGAACCGTCCTGTGTCTTGACAGAGTGCTCTTCAAAATATCTGGAGATATTCAGAGCTAGGTATATTTTCTGGCACTTCAGAGTTGTGTACTGTTAATTGCTGCTTGACTAAATTTACATCATTGCTGGCTGACTTCAGAGTTGTGCACTGTTATTTTTGCTTCACTGTATAGTTTTTCAGATATCTGCTGAAGATGTTTTTCCCCATCTCCCCCTATTCTGCTGTGTCTTAAGTTGGTATAACAGGTTTTACATCCTGTGTATTATTGGACTATGTCAAGGATTACTTGCATAAAATTAGACACTGTTATTAAAAGCATGCATATCATTGCTGGAGCCTTCCTGTGTCCTGACAGAGTGCTCTTCAAACTATCTGGAGATATACAGAGCTAAGTATATTTTTCTGGCACTTCGGAGTTGTGTACTGTTAATTGTTGTTTGACTAAGTTTATATCATTGCTGGCTGACTTCAGAGTTGTGCACTGTTATATTTCCTTCACTACATAGTTTTTCAGATATCTGCTGAAGATGTTTTTCCCCACCACCCCCTTTTTCTGCTGTGTCTTAAGTTGGTATAACTGGTTTTACACCCTATGTGTTATCTGACAATCTCAAGGATTACTTGCAGAAAATTAGACCCTGTTAGTAAAAGCCTGCATATCATTGCTGGAGCCTTCCTGTGTCCTGATAGAGTGCTCTTCAAACTATCTGGAGATATACAGAGCTAAGTATATTTTTCTGGCAGTTCAGAGTTGTTTACTGTTAATTGTTGCCTGGCTAATTTTATATCATTGCTGGCAGACTTCAGAGTTGTACACTGTTATTTTTGCTTCACTGTATAGTTTTTCAGATATCTGCTGAAGGTGTTTTTCACCACCTCCCCCTATTTCTGCTGTGTCTTAAGTTGGTATAACTGGTTTTGCATCCTGTGTGTTATCTGACTATCTCAAGGATTTCTTGCATAAAATTATACCCTGATAGTAACAACCAGCATATAATTGCTGGAGATTTCCTGTGTTCTGACAGAGTGCTCTTCAAACTATCGGGAGATATACAAAGCTAAGTATATTTTCTGGTACTTCAGAGTTGTGTACTGTTAATTGTTGCTTGACTAAGTTTATATCATTGCTGGCTGACTTCAAAGTTGTGCACTGTTATTTTTCCTTCACTGCATAGTTTTTCAGATCTCAGCTGATGTTTTTCCCCACCTCCCCCTATTTCAGCTGTGTCCTAAGTTGGTATAACTGGATGTACATCTTGTGTGTTATCTCACTATCTGAAAGATTACTTGCATAAAATTAGACCCTCTTACTAACAGCCTGCATGTCATTGCTGCAGCTTTCCTGTGTCCTGACAGAGTGCTGTTCAAACTATTTGGAGATATACCAAGCTAAGTATATTTTTCTGGCATTTTAAAGTTGTGTTCTGTTAATTGTTGCTTTATTAATTTTATATCATTGCTGGCTGACTTCAGAGTTGTGCACTGTTATTCTTGCTTCACAATAAAGTTTTTCAGATCTCTGCTAAAGGTGTTTTTCCCACTGCTCCCTATTTCTGCTGTATCTTAAGTTGGTATAACTGGTTTTACATTGTGTGTATTATCTTACTATCACAAGGATTACTTGCATAAAATTAGACCCTGTTAGTAACAGCCTGCATATCATTGCTGGAACCCTCCTGGTCCTGACAGAGTGCTCTTCAAAATATCTGGAGATATACAGAGCTAAGTATATTTTCTGGCACTTCAGAGTTGTGTACAGTTAATTGTTGCTTGACAAATTTTATATCATTGCTGACTGACTTCAGAGTTGTGCACTGTTATTTTTGCTTCACTGTATAGTTTTTCAGATATCTGCTGAAGGTGTTTTTCGCCACCTCCCCCTATTTCTGTTGTGTCTTAAGTTGGTATAACTGGTTTTGCATCCTGTGTGTTATCTGACTATCTCAAGGATTACTTGCATATAATTATATCCTGATAGTAACAGCCAGCATATCATTGCTGGAGATTCCCTGTGTCCTGACAGAGTGCAAACTATCTGGAGATATACAGACCTAAGTATATTTTTATGGCACTTCAGAGTTGTGTACTGTTAATTGTTGCTTGACTAATTTTATATCATTGCTGGCTGACTTCAGAGTTGTGCACTCTTATTTTTGCTTTACTGTATAGTTTCTCAGGTCTCTGCTGAAGGTATTTTTCCCTACCTTCCCCTGTTTCTGCTGTGTCTTCCGGTGGTATAACTGGTTTTGCATCCTGTGTGTTATCTGACTATCTCAAGGATTACTTGCATAAAATTAGACCCTGTTAGTAACAGCCTGCATATCATTGCTGGAGCTTTCCTGTGTCCTGACAGAGTGCTCTTCAAACTATCTGTAGATATACAGAGCTAAGTATATTTTTCTGGCTCTTCTGAGTTGAGTACTGTTAACTGTTCCTTGACTAGGTTTATATCATTGCTGGCTGACTTTAAAATGCTGCACTGTTATTTTTGCTTTACTGTATAGGTTCCCATATCTCTGCTGAAGGTGTTTTCCCTACCTCCTCCTATATCTCCTGTGTCTTAAATTGGTATAACTGGATTTACATCCTGCCTGTTATCTGACTATCTCAATGATTACTTGCATAAAATTAGACCCTGTTAGTAACAGCCTGCATATCATTGCTGGGAAATTCCAGTGTCCTGACAGAGTGCTCTTCAAACTATCTGGAAATATACAGAGTTAAGTATATTTTTCTGGCACTTCAGAGTTGTGTACTGTTAATTGTTGCTTTACTAAGTTTTTAACATTGCTGGCTGACTTCAGAGTTGTGCACTGTTATTTTTTCTTCACTGTATAGTTACTCAGATTTCTACTTAAGGTGTTCTTCCCTACCACCCCCTATATCTGCTGTGTCTTAAATTGGTATAACTGGTTTTACATCCTGTGTGTTATCTGACTATCTCAAGGATTACTGGCATAAAATTAGACCCTGTTAGTAACAGCCTGCATATCATTGCTGGAACCTTCCTGTGTCCAGAGTGATCTTCAAACTATCTGGAGGTATACAGAGCTAAATATATTTTTATGGCACTTCAGAGTTGTTTACTGTTAATTGTTGCTTGACTAAGTTTATATAATTGCTGGCTGACTTCAGAGTTGTGCACTGTTATTTTTCCTTCACTGTATAGTTTTTCAGATCTCTGCTGAAGATGTTTTTCCCCACCTCTCCCTATTTCTGCTGTGTCTTAAGTTGGTATAACAGGTTTTACATCCTGTGTATTATCTAACTATCTCAAGGATTACTTGCATAAAATTAGACCCTGTTATTAAAAGCCTGCATTTCATTGCTGGAGCCTTCCGGTGTCCTGACAGAGTGCTCTTCAACTATCTGAAGATATACAGAGCTAAGTATATTTTTATGGAACTTCAGAGTTGTGTACTGTTAATTGTTGCTTGTCTAATTTTATATCATTGCTGGCTGACTTCAGAGTTGTGCACTGTTATTTTTGCTTCACTGCATAGTTTTTCAGATCTCTGTTGAAGGTGTTTTTCCCCACCTCCCCTATTTCTCTGTGTCTTAAGTTGGTATAACTGGTTTTACATCCTGTGTGTTATCTGACTATCTCAAGGATTACTTGCATAAAATTAGACCTTGTTAGTAACAGCCTGCATATCATTGCTGGAGCCTTCCTGTGTCCTGATAGAGTGCTCTTCAAACTATCTGGAGATATACAGAGCTAAGTATATTTTTCTGGCACTTCAGAGTTGTGTACTGTTAATTGTTGCTTGACTAATTTTATATCATTGCTGGCTGACTTCAGAGTTGTGCACTGTTATTTTTGCTTCACTGTATAGTTTTTCAGATCTCTGCTGAAGGTGTTTTTCCACCTCCCCCTATTTCTGCTGTGTCTTAAGTTGGTATAACTGGTTTTACATCCTGTGTGTTATCTGACTATCTCAAGGATTACTTGCATAAAATTAGACCCTGTTAGTAACAGCCTGCATATCATTGCTGGAGCCTTCCTGTGTCCTGACAGAGTGCTCTTCAAACTATCTGGAGATATACAGAGCTAAGTATATTTTCTGGCACTTCAGAGTTGTGTACTGTTAATTGTTGCTTGACTAAGTTTATATCATTGCTGGCTGACTTCAGAGTTGTGCACTGTTATTTTTGCTTCACTGTATAGTTTTTCAGATCTCTGCTGAAGGTGTTTTCCCCACTCCCCCTATTTCTCTGTGTCTTAAGTTGGTATAACTGGTTTTACATCCTGTGTGTTATCTGACTATCTCAAGGATTACTTGCATAAAATTAGACCCTCTTAGTAACAGCCTGCATATCATTGCTGGAGCCTTCCTGTGTCCTGACATAGTGCTCTTCAAACTATCTGCAGATATACAGAGCTAAGTATATTTTCTGGCACTTCAGAGTTGTGCACTGTTAATTGTTGCTTGATTAATTTTATATCATTGCTGGCTGACTTCAGAGTTGTGCACTGTTATTTTTGCTTCACTACATAGTTTTTCACATCTCTATTGAAGGTGTTTTTCTCAACCTCCCCTATTTCTCTGTGTCTTAAGATGGTATAACTGGTTGTACTTCCTGTGTGTTATCTGACTATCTCAAGGATTACTTGCATAAAATTAGACCCTGTTAGTAACAGCCTCCATATCATTGCTGGAGCCTTCCTGTGTCCTGACAGAGTGCTCTTCAAACTATCTGGAGATATACAGAGCTAAGTATATTTTTCTGCAACTTCAGAGTTGTGCACTGTTAATTGTTGCTTGACTAATTTTATATCATTGCTGGCTGACTTCAGAGTTGTGCACTGTTATTTTTGCTTCACTGTATACTTTTTCAGATCTCTGCTGAAGGTGTTTTTCTCACCTCCCCCTATTTCTCTGTGTCTTAAGTTGGTATAACTGGTTTTACATCCTGTGTGTTATCTGACTATCTCAAGGATTACTTGCATAAAATTAGACCCTCTTAGTAACAGCCTGCATATCATTGCTGGAGCCTTCCTGTGTCCTGACAGAGTGCTCTTCAAACTATCTGGAGATATACAGAGCTAAGTATATTTTTCTGGCACTTCAGAGTTGTGTACTGTTAATTGTTGCTTGACTAATTTTATATCATTGCTGGCTGACTTCAGAGTTGTGCACTGTTATTTTTGCTTCACTGTATAGTTTTTCAGATCTCTGCTGAAGGTGTTTTTCCTCCCTCCCCTATTTCTCTGTGTCTTAAGTTGGTATAACTGGTTTTACATCCTGTGTGTTATCTGACTATCTCAAGTATTACTTGCATAAAATTAGACCCTCTTAGTAACAGCCTGCATATCATTGCTGGAGCCTTCCTGTGTCCTGACAGAGTGCTCTTCAAACTATCTGGAGATATACAGAGCTAAGTATATTTTTCTGGCACTTCAGAGTTGTGTACTGCTAATTGTTGCTTGACTAATTTTATATCATTGCTGGCTGACTTCAGAGTTGTGCACTGTTATTTTTGCTTCACTGTATAGTTTTTCAGATCTCTGCTGAAGGTGTTTTCCCCCCTTCCCCTATTTCTCTGTATCTTAAGTTTTTATAACTGGTTTTATATCCTGTGTGTTATCGGACTATCTCAAGGATTACTTGCATAAAATTAGACCCTCTTAGTAACAGCCTGCATATCATTGCTGGAGCCTTCCTGTGTCCTGACAGAGTGCTCTTCAAACTATCTGGAGATATACAGAGCTAAGTATATTTTTCTGGCACTTCAGAGTTGTGTACTGTTAATTGTTGCTTGACTAATTTTATATCATTGCTGGCTGACTTCAGAGTTGTGCACTGTTATTTTTGCTTCACTGTATAGTTTTTCAGATCTCTGCTGAAGGTGTTTTACCACCCCTCTCCCTATTTCTCTGTGTCTTAATTTGGTATAACTGGTTTTACATCCTGTGTGTTATCTGACTATCTCAAGGATTACTTGCATAAAATTAGACCCTCTTAGTAACAGCCTGCATATCATTGCTGGAGCTTTCCTGTGTCTTGATAGAGTGCTCTTTAAACTATCTGGAGATATACAGAGCTAAGTATATTTTTCTGGCACTTCAGAGTTGTGTACTGTTAATTGTTGTTTGACTAATTTTATATCATGCCTGGCTGACTTCAGAGTTCTGCACTCTTATGTTTGCTTCACTCTATAGTTTTTTCCGATCTCTGCTGAAGGTGTTTTTCCCGCCTCCCCGAATTCTCTGTGTCTTAAGTTGGTATAACTGGTTTTACATCCTGTGTGTTATCTGACTATCTCCAGGATTACTTGCATAAAATTAGACCCTCTTAGTAAAATCTGCATATCATTGCTGGAGCCTTCCTGTGTCCTGACAGAGTGCTCTTCAAACTATCTGGAGATATACAGAGCTAAGTATATTTTTCTGGCACTTCAGAGTTGTGTACTGTTAATTGTTGCTTGACTAATTTTATATCATTGCTGGCTGACTTCAGAGTTGTGCACTGTTATTTTTGCTTCACTGTATAGTTTTTCAGATCTCTGCTGAAGGTGTTTTTCCCACCTCCCCCTATTTCTCTGTGTCTTAAGTTGGTATAACTGGTTTTACATCCTGTGTGTTATCTGACTATCTCAAGGATTACTTGCATAAAATTAGACCCTCTTAGTAACAGCCTGCATATCATTGCTGGAGCCTTCCTGTGTCCTGACAGAGTGCTCTTCAAACTATCTGGAGATATACAGAGCTAAATATATTTTTATGGCATTTCAGAGTTGTGTACTCATAATTGTTGTTTAACTAATTTTATATCATTGATGGCAGACTTCAGAGTTGTTCACTGTTATTTTTGCTTCACTGTATAGTTTTTCAGATCTCTGCTGAAGGTGTTTTTCCCTACCTCCCCTATATCTAGGTGTCTTAAGTTGGTATAACTGGTTTTACATCCTGTGTGTTATCTGACTATCTCAAGGATTACTTGCATAAAATTAGACCCTGTTAGTAACAGCCTGCATATCATTGCTGGAGCCTTCCTGTGTCCTGACAGAGTGCTCTTCAAACTATCTGGAGATATACAGAGCTAAGTATATTTTTCTGGCACTTCAGAGTTGTGTACTGTTAATTGTTGCTTGACTAATTTCATATCATTGCTGGCTGATTTCAGAGTTCTGCACTTTTATTTCTGCTTCACTGTATAGTTTTCCAGATCTCTGCTGAAGGTGTTTTTTTCCCACCTCCCCCTATTTCCCTTTGTCTCAAGTTGGTATAACTGGTTTTACATCCTGTGTGTTATCTGACTATCTCAAGGATTACTTGCATAAAATTAGACCCTCTTAGTAACAGCCTGCATATCATTGCTGGAGCCTTCCTGTGTCCTGACAGAGTGCTCTTCAAACTATCTGGAGATATACAGAGCTAAGTATATTTTTCTGGCACTTCAGAGTTGTGTACTGTTAATTGTTGCTTGACTAATTTTATATCATTGCTGGCTGACTTCAGAGTTGTGCACTGTTATTTTTGCTTCACTGTATAGTTTTTCAGATCTCTGCTGAAGGTGTTGGTTTCCCCACCTCCCCCTATTTCTCTGTGTCTCAAGTTGGTATAACTGGTTTTACATCCTGTGTGTTATCTGACTATCTCAAGGATTACTTGCATAAAATTAGACCCTCTTAGTAACAGCCTGCATATCATTGCTGGAGCCTTCCTGTGTCCTGACAGAGTGCTCTTCAAACTATCTGGAGATATACAGAGCTAAGTATATTTTTCTGGCACTTCAGAGTTGTGTACTGTTAATTGTTGCTTGACTAATTTTATATCATTGCTGGCTGACTTCAGAGTTGTGCACTGTTATTTTTGCTTCACTGTATAGTTTTTCAGATCTCTGCTGAAGGTGTTTTTCCTCCATCCCTTTATTTCTCTGTGTCTTAAGTTGGTATAACTGGTTTTACATCCTGTGTGTTATCTGACTATCTCAAGGATTACTTGCATAAAATTAGACCCTCTTAGTAACAGCCTGCATATCATTGCTGGAGCCTTCCTGTGTCCTGACAGAGTGCTCTTCAAACTATCTGGAGATATACAGAGCTAAGTATATTTTTCTGGCACTTCAGAGTTGTGTACTGTTAATTGTTGCTTGACTAATTTTATATCATTGCTGGCTGACTTCAGAGTTGTGCACTGTTATTTTTGCTTCACTGTATAATTTTTCAGATCTCTGCTGAAGGTGTTTTTCCCCACCTCCCCTATTTCTCTGTGTCTCAAGTTGGTATAACTGGTTTTACATCCTGTGTGTTATCTGACTATCTCAAGGATTACTTGCATAAAATTAGACCCTCTTAGTAACAGCCTGCATATCATTGCTGGAGCCTTCCTGTGTCCTGACAGAGTGCTCTTCAAACTATCTGGAGATATACAGAGCTAAGTATATTTTCTGGCACTTCAGAGTTGTGTACTGTTAATTGTTGCTTGACTAATTTTATATCATTGCTGGCTGACTTCAGAGTTGTGCACTGTTATTTTTGCTTCACTGTATAGTTTTTCAGATCTCTGCTGAAGGTGTATTTCCCACCTCCCTATTTCTCTGTGTGTCAAGTTGGTATAACTGGTTTTACATCCTGTGTGTTATCTGACTATCTCAAGGATTACTTGCATAAAATTAGACCCTCTTAGTAACAGCCTGCATATCATTGCTGGAGCCTTCCTGTGTCCTGACAGAGTGCTCTTCAAACTATCTGGAGATATACAGAGCTAAGTATATTTTTCTGGCACTTCAGAGTTGTGTACTGTTAATTGTTGCTTGACTAATTTTATATCATTGCTGGCTGACTTCAGAGTTGTGCACTGTTATTTTTGCTTCACTGTATAGTTTTTCAGATCTCTGCTGAAGGTGTTTTTCCCCACCTCCCCTTATTTCTCTGTGTCTTAAGTTGGTATAACTGGTTTTACATCCTGTGTGTTATCTGACTATCTCAAGGATTACTTGCATAAAATTAGACCCTCTTAGTAACAGCCTGCATATCATTGCTGGAGCCTTCCTGTGTCCTGACGGAGTGCTCTTCAAACTATCTGGAGATATACAGAGCTAAGTATATTTTTCTGGCACTTCAGAGTTGTGTACTGTTAATTGTTGCTTGACTAATTTTATATCATTGCTGGCTGACTTCAGAGTTGTGCACTGTTATTTTTGCTTCACTGTATAGTTTTTCAGATCTCTGCTGAAGTTGTTTTCCCCACCTCTCCCTATTTCTCTGTGTCTCAAGTTGGTATAACTGGTTTTACATCCTGTGTGTTATCTGACTATCTCAAGGATTACTTGCATAAAATTAGACCCTCTTAGTAACAGCCTGCATATCATTGCTGGAGCCTTCCTGTGTCCTGACAGAGTGCTCTTCAAACTATCTGGAGATATACAGAGCTAAGTATATTTTTCTGGCACTTCAGAGTTGTGTACTGTTAATTGTTGCTTGACTAATTTTATATCATTGCTGGCTAACTTCAGAGTTGTGCACAGTTATTTTTGCTTCACTGTATAGATTTTCAGATCTCTGCTGAAAGTGTTTTCCCAACACTCCCCCTTGTTCTCTGTGTCGTAAGTTGTTATAACTGGTTTTACATCCTGTGTGTTATCTGACTATCTCAAGGATTATTTGCATAAAATTAGACCCTCTTAGTAACAGCCTGCATATCATTCCTGGAGCCTTCTTGTGTCCTGACAGAGTGCTCTTCAAACTATCTGGAGATATACAGAGCTTAGTATATTTTTTTGGCACTGCAGAGTTGTGTACTGTTAATTGTTGTTTGACTAATTTTATATCATTGCTGGCTGACTTCAGAGTTGTGCACTGTTATTTTTGCTTCACTGTATAGTTTTTCAGATCTCTGCTGAAGGTGTTTTCCCACCACCCCTATTTCTCTGTGTCTTAAGTTGGTATAACTGGTTTTACATCCTGTGTGTTATCTGACTATCTCAAGGATTACTTGCATAAAATTAGACCCTCTTAGTAACAGCCTGCATATCATTGCTGGAGCCTTCCTGTGTCCTGACAGAGTGCTCTTCAAACTATCTGGAGATATACAGAGCTAAGTATATTTTTCTGGCACTTCAGAGTTGTGTACTGTTAATTGTTGCTTGACTAATTTTATATCATTGCTGGCTGACTTCAGAGTTGTGCACTGTTATTTTTGCTTCACTGTATAGTTTTTCAGATCTCTGCTGAAGGTGTTTTCCCCCTCCCCCTATTTCTCTGTGTCTCAAGTTGGTATAACTGGTTTTACATCCTGTGTGTTATCTGACTATCTCAAGGATTACTTGCATAAAATTAGACCCTCTTAGTAACAGCCTGCATATCATTGCTGGAGCCTTCCTGTGTCCTGACAGAGTGCTCTTCAAACTATCTGGAGATATACAGAGCTAAGTATATTTTTCTGGCACTTCAGAGTTGTGTACTGTTAATTGTTGCTTGACTAATTTTATATCATTGCTGGCTGACTTCAGAGTTGTGCACTTTTATTTTTGCTTCACTGTATAGTTTTTCAGATCTCTGCTGAAGGTGTTTTTTTCCCACCTCCCCATATTTCTCTGTGTCTTAAGTTGGTATAACTGGTTTTACATCCTGTGTGTTATCTGACTATCTCAAGAATTACTTGCATAAAATTAGACCCTGTTAGTAACAGCCTGTATATCATTGCTGGAGCCTTCCTGTGTCCTGACAGAGTGCTCTTCAAACTATCTGGAGATATACAGAGCTAAGTATATTTTTCTGGCACTTCAGAGTTGTGTACTGTTAATTGTTGCTTGACTAATTTTATATCATTGCTGGCTGACTTCAGAGTTGTGCACTGTTATTTTTGCTTCACTGTAAGGTTTTTCAGATCTCTGCTAAAAGTGTGTTTCCCCACCTCTGCAGATTTCTACTGTGTCCCAAGTTGGTATAACTGGTTTTACATCCTGTGTGTTATATGACTATCTCAAGGATTACTTGCATAAAATTAGACCCTCTTAGTAACAGCCTGCATATCATTGCTGGAGCCTTCCTGTGTCCTGACAGAGTGCTCTTCAAACTATCTGGAGATATACAGAGCTAAGTATATTTTTCTGGCACTTCAGAGTTGTGTACTGTTAATTGTTGCTTGACTAATTTTATATCATTGCAGGCTGACTTCAGAGTTGTGCACTGTTATTTTTGCTTCACTGTATAGTTTTTCAGATCTCTGCTGAAGGTGTTGGTTTCCCCACCTCCCCCTATTTCTCTGTGTCTCAAGTTGGTATAACTGGTTTTACATCCTGTGTGTTATCTGACTATCTCAAGGATTACTTGCATAAAATTAGACCCTCTTAGTAACAGCCTGCATATCATTGCTGGAGCCTTCCTTTGTCCTGACAGAGTGCTCTTCAAACTATCTGGAGATATACAGAGCTAAGTATATTTTTCTGGCACTTCAGAGTTGTGTACTGTTAATTGTTGCTTGACTAATTTTATATCATTGCTGGCTGACTTCAGAGTTGTGCACTGTTATTTTTGCTTCACTGTATAGTTTTTCAGATCTCTGCTGAAAGTGTGTTTCCCCACCTCTGCAGATTTCTACTGTGTCCTAAGTTGGTATAACTGGTTTTACATCCTGTGTGTTATCTGACTATCTCAAGGAGTACTTGCATAAAATTAGACCCTGTTAGTAACAGCCTGCATATCATTGCTGGAGCCTTCCTGTGTCCTGACAGAGTGCTCTTCAAACTATCTGGAGATATACAGAGCTAAGTATATTTTTCTGGCACTTCAGAGTTGTGTACTGTTAATTGTTGCTTGACTAATTTTATATCATTGCTGGCTGACTTCAGAGTTGTGCACTGTTATTTTTGCTTCACTGCATAATTTTTCAAATCTCTGTTGAAGGTGTTTTTACCCACCTCCTGCTATTTCTCTGTGTCTTAAGTTGGTATAACTGGTTTTACATCCTGTTTGTTATCTGACTATCTCAAGGATTACTTGCATAAAATTAGACCCTCTTAGTAACAGCCTGCATATCATTGCTGGAGCCTTCCTGTGTCCTGACAGAGTGCTCTTCAAACTATCTGGAGATGTACAGAGATAAATATATTTTTCTGGCACTTCAGAGTTGTGTATTGCTAATTGTTGCTTGACTAATTTTATATCATTGCTGGCTGACTTCAGAGTTGTGCACTGTTATTTTTGCTTCACTGTATAGTTTTTCAGATCTCTGCTGAAGGTGTTTTTCCTCCCTCCCCTATTTCTCTGTGTCTTAAGTTGGTATAACTGGTTTTACATCCTGTGTGTTATCTGACTATCTCAAGTATTACTTGCATAAAATTAGACCCTCTTAGTAACAGCCTGCATATCATTGCTGGAGCCTTCCTGTGTCCTGACAGAGTGCTCTTCAAACTATCTGGAGATATACAGAGCTAAGTATATTTTTCTGGCACTTCAGAGTTGTGTACTGCTAATTGTTGCTTGACTAATTTTATATCATTGCTGGCTGACTTCAGAGTTGTGCACTGTTATTTTTGCTTCACTGTATAGTTTTTCAGATCTCTGCTGAAGGTGTTGGTTTCCCACCTCCCTATTTCTCCGTGTCTTAAGTTGGTTTAACTGGTTTTACATCCTGTGTGTTATCTGACTATCTCAAGGATTACTTGCATAAAATTAGACCCTCTTAGTAACAGCCTGCATATCATTGCTGGAGCCTTCCTGTGTCCTGACAGAGTGCTCTTCAAACTATCTGGAGATATACAGAGCTAAGTATATTTTTCTGGCACTTCAGAGTTGTGTACTGTTAATTGTTGCTTGACTAATTTTATATCATTGCTGGCTGACTTCAGAGTTGTGCACTGTTATTTTTGCTTCACTGTATACTTTTTCAGATCTCTGCTGAAGGTGTTTTTCTCACCTCCCCTATTTCTCTGTGTCTTAAGTTGGTATAACTGGTTTTACATCCTGTGTGTTATCTGACTATCTCAAGGATTACTTGCATAAAATTAGACCCTCTTAGTAACAGCCTGCATATCATTGCTGGAGCCTTCCTGTGTCCTGACAGAGTGCTCTTCAAACTATCTGGAGATATACAGAGCTAAGTATATTTTTCTGGCACTTCAGAGTTGTGTACTGTTAATTGTTGCTTGACTAATTTTATATCATTGCTGGCTGACTTCAGAGTTGTGCACTG
The DNA here is from genome assembly GCF_019279795.1 of Protopterus annectens. Taxonomy (NCBI): domain Eukaryota; kingdom Metazoa; phylum Chordata; order Ceratodontiformes; family Protopteridae; genus Protopterus; species Protopterus annectens. The sequence goes on from NC_056725.1 coordinate 1,723,422,728, forward strand.
TTATTTTTGCTTCACTGTATAGTTTTTCAGATCTCTGCTGAAGGTGTTTTTCCCCACCTCCCTTTATTTCTCTGTGTCTTAAGTTGGTATAACTGGTTTTACATCCTGTGTGTTATCTGACTATCTCAAGGATTACTTGCATAAAATTAGACCCTCTTAGTAACAGCCTGCATATCATTGCTGGAGCCTTCCTGTGTCCTGACAGAGTGCTCTTCAAACTATCTGGAGATATACAGAGCTAAGTATATTTTTCTGGCACTTCAGAGTTGTGTACTGTTAATTGTTGCTTGACTAATTTTATATCATTGCTGGCTGACTTCAGAGTTGTGCACTGTTATTTTTGCTTCACTGTATAGTTTTTCAGTTCTCTGCTAAAGGTGATTTCCCCCACCCCCCTATTTCTCTGTGTCTTAAGTTGGTATAACTGGTTTTACATCCTGTGTGTTATCTGACTATCTCAAGGATTACTTGCATAAAATTAGACCCTCTTAGTAACAGCCTGCATATCATTGCTGGAGCCTTCCTGTGTCCTGACAGAGTGCTCTTCAAACTATCTGGAGATATACAGAGCTAAGTATATTTTTCTGGCACTTCAGAGTTGTGTACTGTTAATTGTTGCTTGACTAATTTTATATCATTGCTGGCTGACTTCAGAGTTGTGCACTGTTATTTTTGCTTCACTGTATAGTTTTTCAGATCCCTGCTGAAGGTGTTTTTCCCACCTCCTATTTCTCTGTGTCTTAAGTTGGTATAATTGGTTTTACATCCTGTGTGTTATCTGACTATCTCAAGGATTACTTGCATAAAATTAGACCCTCTTAGTAACAGCCTGCATATCATTGCTGGAGCCTTCCTGTGTCCTGACAGAGTGCTCTTCAAACTATCTGGAGATATACAGAGCTAAGTATATTTTTCTGGCACTTCAGAGTTGTGTACTGTTAATTGTTGCTTGACTAATTTTATATCATCGCTGGCTGACTTCAGAGTTGTGCAGTTACTTTTGCTTCACTGTATAGTTTTTCAGATCTCTGCTGAAGGTGTTTTTCCCCACCTCCCTCTACTTCTCTGTGTCTTAAGTTGGTATAACTGGTTTTACATCCTGTGTGTTATCTGACTATCTCAAGGATTACTTGCATCAAATTAGACCCTCTTAGTAACAGCATGCATATCATTGCTGGAGCCTTCCTGTGTCCTGACAGAGTGCTCTTCAAACTATCTGGAGATATACAGAGCTAAGTATATTTTTCTGGCACTTCAGAGTTGTGTACTGTTAATTGTTGCTTGACTAATTTTATATCATTGCTGGCTGACTTCAGAGTTGTGCACTGTTATTTTTGCTTCACTGTATAGTTTTTCAGATCTCTGCTGAAGGTGTTTTCCCCACCTCCCCCTATTTCTCTGTGTCTTAAGTTGGTATAACTGGTTTTACATCCTGTGTGTTATCTGACTATCTCAAGGATTACTTGCATAAAATTAGACCCTCTTAGTAACAGCCTGCATATCATTGCTGGAGCCTTCCTGTGTCCTGACAGAGTGCTCTTCAAACTATCTGGAGATATACAGAGCTAAGTATATTTTTCTGGCACTTCAGAGTTGTGTACTGTTAATTGTTGCTTGACTAATTTTATATCATTGCTGGCTGACTTCAGAGTTGTGCACTGTTATTTTTGCTTCACTGTATAGTTTTTCAGATCTCTGCTGAAGGTGTTTTTCCCACCTCCCCCTATTTCTCTGTGTCTTAAGTTGGTATAACTGGTTTTACATCCTGTGTGTTATCTGACTATCTCAAGGATTACTTGCATAAAATTAGACCCTCTTAGTAACAGCCTGCATATCATTGCTGGAGCCTTCCTGTGTCCTGACAGAGTGCTCTTCAAACTATCTGGAGATATACAGAGCTAAGTATATTTTTCTGGCACTTCAGAGTTGTGTACTGTTAATTGTTGCTTGACTAATTTTATATCATTGCTGGCTGACTTCAGAGTTGTGCACTGTTATTTTTGCTTCACTGTATAGTTTTTCAGATCTCTGCTGAAGGTGTTTTTCTCACCTCCCCTATTTCTCTGTGTCTTAAGTTGGTATAACTGGTTTTACATCCTGTGTGTTATCTGACTATCTCAAGGACTACTTGCATAAAATTAGACCCTCTTAGTAACAGCCTGCATATCATTGCTGGAGCCTTCCTGTGTCCTGACAGAGTGCTCTTCAAACTATCTGGAAATATACAGAGCTAAGTATATTTTTCTAGCACTTCAGAGTTGTGTACTGGTAGTTGTTGCTTGCCTAATTTTCTAACATTACTAGCTGATTTCAGAGATGTGCACTGTTATTTTTGCTTCACTGCATAGTTTTTCAGATCTCAGTTGAATGTGTTTTTCACCACCTCCTCTGATTTCTCTGTATCTTAAGTTGCTATAGCTGGTTTTACATCCTGTGTTATCTGATTATCTCAAGGATTACTTGCATAAAATTAGACCCTCTTAGTAACAGCCTGCATATCATTGCTGGAGCCTTCCTGTGTCCTGACAGAGTGCTCTTCAAACTATCTGGAGATATACAGAGCTAAGTATATTTTTCTGGCACTTCAGAGTTGTGTACTGTTAATTGTTGCTTGACTAATTTTATATCATTGCTGGCTGACTTCAGAGTTGTGCACTGTTATTTTTGCTTCACTGTATAGTTTTTCAGATCTCTGCTGAAGGTGTTTTTCCCCACCTCCCCCTATTTCTCTGTGTCTTAAGTTGGTATAACTGGTTTTACATCCTGTGTGTTATCTGACTATCTCAAGGATTACTTCCATAAAATTAGACCCTTTTAGCAACAGCCTGCATATCATTGCTGGAGCCTTCCTGTGTCCTGACAGAGTGCTCTTCAAACTATCTGGAGATATACAGAGCTAAGTATATTTTTCTGGCACTTCAGAGTTGTGTACTGTTAATTGTTGCTTGACTAATTTTATATCATTGCTGGCTGACTTCAGAGTTGTGCACTGTTATTTTTGCTTCACTGTATAGTTTTTCAGATCTCTGCTGAAGATGTTTTTTCCCACCTCCCCTTATTTCTATGTGTCTTAAGTTGGTATAACTGGTTTTACATCCTGTGTGTTATCTGACTATCTCAAGGATTACTTGCATAAAATTAGACCCTGTTAGTAACAGCCTGCATATCATTGCTGGAGCCTTCCTGTGTCCTGACAGAGTGCTCTTCAAACTATCTGGAGATATACAGAGCTAAGTATATTTTTCTGGCACTTCAGAGTTGTGTACTGTTAATTGTTGCTTGACTAATTTTATATCATTGCTGGCTGACTTCAGAGTTGTGCACTGTTATTTTTGCTTCACTGTATAGTTTTTCAGATCTCTGCTGAAGGTGTTTTCCCCACCTCCCCCTATTTCTCTGTGTCTTAAGTTGGTATAACTGGTTTTACATCCTGTGTGTTATCTGACTATCTCAAGGATTACTTGCATAAAATTAGACCCTCTTAGTAACAGCCTGCATATCATTGCTGGAGCCTTCCTGTGTCCTGACAGAGTGCTCTTCAAACTATCTGGAGATATACAGAGCTAAGTATATTTTTCTGGCACTTCAGAGTTGTGTACTGTTAATTGTTGCTTGACTAATTTTATATCATTGCTGGCTGACTTCAGAGTTGTGCACTGTTATTTTTGCTTCACTGTATAGTTTTTTAGATCTCTGCTGAAGGTGTTTTTCCCCACCTCCCTTTATTTCTCTGTGTCTTAAGTTGGTACAACTGGTTTTACATCTTGTATGTTATCTGACTATCTCAAGGATTACTTGCATAAAATTAGACCCTCTTAGTAACAGCCTGCATATCATTGCTGGAGCCTTCCTGTGTCCTGACAGAGTGCTCTTCAAACTATCTGGAGATATACAGAGCTAAGTATATTTTTCTGGCACTTCAGAGTTGTGTACTGTTAATTGTTGCTTGACTAATTTTATATCATTGCTGGCTGACTTCAGAGTTGTGCACTGTTATTTTTGCTTCACTGTATAGTTTTTCAGATCTCTGCTGAAGGTGTTTTTCTCACCTCCCCTATTTCTCTGTGTCTTAAGTTGGTATAACTGGTTTTACATCCTGTGTGTTATCTGACTATCTCAAGGATTACTTGCATAAATTGAGACCCTCTTAGTAACACCCTGCATATCATTGCTGGAGCCTTCCTGTGTCCTAACAGAGGGCTCTTCAAACTATCTGGAGATATACAGAGCTGAGTTTATATTTCTGGCACTTCAGATTTGTGTACTGGTAGATGTTGTTTGACTAATTATATATCATTGCTGGCTGACTTCAGAGTTGTGCACTGTTATTTTTGCTTCATTGGATAGTTTTTCAGATCTCTGCTGAAGGTGTTTTACCACCCCTCTCCCTATTTCTCTGTGTCTTAATTTGGTATAACTGGTTTTACATCCTGTGTGTTATCTGACTATCTCAAGGATTACTTGCATAAAATTAGACCCTCTTAGTAACAGCCTGCATATCATTTCTGGAGCCTTCCTGTGTCCTGACAGAGTGCTCTTCAAACTATCTGGAGATATACAGAGCTAAGTATATTTTTCTGGCACTTCAGAGTTGTGTACTGTTAATTGTTGCTTGACTAATTTTATATCATTGCTGGCTGACTTCAGAGTTGTGCACTGTTATTTTTGCTTCACTGTATACTTTTTCAGATCTCTGCTGAAGGTGTTTTTCTCACCTCCCCCTATTTCTCTGTGTCTTAAGTTGGTATAACTGGTTTTACATCCTGTGTGTTATCTGACTATCTCAAGGATTACTTGCATAAAATTAGACCCTCTTAGTAACAGCCTGCATATCATTGCTGGAGCCTTCCTGTGTCCTGACAGAGTGCTCTTCAAACTATCTGGAGATATACAGAGCTAAGTATATTTTTCTGGCACTTCAGAGTTGTGTACTGTTAATTGTTGCTTGACTAATTTTATATCATTGCTGGCTGACTTCAGAGTTGTGCACTGTTATTTTTGCTTCACTGTATAGTTTTTCAGATCTCTGCTGAAGGTGTTTTCCCCACCTCCCCCTATTTCTCTGTGTCTTAAGTTGGTATAACTGGTTTTACATCCTGTGTGTTATCTGACTATCTCAAGGATTACTTGCATAAAATTAGACCCTCTTAGTAACAGCCTGCATATCATTGCTGGAGCCTTCCTGTGTCCTGACAGAGTGCTCTTCAAACTATCTGGAGATATACAGAGCTAAGTATATTTTTCTGGCACTTCAGAGTTGTGTACTGTTAATTGTTGCTTGACTAATTTTATATCATTGCTGGCTGACTTCAGAGTTGTGCACTGTTATTTTTGCTTCACTGTATAGTTTTTCAGATCTCTGCTGAAGGTGTTTTCCCCACTCCCCCTATTTCTCTGTGTCTTAAGTTGGTATAACTGGTTTTACATCCTGTGTGTTATCTGACTATCTCAAGGATTACTTGCATAAAATTAGACCCTCTTAGTAACAGCCTGCATATCATTGCTGGAGCCTTCCTGTGTCCTGACAGAGTGCTCTTCAAACTATCTGGAGATATACAGAGCTGAGTATATTTTTCTGGCACTTCAGAGTTGTGTACTGTTAATTGTTGCTTGACTAATTTTATATCATTGCTGGCTGACTTCAGAGTTGTGCACTGTTATTTTTGCTTCACTGTATAGTTTTTCAGATCTCTGCTGAAGGTGTTTTTCCCACTCCCCCTATTTCTCTGTGTCTTAAGTTGGTATAACTGGTTTTACATCCTGTGTGTTATCTGACTATCTCAAGGATTACTTGCATAAAATTATACCCTCTTAGTAACAGCCTGCATATCATTGCTGGAGCCTTCCTGTGTCCTGACAGAGTGCTCTTCAAACTATCTGGAGATATACAGAGCTAAGTATATTTTTCTGGCACTTCAGAGTTGTGTACTGGTAATTGTTGTTTGACTAATTTTATATCATGCCTGGCTGACTTCAGAGTTCTGCACTCTTATGTTTGCTTCACTCTATAGTTTTTTCCGATCTCTGCTGAAGGTGTTTTTCCCGCCTCCCCGAATTCTCTGTGTCTTAAGTTGGTATAACTGGTTTTACATCCTGTGTGTTATCTGACTATCTCCAGGATTACTTGCATAAAATTAGACCCTCTTAGTAAAATCTGCATATCATTGCTGGAGCCTTCCTGTGTCCTGACAGAGTGTTCTTCAAACTATCTGGAGATATACAGAGCTAAGTATATTTTTCTGGCACTTCAGAGTTGTGTACTGTTAATTGTTGCTTGACTAATTTTATATCATTGCTGGCTGACTTCAGAGTTGTGCACTGTTATTTTTGCTTCACTGTATAGTTTTTCAGATCTCTGCTGAAGGTGTTTTCCCCACCTCCCCCTATTTCTCTGTGTCTTAAGTTGGTATAACTGGTTTTACATCCTGTGTGTTATCTGACTATCTCAAGGATTACTTGCATAAAATTAGACCCTCTTAGTAACAGCCTGCATATCATTGCTGGAGCCTTCCTGTGTCCTGACAGAGTGCTCTTCAAACTATCTGGAGATATACAGAGCTAAGTATATTTTTCTGGCATTTCAGAGTTGTGTACTGCTACTTGTTGCTTGACTAATTTTATATCATTGCTGGCAGACTTCAGAGTTGTGCACTGTTATTTTTGCTTCACTGCATAGTTTTTCAGATCTCTGTTGAATGTGTTTTTCCCCACCTCCCCCTATTTCTAGGTGTCTTAAGTTGGTATAACTGGTTTTACATCCTGTGTGTTATCTGACTATCTCAATGATTACTTGCATAAAATTAGACCCTCTTAGTAACAGCCTGCATATCATTGCTGGAGCCTTCCTGTGTCCTGACAGAGTGCTCTTCAAACTATTTGGAGATATACAGAGCTAAGTATATTTTTCTGGCACTTCAGAGTTGTGTACTGTTAATTGTTGCTTGACTAATTTTATATCATTGCTGGCTGACTTCAGAGTTGTGCACTGTTATTTTTGCTTCACTGTATAGTTTTTCAAATCTCTGATGTAGGTGTTTTTCCACTGCCCCTATTTCTCTGTATCTTAAGTTGGTATAACTGGTTTTACATCCTGTGTGTTATCTGACTATCTCAAGGATTACTTGCATAAAATTAGACCCTGTTTGTAACAGCCTGCATGTCATTGCTGGAGCCTTCCTGTGTCCTGACAAAGTGGTCGTCAAACTTTCTGGAGATATACAGAGCCAAGTATATTTTCTGGCACTTCAGATTTGTGTACTGTTAATTGTTGCTAGATTAATTTTATATTATTGCTCGCTGACTTTAGAGTTATGCACTGTTATCTTTGCTTCACTGTATAGTTTTTGAGCTCTCTGCTGAAGGTGTATTTCCCTACCTCCCCCTATTTTTCTGTGTCTTAAGTTGGTATAACTGGTTTTACATCCTGTGTGTTATCTGACTATCTCAAGGATTACTTGCATAAAATTAGACCCTGTTAGTAACAGCCTGCATATCATTGCTGGAGCCTTCCTGTGTCCTGACAGAGTGCTCTTCAAACTACCTGGAGATATACAGAGCTAAGTATATTTTTCTGGCACTTCACAGTTGTGTACTGTTAATTGTTGCTTGACTAATTTTATATCATTGCTGGCTGACTTCAGAGTTGTGCACTGTTATTTTTGCTTCACTGTATAGTTTTTCAAATCTCTGCTGAAGGTGTTTTTCCCCCTTCCCTCTCTTTCTCTGTGTCTTTAGTTGGTATAACTGGTTTTACATCCTGTGTGTTATCTGACTATCTCAAGGATTACTTGCATAAAATTAGACCCTCTTAGTAACAGCCTGCATATCATTGCTGGAGCCTTCCTGTGTCCTGACAGAGTGCTCTTCAAACTATCTGGAGATATACAGAGCTAAGTATATTTTTCTGGCACTTCAGAGTTGTGTACTGTTAATTGTTGCTTGACTAATTTTATATCATTGCTGGCTGACTTCAGAGTTGTGCACTGTTATTTTTGCTTCACTGTATAGTTTTTCAGATCTCTGCTGAAGGTGTTTTCCCCACCTCCCCCTATTTCTCTGTGTCTTAAGTTGGTATAACTGGTTTTACATCCTGTGTGTTATCTGACTATCTCAAGGATTACTTGCATAAAATTAGACCCTCTTAGTAACAGCCTGCATATCATTGCTGGAGCCTTCCTGTGTCCTGACAGAGTGCTCTTCAAACTATCTGGAGATATACAGAGCTAAGTATATTTTTCTGGCACTTCAGAGTTGTGTACTGTTAATTGTTGCTTGACTAATTTTATATCATTGCTGGCTGACTTCAGAGTTGTGCACTGTTATTTTTGCTTCACTGTATAGTTTTTCAGATCTCTGCTGAAGGTGTTTTTCCCCACCTTCCCCTATTTCTCTGTGTCTTAAGTTGGCATAACTGGTTTTACATCCTGTGTGTTATCTGACTATCTCAAGGATTACTTGCATAAAATTAGACCCTCTTAGTAACAGCCTGCATATCATTGCTGGAGCCTTCCTGTGTCCTGACAGAGTGCTCTTCAAACTATCTGGAGAAATACAGAGCTAAGTATATTTTTCTGGCACTTCAGAGTTGTGTACTGTTAATTGTTGCTTGACTAATTTTATATCATTGCTGGCTGACTTCAGAGTTGTGCACTGTTATTTTTGCTTCACTGTATAGTTTTTCAGATCTCTGCTGAAGGTGTTTTTCCCCCTTCCCTCTCTTTCTATGTGTCTTAAGTTGGTATAACTGGTTTTACATCCTGTTTGTTATCTGACTATCTCAAGGATTACTTGCATAAAATTAGACCCTCTTAGTAACAGCCTGCATATCATTGCTGGAGCCTTCCTGTGTCCTGACAGAGTGCTCTTCAAACTATCTGGAGATATACAGAGCTAAGTATATTTTTCTGGCACTTCAGAGTTGTGTACTGTTAATTGTTGCTTGACTAATTTTATATCATTGCTGGCTGACTTCAGAGTTGTGCACTGTTATTTTTGCTTCACTGTATAGTTTTTCAGATCTCTGCTGAAGGTGTTTTTCCCCACCTCCCCTATTTTTCTGTGTCTTAAGTTGGTATAACTGGTTTTACATCCTGTGTGTTATCTGACTATCTCAAGGATTACTTGCATAAAATTAGACCCTCTTAGTAACAGCCTGCATATCATTGCTGGAGCCTTCCTGTGTCCTGACAGAGTGCTCTTCAAACTATCTGGAGATATACAGAGCTAAGTATATTTTTCTGGCACTTCAGAGTTGTGTACTGTTAATTGTTGCTTGACTAATTTTATATCATTGCTGGCTGACTTCAGAGTTGTGCACTGTTATTTTTGCTTCACTGTATAGTTTTTCAGATCTCTGCTGAAGGTGTTTTTACCACCTCCCCTTATTTCTCTGTGTCTTAATTTGGTATAACTGGTTTTACATCCTGTGTGTTATCTGACTATCTCAAGGATTACTTGCATAAAATTAGACCCTGTTAGTAACAGCCTGCATATCATTGCTGGAGCCTTCCTGTGTCCTGACAGAGTGCTCTTCAAACTATCTGGAGATATACAGAGCTAAGTATATTTTTCTGGCACTTCAGAGTTGTGTACTGTTAATTGTTGCTTGACTAAGTTTATATCATTGCTGGCTGACTTCAGAGTTGTGCACTGTTATTTTTTCTTCACTGTATAGTTTTTCAGATCTCTGCTGAATGTGTTCTTCCCTACCTCACACTATATCTGCTGTGTCTTAAATTGGTATAACTGGTTTTACATCCTGTGTGTTATCTGACTATCTCAAGGATTACTTGCATAAAACTAGACCCTGTAAGTAACAGCCTGCATATCATTGCTGGAGCCTTCCTGTGACCTGACAGAGTGCTCTTCAAACAATCTGGAGAAATACAGAACTAAGTATATTTTTCTGGCACTTCAAAGTTGTGTACTGTTAATTGTTGCTTGACTAATTTTATATAATTGCTGGCTGAATTCAGAATTGTGCACAGCTATTTCTGCTTCACTGAATAGTTTTTTAGATCTCTGCTGAAGGTGTTTTTCCCCATCTCCCCCTATTTCAGCTTTGTCTTAAGTTGGTATAACTGGTTTTACATCCTCTGCATTATCTGACTATCTCAAGGATTACTTGCATAAAATTAGCCCTGTTAGTAACAGCCTACATATCATTGCTGGAGCCGTCCTTCCTTCCTTTGTCTTGACAGAGTGCTCTTCAAACTATCTAGATGTATACAAAGCTAAGTATATTTTTCTGGCACTTCAGAGTTGTTTACTGTTAATTGTTGCTTGACTAGGTTTATATCATTGCTTTCTGACTTCAGAGTTGTGCAGTGTTATTTTTCCTTCACTGTATGATTTTTCAGACCTCTGTTGAAGATGTTTTTCCCCACCTCCCCCTATTTCTGCTGTGTCTTAAGTTGGTATAGCAGGTTTTACATCCTCTGTATAATCTGACTATCTCAAGGATTACTTGCATACTATTAGACCCTGTTAGTAAAAGCCTGCTTATCGTTGCTGGAGCCTTCCTGTGTCTTGAAGGAGTGCTCTTCAAACTATCTGGAGATATACAGAGCTAAGTATATTTTTCTGGCACTTCAGAGTTGTGTACTGTTAATTGTTGCTTGACTAAGTTTATATCATTGCTGCTTGTCTTCAGAGTTGTGCACTGTTAGTTTTGCTTCACTGTATAGCTTTTCAGATCTCTGCTTAAGGTGTTTTTCCTCACCTCCACCTATTTCTGCTGTGTCTTAAGTTGGTATAACTGGTTTTACATCCTGTGTGTTATCTGACTTTTTCAAGGATTACTTGCATGAAATTAGACCCTGTTAGTAACAGCCTGTATATCATTGCTGGAGCCTTCCTGTGTCTTGACAGAGTACTCTTCAAACTATCTGGAGATATACAGAGATAACTATATTTTTCTGGCACTTCAGAGTTGTATACTGTTAATTGTTGCTTGACTAAGTTTATATCATTGTTGGCTGACTTCAGAGTTGTGCTCTGTTATTTTTGCTTCACTGTATAGTTTTTCAGATCTCTGCTGAAGGTGCTGTTTTCCCCTACCCACCCCTTATTCCTGTCTTGTTTAAATTTGGAGGCTTTTGCAGTTGCCCACCCCTACTGTATATTTGATATGGGACTCTCCCCCCAGTCCCATCTTTTTACCTAATTCTACTTAATAGACTCCTTCTGCACTTGTTTTTAGTAATTTTTTATTTAATTGCATTTTTTAAACTGTTTCATCTAACATTGCTACATACTCAAGTGTACTAGCTTGCACTGCATTTGAATTGTTTTTACTGCTGTTTTAGCTACTTTTCTGTATTAAAAAAATCTAAGCCTGTTTCCTACCTTTTCTGTAACTAGTGTAGTCCAGATTCAGATTTGCTGTATCCAGGACTGTATGTAAGCTTCTGAGCCCCCCAAGCTTTCTGTGTTGGAGGGATGCCTTCTAGCTTATCAGTGGGAGTGGTAAGCTTTAAATATCCTATCTACCACATAAGGAATGTTTCTAGCCCAGAAATTGTAGTTATAGGCCGTTTGGGCAGTTTTTCCATCTCTCTCAGCTTTCTGATTTAAAAGTCCACATTTGCACTTGTTTCCCCCTTTCTTGTAACTAGTTTAGTCCAGATACAGATTCTTAGTTTTAGCACTTAAGTTTGCTTATTCATGATCAGCACTTGTTCAGAACTTGTTGTAGGCACTAAGCTACTAATTACTACAGGTATCAACCTTCCTCATTACCTAGAGTAGAACAGTTTTTTTATACTTACCTTTCTCACTTGCTTAGAGAAAAACAGCTCTTGTACTCACTTTCCTCACTTATCTAGAGGAAAATAGTTTTTTATTCAGGCATGTTCAAGGGTCAGCTCCCAGTGTTCTCTCCTGTCTATCTGATGAATCTGGGCATCTTGGGGCAATGTAGAAATTGCCTCATGTACACAGACAACCCTCTCCTTCTACCACCCAATACTACAACCTGTGAGAGATGCACTTATTTAGCCAAACTGGAGGTAAAGCTCTCTCCAACCAAGACTGAACTTGACAGTCAAGAGGAGAAGGTAAACATTTGCACCACACCACACTCATCACATAGTCTCACTATATCTACACCACTAAAATCCACACATAGAAACACAAATACATTCATGGAGGCTCTCAATAATAATCTGCTCAAGCAACAGAGACCTCCAAAGCAGAAATGCAAGCATCCTCCGCCCCCCAACACAACCCAAATGACACATAGCCCACAGACTCAGTGTGCCACTCAACCACAGCCAATAAGGCAAAACAACATACCCAATACACTAGTCATAGGTGACTCTATAGTCAGGCACACTGATGTCCCACTCAGCAGGCTAAACAAGGAGCTGCCTGTTGACTGCCAGCACCTGCCACATAACCCACGCACTCAGATTACTCCACAACAAGTACAAATATGACTCTGTCATTGTCCATGTTGGTGTAAATGACCTAAGACATACCTCCCTGGACTACAGGAAAAGAAACATGGAAGAGCTCTCTGATCTTGTAGCCCAGGCAGGTATGACCCTAGCCCTCAGTAGCATTCTGCTATCACTCAAAATTATACTGCAGTACAAGGACAAAATGACTGACTTCAACAATTGGCTAAGCTTCTGGCATCATTCTAAAGGGATCCAGTATCTGTCTGCCTGGAATGACATGGTCGACAGACCACGATGTTTTGCCAGAGATGGCCTGCACCTGTCTAAGCTTCTTGCCGCTGCTATAGTGCCTTTTTTAGGCAAGGTTCAAATGGCAAATTCACCACCATAACAGGAACAGGCAAGCAAAAACTGAGGGTGATGCTACTCAATGCTAGAAGTCTAAATCTCAAAATGCACTCAAAATGCACTCACTTGAGGCACTCCTTAAAATGGAGAACATCGATATCTGTGCAGTGACTGGGACCTGGTTCAAGGCTCCAGAGAGCACCCCTGCACTACCAGGCTATAACTCATACCACACTTTTCGGCCATGTAACCTGGACCAGAACACCAAAGGCAGAGATGTGTCCATATTCATTAAGGATATCCACACCTCCAGTCTAGTTGCTCAGCATAATGCATCCGAGGTTATCCAAGTGCAACTAACTCTGAGCAAAACTACAATCCAAGCTGCAGCTTGCTACAGATCCCCCAGCATGTCCCAGGATTCCCACTCCTCTCTTCTTGATGTACTGGAAAATATTAGGGTTCAACCAAACACCTTAATAATGGGCGATTTCAACTATCCCACCATTAACTGGGAAAACTACTCATGTACCAACTCCTTCACAAAATACTTTCTGGAATTCATAAACTCCAATGCCCTGGATCAACTTATCCACACCCCCACTAGGGGCAACAATATCCTAGCTCTAGTCATTACCAACATGAGTGACTGGTGTTCCACACCCGAAGTCAATGCCTCATTGGTCCGATCCGACCATAAGCTAATCACCCTAGATATCCACATCCTGCCCCCACCCCCCATTAAGGAAACCACAGTAAAAAAATTCTCCAAAGCCAACTTCTTGCTTCTTAAGACAGAAGTGGTGAACTTCATGACACCCATGCAGATGGACAATACAGTTACGACTACTGAATCCTACACAATTGCACTTTATAAGCATTTACACAAGTGCATGGATCATGCTATCCCAAACAGAACCAAGACGCTATCCTCCAAAAAAAGGAAGCCAATCTGGTGGTCCCCTGCCATAAACAAACTGTACAACAGAAGGAAGAAACTGTTGCAAAAGAGAGGAAAATCTCATGAGTGGAGGAGCTCACTAGTCAGCCTCAATAAGAAGCTGCGATCCCTCATAAAATCCTCCAAAGCTAGTTACGAAAACAAAATCGCCACTGATTCTAAAGATAACCACAAAGCATTCTATAGCTATGTCAGGAATTTTAATGGCAACACTCTGCTCTGAGTTACAGCACAATGGCACTAAATATACAGACCCAACTGATATTGCCAACATCCTGGCAGATAGGTTCAGTGCTAACTTTACCCCTCTCTCACCCCCTAAAGAGCCCATCTCTATACCAGAAGAATGCAAAGTTCCTGTAATCACGGCTGCACAGGTAAAAAACACACTCTCCAAAGCCAAGAACACAGCATCCATGCGGCCAGACAATATCCCAGGCTGCATTCTACATGAACTACAGAACAAACTGGCACCCCACCTAAGTACCATGTTCAATCATAGCCTCACCTCAGGCTTTGTGCCCATTGAGTAGCACACAGTGACGGTTATCCCACTCCACAAAGGGGGAGCCACCACGGACCTCAGGAACTACCGCCCCATTAGCCTGACGAACCTGGTCTGCAAGGCCATGGAACGTATCATCATGGAACTTATAAACAAAGACATCGGTAATCTCCAAACCCTGGACCCCACCCAGTTTGGGTTTGTAAAAGGCAGATCATGTCTCCTAAACCTGATAACTTCTTTGAAGCAGTCACCAAAGCCGTAGATGAAGGTAAGGTGGTTCACACAGGCTATCTAGATCTTGCCAAGTCTTTTGACACTATCCCCCACTCTGGAATTATAGATAAACCCACTAAACTAGGTGTAAATCCCTATGTCACAAGATGGGTTGCCAACTGGCTCACTGACAGAACCCACACTGTGAAAGTAGTAGACTCCAAATCCAACTTCAGACCAGTGACAAGTGGAGTACCACAGGGTTCAGTCCTGGGTCCTCTCCTGTTTGGTATCTACTTCTCTGAAGTACAGGCTAACACAAAAAGTCTTTGGCTAACAAAGTTCGCAGATGACTGCAAACTAGGAGCCATTATCGAAACTCCTAATGATGTGGACATCCTACAAAAGGGCCTCACTGAGACAGATGCCTGGTGTCAAAGCCATGGCCTCAAGCTCAATGCCAAAAAGTGCATTGTCATCCCCTTTGGTAAAAATTCTGGACCCATGAACTACAACATAGGCGGTAGTATACTTAACACCGAAAGTGTGATAAGAGACCTTGGTACACAGGTGGA